>NC_135885.1:147118420-147453420 GCF_964194155.1 Cetorhinus maximus | reverse complement strand
CCAGATATCCTTTACTTTGAAAATAATTTCCCTGCTGTTGAATGTTAAAAAAATCTAACCACCTGCTCTATTCCATTGATTGAAAGACAATCTGCCCTTGCATGGAAAGAAGTACTATCTGTTCGGTCAGTTCAGAGGGGCCTGGAGCTGAAAGCTAATATTTTGATAGCTGTGGCCATTGTGAATGCTTGGCTGAGTTTCAAAGCTAGTGGAGTAGTCAGTTCTGTTGACATAGCTGCTCTGGGAAATGATTGACAGCTTTAAGAGGTTTTATTACATAATTTGCCATTGATGTCTCTGTTGTCATTTATACATCCAAATGGCCAGTTAAGGGATTAAACTGTTTTTCCATGGGACAACAGTTTTTTTTGTATTACCAGTGACTGTTTTGAATGAGAGTCTTATTAGATCATTACAGCTTTAAGTTTTTCACCTACATCTATTGATATTTCAATGCTCCTGAGGACTGTATATAATGGTGAGTGCTATGGAGAATAAAAGGGAGGTATGGAGGTGCATTGGAATGGTAAGAAGGATATGAGGTGCATGAAGGAAGTTGGTGGGGGTTGAGGGGTGAGGCTTAGGGGGCATAAGAGCAATGTTGGGGACTGGGCTGCTGCCCCGGAGAACTGAGGTAAGGCCTTGTAACCAGCCCACCTCTGCACTCACACCCCTCCCATACTGTCACTGTGGCTTGTAAACTGCAGATAGAACCTGCCTCTTGCTTGAAAAAATGCAAATTTTGGGAATATTCAGTCATGAGTTGAATGTGCATTTTGGGAGCAGCAAAAAGGCCCAATTTGCATTTTGTGAGCCTGAGAGGAAAATCCGGCTGCTTATGTTCACCTGAGAGAGTGGATGGGGCTACAGTTTGGTGACTCAGCTAAAGGACAGGCACCCCAATGGTGCAGCACTCCCTCAGTACTGACCCTCTGACAGTGCAGCACTCCCTCAGTACTGACCCTCTGACAGTGCAACACTCCCTCCGTACTGACCCTCTGACAGTGCAGCACTAACTCAGTACTGACCCTCTGACAGTGCAGCACTCCCTCAGTACTGACCCTCTGACAGTGCAGCACTCCCTCAGTACTGACCCTCCGATAATGCAGCACTCCCTCAGTACTGACCCTCCGATAATGCAGCACTCCCTCAGTACTGACCCTCCGATAGTGCAGCACTCCCTCAGTACTGACCCTCCGACAGTGCGGCACTCCCTCAGTACTGTCAGAGGGTCAGTACAGGAGGAGTGCTGCACTGTCAGAGGGTCAGTACTGAGGGAGTGCTGCACTGTCAGAGGGTCAGTACTGAGGGAGTGCTGCACTGTCAAAGGGTCAGTACTGAGGGAGTGCTGCTCTGTCAAAGGGTCAGTACTGAGGGAGTGCTGCACTGTCAAAGGGTCAGTACTGAGGGAGTGCTGCACTGTCAGAGGGTCAGTACTGAGGTAGTGCTGCACTGTCAAAGGGTCAGTACTGAGGGAGTGCCGCACTGTCAGAGGGTCAGTACTGAGGGAGTGCCGCATTGTTGGAGGATCAGTACTGAGGGAGTGCCGCATTGTCAGAGGGTCAGTACTGAGGGAGCGCTGCAATGTCGGATGGTCAGTGCTGAGGGAGCACTGCACTGTCAGAGGGTGAGTACTGAGGGAGTGCTGCACTGTCAGAGGGTCAGTACTGAGGGAGCGCTGCACTGTCAGAGGGTCAGTACTGAGGGAGCGCTGCAATGTCAGAGGGTCAGTACTGAGGGAGCGCTGCACTGTCAGAGGGTCAGTACTGAGGGAGTGCCGCACTGTCAGAGGGTCAGTACTGAGGGAGTGCTGCACTGTCAGAGGGTCAGTACTGAGGGAGTGCTGCACTGTCAGAGGGTCAGTACTGAGGGAGTGCTGCACTGTCAGAGGGTCAGTACTGAGGGAGCGCTGCACTGTCAGAGGGTCAGTACTGAGGGAGTGCTGCACTGTCAGAGGGTCAGTACTGAGGGAGTGCTGCACTGTCAGAGGATCAGTACTGAGGGAGTGCAGCACTGTCAGAGGGTCAGTACTGAGGGAGTGCTGTACTGTCAGAGGGTCAGTACTGAGGGAGTGCTGCACTGTCGGAGGGTCAGTACTGAGGGAGTGCTGCACTGTCAGAGGGTCAGTATGAGGGAGTGCTGCACTGTCAGAGGGTCAGTACCGAGGGAGTGCCGCACTGTCAGAGGGTCAGTACTGAGGGAGTGCTGCACTGTCAGAGGGTGAGTATGAGGGAGTGTTGCACTGTCAGAGGGTCAGTACCGAGGGAGTGCCGCACTGTCAGAGGGTCAGTACTGAGGGAGTGCTGCACTGTCAGAGGGTCAGTACTGAGGGAGTGCTGCACTGTCAGAGGGTCAATACTGAGGGAGTGCTGCACTGTCAGAGGGTCAGTACTGAGGAAGTGCTGCACTGTCAGAGGGTCAGTACTGAGGGAGTGCTGCACTGTCAGAGGGTCAATACTGAGGGAGTGCTGCACTGTCAAGGGGTCAGTACTGAGGAAGTGCTGCACTGTCAGAGGGTCAGTACTGAGGGAGTGCTGCACTGTCAAAGGGTCAATACTGAGGGAGTGCTGCTCTGTCAGAGGGTCAGTACTGAGGGAGTGCTGCACTGTCAAAGTGTCAATACTGAGGGAGTGCTGCTCTGTCAGACGGTCAGTACTGAGGGAGTGCTGCACTGTCAGAGGGTCAGTACTGAGAGAGTGCTGCACTGTCGGAGGATCAGTACTGAGGGAGTGCAGCACTGTCAGAGGGTCAGTACTGAGGGAGTGCTGCACTGTCAGAGGGTCAGTACTGAGGAGGTGCTGCACTGTCAAAGGGTCAGTACTGAGGGAGTGCTGCACTGTCAGAGGGTCAGTACTGAGGGAGTGCTGCACTGTCAGAGGGTCAGTATGAGGGAGTGCTGCACTGTCAGAGGGTCAGTACCGAGGGAGTGCCGCACTGTCAGAGGGTCAGTACTGAGGGAGTGCTGCACTGTCAGAGGGTCAATACTGAGGGAGTGCTGCACTGTCAAGGGGTCAGTACTGAGGAAGTGCTGCACTGTCAGAGGGTCAGTACTGAGGGAGTGCTGCTCTGTCAGAGGGTCAGTACTGAGGGAGTGCTGCACTGTCAAAGTGTCAATACTGAGGGAGTGCTGCTCTGTCAGACGGTCAGTACTGAGGCAGTGCTGCACTGTCAGAGGGTCAGTACTGAGGGAGTGCTGCACTGTCAGAGGGTCAGTACAGGAGGAGTGCTGCACTGTCAGAGGATCAGTACTGAGGGAGTGCAGCACTGTCAGAGGATCAGTACTGAGGGAGTGCTGCACTTTCAGAGGGTCAGTACTGAGGGAGTGCTGCACTCTTGGAGGGTCAGTACTGAGGGAGTGCTGCACTGTCAGAGGGTCAGTACTGAGGGAGTGCTGCACTGTCAGAGGGTCAATACTGAGGGAGTGCTGCACTGTCAGAGGGTCAGTACTGAGGGAGTGCTGCACTGTTAGAGGGTCAGTATGAGGGAGTGCTGCACTGTCAGAGGGTCAATACTGAGGGAGTGCTGCACTGTCAGAGGGTCAGTACTGAGGGAGTGCTGCTCTGTCAGAGGGTCAGTACTGAGGGACTGCTGCACTGTCACGGGGTCAGTACTGAAGGAGTGCTGCACTGTCAGAGGGTCAGTACTGAGGGAGTGCTGCACTGTCAAAGGGTCAGTACTGAAGGAGTGCTGCACTGTCAGAGGGTCAGTACTGAGAGAGCGCTGCACTGTCAGAGGGTCAATACTGAGGGAGTGCCGCACTGTCAGAGGGTCAGTACTGAGGGAGTGTCGCACTGTCAGAGGGTCAGTACTGAGGGACTGCTGCACTGTCAAGGGGTCAGTACTGAAGGAGTGCTGCACTGTCAGAGGGTCAGTACTGAGGGAGTGCTGCACTGTCAAAGGGTCAGTACTGAAGGAGTGCTGCACTGTCAGAGGGTCAGTACTGAGAGAGCACTGCACTGTCAGAGGGTCAATACTGAGGGAGTGCCGCACTGTCAGAGGGTCAGTACTGAGGGAGTGCCGCACTGTCAGAGGGTCAGTACTGAGGGAGCGCTGCATTGTTGGTGGGTCAGTACTGAGGGAGTGCCGCACTGTCAGAGGGTCAGTACTGAGGGTGTGCTGCACTGTCTGAGGGTCAGTACGGAGGGAGTACTGCACTGTCGGATGGTCAGTACTGAGTGAGTGCTGCACCGTTGGAGGCTCAGTACTGAGGGAGTGCCGCACTGTCGGAGGGTCAGTACTGAGGGAGTGCTGCATTGTTGGAGGGTCAGTACTGAGGGAGAACTGTGCTGTTGGAGATATCGCCTTTTGAATGAAATGTTAAACCAAGCACCTGTCTGCCCTTTCTGGTATATGTAAAAGCTTCAAAAAGAAATATCTAAAAGATTGCAAGAATTTTTATCTCCTATTTCCACTTCCCTTTAGTTGTTTAGATCCCTTTAAATTTCACCCACATGCTGGATCATTCTCCCTGAATTTGTGATTATTTATGGAATTTATTTGAGCCACAAATATTGAGTAAATGAATACATTACCAACCTGGTAAGATTTGTGTCAGTCTATTCGAAATCAACAGACAAGAGAACTCACCGTCAATTCTCTCTCAGACTTTTATTAGATTCAGTTTGAGCTCCCTCCATTTCATACGATAGAGGTAGAGTGACATGAAATTTTGATCTGTTGCAAGTCCCCTCTAATCCTCGTCAATACCAAAGTAACATTGATAGATGCTAAAGACAATAAATGATTCTGAATTGAAGAGCACATTAATGACAGCTAATCAATAATCTTGTCTGATTGTGATTGAACAAATTCACATGAAAAATGACAGAAAGGCATCAGCCAATATGTACCAAAGGAAATAATTGAACAGAATACGATAGAAGTGGAATAAATACTTCAACCTTTAGTTGCACATCTTTACCTTTGAATCTCTATCTCTCCAGAACACTTTTGGTTTGGTTCTATTCCAGTTCACTGATGCACTCAGTATGTTCTGGACCTCTCTCTTCAATAACAGTTTAATGTACTGTTAGCTTGATAGACAGGAGGCATTTGGAATCTGAGATGACAACACAACAATACCTGATCAATAAAAATTGAAACATAAGGGCCGTCTGCAGACACTGGGGCATTCACAATGTAAAAATGGCTCCCAGAATAAGCAGTAACTTAGTTTGTCACAAGTATTTAATGTTTAAAGGGAGAATTAAAGGAGAAAAGTACATTTTAAATTTAAATGTAATATAATTCAGTTAAGAATTTTATGACCATCCCTAATTTTGAGGAGGAAGGAGAATGATATATTAAATGTCTGCAAGTTCGGTTTGTGAATGGGGCCTAGTGAATACTTCTGAAAATACAAATACCCAGGCTCACATTGCGCTGTTACATCACCAAAGCTATGGTGGACTCAGGAGAAACCTGCAGAAAGGTGACCTTTATGATTCTCTGAAGATATGAGGAAGCAACATCACCACAAAGGTTACAGCAGCTCAACCACCACCTTCTCCAGGAAACTAGTGATGGGCAATAAATGCAGCATTGCTCAGGTGCCCACCTCCCAAAAACAATATAAATACAATACAAATGAGAGTCTGTGTAACTCCTGACTTGTTCTGATCAGCTGAAGTGGACCAGTTGCTTGAGGTTTATGTCAAATTGTCATTTAAACCAACGAGGGATAGAGATGAGAATTGACTCTGACAATAAAATCGCTGACTTGAGCTTCAGTAAAATTCACTCCACACAATAAGGCCCAGATTCCCTGATAAATGTAGCCCAATATTCAGGTGCAGGGGAACAAGAAATGGGTCTGGGGCTCATTGTGGTATGAGTTGATTGGCGCCAACTGCTGGCACAGAATGGGAGGCGTGAATGCAGTGGAAGAGATTGGCACAAGAACGCCCAAAATTGGTGCTTAGGCCTTGTTACCATAAAACCAGCCAGTGTGGGCCCCAATCACATTTTTCTTCAGGCAATTGCACAGTTAGTACAGGAAACATTGGGACTTGGATTTCAGACAATTTGTTATCACCTCCCAGCTCGCTGAAGGGTGTTCAATTTTAAAACTGTCACCAACATGTTGGTTATCTTTCTTTCTGGGATCCCATGGTTTTCATTCTCCACAATCAAATCTTTCCACTTCAAAACAATGCAGCTAGTGTTCGACTGTTGAAGAAGTTGTTCTATTTTAAGGAACATCTCAGCAGAAAGTCATGGGTTCAATCCCTACTCCAGAGACTTGAGCACAGAATCTAGGCTGAGACTCCAGCGCAGTATTAAGGGAGTGCTGAACTGTCAGAGCTGCTGTTTCTCAGATGAGATGTTTAACTCAGACTTCATTTGCCCTCCTGTGGATGCAAAAAGTTCTCGGTCATTACTCAAAGAAGAGTTGAGGTATTCTCCCAGGTGTCCTGAGCAATATTTATCCCTAATACCTGAAAACAGGCTACATGGTCATTTATCACATGGCTGTTTGTGGGACCTTGTTATGTGTAAATTGGCTGCCCCTTTCCTATTCAGAGCAACTATACTTCAAAAGTGCTCCATTGCTTGTAAAGCACATTGGAATGTCCTGAGGTCATAGAAGGTGCGATATTTATTTCCCCAAAGAGGTATTCACATCTCCCCTTTCTTATATTTATAATGAACATGATCAGCAGCATTTTATCTGATACTTTATAAAGCATTATTTTATTGCATTCCAAAGATTATATAGGGAGGACGATATACCAGCAAATTGATGGAATGTAGTGGGTAGTGACACCATTCCTTGATTGATTCAATACGTATTGGTGATTATTGCAGTTCAGGTTTTATCCTCCAACACTTACATTGATGTTCAGAACTACACCGTAGTTTTCATAAGCAAACTTTATTGAGCAAAGCATATGGCTTGGTCTATCCCAGGTGTACAATGGATCCCTAATTAGATCTACTGGGGAATATGTGGGATGCCCACCAACTAAGCTCATTTTTGTAGTCACAAACATTATGAGTCCAATGTGTAAAGACTAAACTACAGGGTCAGATTTATTTACAAGTAAATTAATACAGAAGCAATAAGAACGCACAACGCCTCAACTCAATAAACTAGAACAACTGCATGAGGCATTAATAAGCTCTATAAAAGGTGTTTCTTGCTGTTTCTGACATGAACAGATTATTTAATAAGAATAAGATGGTTGCTCTTTTTCATAGCCCTTCAAGGGGAATATGGAAAATTTGTACAGAAGGTTTGTTGCTTTTACACCAGAATTGAAAGTTTGCAGCCAGAGCTACGATTTCATATCAAAGGATTTTTTTTCAAGTTACAGCAACTTTATTTGAAGTAAACGTGTGAACAATAGTCCACACAGTCTTTAGATCTGTTAAGATGATATATTAATGTCTGGAAATTGCAACTTTCTTTCTACAGTTCCCCACCCAGATTGAATTCCATGCCTTATAATAGCTTTTCCTAATGGCTTAGTAATTGGATAGAGCAGGATTGTATACATCCTTGTCTGTAAGACTGTACACGTTATCACCTGAAGCCTATTCCCTAGCCATCAAAGAGAACTGCTTTATTGGATGTTTTCACGCTGACTGTTGTCACTGAAGGTTGTCCTATGATGAGAGGCAGAGTAAACTGGGTCTATATTATCTCGAGTTTAGCAGAATGAGAGGTGATCTCATTGAAGGATATAAGATTCTGAAGGGGCTTGACAGGGTAGACACTGAGAGATTGTCTACTCTTGCTGGGAAATCAGGAACACAGAGGCACAGCCTCAATGGGCTGATCATTTAGGACTGGGATAAGGAGAAATTTCTTCAATCAATGGGCTGTGAATCTTTGGAATTCTCTGGGAGAGACAGATCTTTGGTCTCTCGGGGAATGAAGGGATATGGGGAGTGGGCGGGAAAATTGAGTTGAAGCCCAAGATCAGCCATGGTCGTATTGAATGGTGGAACAGGCTCAATGGGCCGTGTGGTCTACTCCTGCCCTTATTTCTTATGTTCTTATAATTGAGTATCTTTCTGCCATTCTATAAATTTTAGGCCTATCGATGTTTTTAAAAACATAGAACTTTGGTGGAAATTCACCCACCAAATCCCTTGCCTTGGCAATAAGTCCAAAGACAATAGTGCAATACATTATAAGCAAATCTGCATTGCTTTATGGTGAGGAGATCATAAGGCACAATACGCACTGGCTCGGAGTATAAATGTGGCTCTTTACACCACCAATTGTGTTTTAATCAGGGAGTAGAACTGCCTCAATCATTGAAAAATGCAGCATCAGAGGCTGATGACTGACATTAGGAAATGTATATGAGAAACATGTTTCCAAATAACAAGGATCTCAGAAGCATTCAGTTGAGGAACTAATCTGTGATTTTAACTCACCTACCCAATCCCAAGGCCCAGTTATCATGGGTTAAAATCGGGGCTATAGTTTCTACCTCAACCACAAACTGTGGAAGTGAGTTTCAAAGCCTCATAATTTTCTGCACACAAACATTTTGCTGCCATCTGTTCTCAATCACTTTCACTTAATCTCATGACTATGGCCCCTTGTTCTTAGCCCTGCAACAATAATAACAATTTACATTTATGTCGTGTGTTTAACACAGTAAAACACCCCAAGACAGTTCATAGAAACTTTATTAAACAAAAGTTGACAATCAGTCATGTCAGGTGACAGTAGGGCAGATGACCAAAAGCTTGGTCAAAGTGGTAGGTTTTAAGGAGCGTCTGTGTTTATTTTGCTGGTTCAGTTTTTCTTGTTTCTTTCTTTGTTCTTTTACTTTATATTCGGACAGCTGCTATCCAGCCAATCACACCTCATTTAGACATATCTTTGGTTTCTTAACTTTGCGCATTCTCACTGCAGTTGGTTTTTGTACCCAAAACCTTCCGTCATTTAATCTATCCTGCCCTCCATCCTATCACACCTTTCCTTTTGCTCTTCCTGCTCCCTTCCTCCTAAGAACCTATTATATTTCTATCTTTCTTCAATTCTGATGAAAGGTCATTGACCTGAAACATTAAGGTTGTTTCTCTCCACAGATGATGCCTGACCTGTAGAACATTTCCAGCATTTCCTGTTTTATTTCAGATTTCCAGCATCGGTAAATTTTGCCCCTGTATTGGACCATTGGAATAGTCAAATCTAAAGATGACAAAGCATTGTGATGGTTTCAGCAGCAGATGAGCTGAGGAAGGGATGGAGTTATGGAGATAGAAGAGCACAGTCTTTTGATGGAGTGGATATGTGGTCAGGAGCTGGTCTCAGTCAGTTATGACACCAAGGTTTTGAACAAGCTGCCCCAAGACAGTTGCCCGGAAGAAGGATGAACTCAGTGGCTGTGGAACAGAAATTATGATGGGGACCAAAAACAATGGGTTTTGTCTTCCCAATATTCAGTTGAGACATCCACAAAGTAGAATGTTAAGATCTCTTGACTGGCACAAAGGGAACAACTGGATATCGGAGCAACTCTAAAGTTGCATTATGAAGTGCACACATTCTGTTTGTCATCAGACAACAGATGAGAACTCATTATCCAAGAACCATACAATATTACACAGGGTGCCACAGATCAGCCAGAGTTCTAGGAAGTGAGGTCTTCGTTTGTAATGAGCAAGCTATTGATGATGGTGAGAGAATGAAGAGAAATTCAACAGAAACAGCTTTTGTCAACTAGAGGAGCTAATAGGCCAGGAGGAAATAAGGAATTTAATAGCAGCTCTCCAGAATTGAGACGGAGCAGCAACAGCACTCTAGAACTATACAAGATGTTGAGTAAAAACTGCAAAAAATATGCTGCAGTGGTTAAATCTAATTTTCAACATAAATATAACCAATATGGTGCTCTTAAATCTCAGTAGATAAATTGCATTCAAAGTACAACTCTGCAGAAGGGGTGTAACAAAACTGCCCTCTTGCCAATCAGGTGATGTTAACATTCTGTTTTGTGGATGTCACAATTGTGTATTTACCTACTTTACATGACTTGAGCTGAAGTGTTTTTGAACAGAGGAAATGGCATTTGAATGTCCTTTTACTGTTCTCTTCACAGCACTCTGCGTAAGCGGCAATGAGATTATAATGACAGATAGTGCTGGCTTTTCAAACATTGCACTTTTATGTTATATGGAATAATAATGGATTTGAAACTGTTATAAGCTCAAATTCAACATCTGCAATTTGCCATTATCCTACCTATCATACACAACATATATAAGTTTGTGAACATCCCAGTAAAATACATTTTAGGCGAAGGGATGTCCCTTCTTATCTCAAGATGTGAAAGCAGAGCAATGAATGATTGGGTAGTTCCAAAAAACAGTGAGTCCTGAGCAAAGATATGCTGAATGAGAGTGAATAGTGAACTGCTACCCAGCACTCAGTTTCAATGGGCAACAGCACCTAATTCTTGAGACAGATATCAAGGCGTTTATGGCAGTCTGAAAAACAATCTTAGCAATAAAAAGGCTGCAGAACTCACCCCTCAATTAAGATGATCATGATTGCTTCCTTATTCCATCCTGGGGCCACATCTCCTTATTCTGTCTTGATCGTCAAAGGTTTATATTCCATTCTTGTATCATAGTTTTCCAGATTCCTTCTTGCATACAGCCCAATCCATCTTAATTTGCATGCAAGTGAAACATTTTCATGTAACTTTGATCTCATACAGTTCTATTGTATTATTGTTTGTAACTCCCAAGCAATGGCAAAGCTGATCTTGTTCTGTGGTGCAAGGGTGCTATGCAAAGTAAGATTTGAGACCATCTATTAAAACCTGCCAGAAAGCCTCTCTTGGGAGTTTTACTGAGGTGAAGGGTAAGTACCACAGCATCATGGAATGCTGTTGGAAATGGGAAAAGCAGGTGTTATTGGTGAAGCAGTTAAGCTAATATTTTGGGCTGGTGGAATGCACTGGACAAAAATGGATTGCTAACCATGTTAGAGTTACACTAATTACTGAATAAGTATTGAAATTTTAAAATACTGATTCTAGACAATTGACAAAGAATTTCACTGGAATAACACCGTAAAGTATCTGTTTCACGGCAAGTGCTGCCTGAGCCATCATTGCTTTAAAAGGAGCAGCAAAAAGGGACAGTGCTGCTTTCTGAAGCACCTCAGCTGGTTATATGACTGAAAGTGAATTTGTCAAATCATTGAACGTATCAGCTATATGGAAGTAAAATCTGTGTATGGATGGGAGGGAGTGTTTTGAAAATCTTGGCACAACAAGTGTTAAGGCAGCAGATGTGTGGAGAGAAAATGGTAATATTATATCCTTATCCATTAATTCTGCTAATTACTTAAATCTCAGGGTTCAAATGCAGGTTCCCAATAACTTGTAAGTAGATGTAGCCACATCTCAGTTAGCACATGGATCGTTCCCCAACACACATGAACCCTACTGTTTTCACCTAGGAAGTACGAAGAATAGACACTATTATCTATTGATCACTAAGTTGTTGAACAAATGAGTTCAAATTAAAAAGGGCAAAATGGAAACAAGTCACAAAGGAGCATCCCCCCTTCCCCCAAGAAATCAAATTAAAGGAGCAATGTAATATATAGGCACTCTATTTTATTTCTTAATAGTTGATTTGTGTGAGCATTAACCTGATAAAATGAAGCTAAACTGAAAGATAAGTCTGGAGTTTAATCTTCCACCTATACTCTGTGCTGGAAGAACGTACATTTAATATTGCTATTATTGGTTGATTGTACCTTAGATGTTTCTGTACTTTACAGTCATTTACTCCATTTTTTTGTGCAAAAAGTGATGTCACTGGATTAGAGAGATCAGTGAACCATATTCCACCTTCAATGCAGAATCATCAAGGTATAATTGAACAAATGAAAATAGCACAGGGAAAGTGGGCTGTGCAATTAATTACAGGGAGAATTCAGAGAGGATATTGTGGGTAGAATCATCATTGTGTATCATTGCTCTTATCACATGTAAAACATTCTAATACTGAATTGGTTTTGGAATTATGCAATAGATTGTGATTTGCCTTAATTATAGAGAAATAATTCATGTAAGTTAAATGATGTGAGAAAATGTAATGACAGAGTTTTTAGTGGACTAATAAAGAGACCTGTTCTAATGGCTACCAGAACATACTTTAACTTGGTGATGTCATGAAAACGCTTTAATGGCAATAAGGCTGATTTTCATAATATAAAGAAAGGTTAACCAACTGACAAAAACAATTAGTATTCATGATAATCCGAATCAAACATATAACCTCCCCCTTGCTCATTTTATCCCTATTTTCTTGTGCTCCCTATACCCACCACTTTTTCCCCAGGGGTGTAGTTTTGCCATCCCATTAAAAACCTTAGATAAATCATCACCATTCATGTGTAAATGCCAGCAAAGCATTCAAATGGCAGCTGAGCCCAGTAATGTCCTCACTCAATGTCCACACATGTAGTCAGATAGGTGAGGCTGAGGGTGGAATTTTCTGTGCCTGCTGGTGACGGGCGTGATAGGTGGCATGAGTGGACAACATGGCACAATCGGTTTCACAATGGCAGGAAGGGAGGTGGTGATTGTCCGCGTAGCCCGCCGATGGTGGGCCATGTTTCCCACCATCAGTCATCGGGAACCTGATTGTAATACATCAGCACATCATTATCAGGCCAACCCACTAGGCTCTTACACCCCCACTGGGTCATCCATCCACCCTGGCGGGAAAGCACGCTGACATGTTTCACAACAGCACACGGGCGAAAAGCACTCAGCTGCCTGCACTTTGGGTGAACTGGAAGTGTGTGAACAGCAACGTCCTGCTGAGCTGGCCTGGGTCGCCTGGTGTTTTGCAGGATTCAGGGGCACCAGGATGGGGGAGGGTTAATTGCAGAGCTGCCTCTCAAATGATTTTTGAGGGTGAGGGGGAATGGGGGAGCCGTTAAGGCGATTGGTGACGGAGGGGTGGTGGTTTAGGGTAGCCCTGTCTCTGAGGTGACTGGTGGTGGGCAGGGGAGGGGACAAGGGCAGCCCTGCTGTTGAATATAGTGTACAAACATTCGGGGAGGGGGGTAGGGTGGGTGAGGGAAGTGCCCATGCATTAGGGAAATCTGTAGAAAGTGACCATTGCTCTGAAACTGAGACAGTGCAGGCACAGCCACATTGCACATTGAGATGGTTGGGGTCGGGCTCCTAGTTTAACCACCCACTCAAGTAACACAGAGGCATCAAAGTGCCACCAAGTTCTTCAGAGCTCCTGCCACCTCCCCCCCACCCACCCCAGCACCCTCCCCCACCCCCCTCCCACCCTGCCTCCGCACCCCCCAACCTCCCCCACCCCCACCCGGCACAGACTGCACATTCAGGAGCACTTCAATGGGCTGCAGAGCAGTTGGCCTGCACACGATGTACAATCTCCTGGCTAAAGCTGGGCCATGGAGCAGTCACTGCTGGAGGTGCTCACATCCCATTGCAATGTCCACATCCCGGTTTGGCCCAGTCTCCCCATGGTTCAAGCTAACAGGTCAGCCATACAGCGCACTAATCTCTGGCCATCCAGGTGGTGGTCAGCACTCTCCGGGAAGGGTTAAGGGGTCATCACACTTAACCAGGACAGGCTCTTAGTACATCCATGTTAACCACATGTCTTTCCCTTTCATCCTGCCGGAGGAGTACAGCAGGGTCATGGATCCTGGTGACCTAGCTGTATGCCTGATGGCCTACAGAGCACGAAAAGGCCGGAGGAGGGAGTGACTGGAGCTCCTGGCTGCACAGAGGCAGGAGCAGCAACCTCAGGAGGAAGGGGTGACTGGGACTCCCACACACACCAACAGGAGACACAGTGAGCCATCGTAGCCCAGTGCCTAGCAACACCCAGGGTCTATAGACGCTGCCTTTCATTCCTGCAGATGACCAAGAACAAGTGTAGCCAAACACTGCGAATGTCTAGGGAACTAGTTACTCACAGCGGCTACTCACTGCAGGGTTTAGTGACACGGGGACATGCAGGACATCCACTGCCAGTGGCTGTGAAAGTGACCACAGTGCAGAATTTCTATGCCAGTGGCTCCTTTCAGGGCTCCACAGGTGACCTCTGTTGGGTCACTCAAGCCTCCACCCACAAATGCATCCAGGAGGTTACGGATGCCATCTTCTCTGTAGCACACAACTTTGTGCACTTCACCCAGGACTGGGACAGCCAGGATGAAAGAGCAATTGGATTTGCCAAGATCTCCGGTTCCCTCAGGTGTAGGGTGTGATTGACTGCACTCATGTGGCGCTCAGGTCTCCGTTGCTACCCTCAGTGACTACATCATCCACAAGGGGTTCCATTCGCTGAACATGTGGCTGGTATGCAACAGAAACGCATCCTGCAGATGTGCGCACAGTTTCCAGGAAGTGTGCACGACACCTACATCCTGAGGCACTCACAGATCCCTGAAGTCTTCCAGGGTCCACAGAGGCTGCAGGGTTGGCTCCTCAGGGACAAGGGCTACCCGCAGAGGCCGTGGCTGATGACACCCATGCGGCGGCCTCAGACTGCAGCAGAGCGACGCTATAATGAGGCTCATGCTACAGTTCATAACTTGGTGGAGCAGACCATCGGGATGTTGAAGATGAGCTTCCGGTGCCTAGAGCGGTCTGGTGGAGCCCTGCAATACAGTCCGCAGAGGGTGTCACACATCATCATCGTCTGCTGCGCCCTTTACAACCTGGCGCTGCAACGGGGAGAGGAGCTGGCTGAGGAGGACCTCGGAGGCAACAATGACGGGGATGAGGCTGGGCGAGGTAGGTGCACTCGAGAGGCCCTCATAGCTGCTAGATTTGCAGAGGATGATATTGACGTGCAGTGAGATGACCCCATAGATCCTCACATTGCATTTGTGAATGCTTGACTCCAGCCTGGTTTATGGCAGCACACATACCCTCTGTGAGAATGCTCCTGTCATGGTGATGCAGTGGAGGCCCTGATAGTCGCTCGATTGCAGGAGAATGATGAAAACATGCAGTGAGGACACTCCACAGATCTTCACATAGCCTCTGAGAATGTCCGACTCCTGTCTGGCTGAGAGCAGCTCACTTACACTCTGTGATCAGGGTCATATCATAGAGACGCAGCCATGAAACTTTAAGAGCATCTGATGCTTTGTCCGCCTTCAGCACCTGAGCCCTTCAGGAGTTGGAGCACAGCACCAATGGTCACAGATGCTGAAAAGATGGGGACCAACCCCTCCATAACGGTGCTGAGAGCACACAGAGAGAATGAGGGAACTCTGTGACACCTGCCCACCACATTCTGGCAGCAACGACCAGCACCATCAAGGTGCAGGCATCAGTAATGTGTCCAGGGAGTGAGAGGCCGGACCATCACTGTGGTCTGAAGGCTGCACAGACACAGGGAAGAGGCCCTGGACTGAGACACCTGCCTTTATCATGTACAGAAAGGTTTCAATCTGAGTGTCAAGAACACTGCTCATCAGAACAAGGAGTCATAAGCAGGGAGACATTCTCAGGAGTTTATTGACAATAGTGAACAGTGTGTACATATGATTAACTCCCATGCCCAGGCTGTGCAACTAATTCTCCCTAACTTTCCTAACCCTGCTGCTAAGTCTTGGTGCTCCCTGGACATCCACAGTGGAGGTGGAGGCAGCCTGCTGACTGTGGTGACCTTGGTGGGTGTCCTCTGGAGGGCTGAGACCTGGAGGGCCCTGGCCTGCTTTCGGAGTCCTGCTGTGTGGAAGTGGCACCCTCCTCGGCCTGTGGAGCTGGAGCTGCTGAGGTCACGGGAAAAGGGGAATTGGATGGGCCGGACACTCCCAGAGTCACCTGGGTAGATGGCCCCGGGGTGTGCACCTGCTGACCCTCCTCCCTATGGGTGCCCGAGGGCCCCAGGCTGACTCCGTGAGGAGAAGGGGTAGCTGGAGTGAGATCGAGCTGCCCAGCACCCCTCTCATGTACACACTGTTGGAGGCCAACTATGGCATCAGCGATGGAGTTAAGCCCATGCAACAGTGCAGGAGCAACGTCCTGGACCAAGGTCTCCATGGCGGCCGCCATCCTGCCAGTGTTGATCTCGGTGCGTTGCAATGCCGGCACTATCACCTCAGCCTGAAGGCGGACGGACTCCTCCACCGTGCCTTGCAATCTGAGGAGTGAAGTGGACATCCCTTCCTGATGTTCCCGAGCTTGTCTTTGCAGCTCCAGCAACTGTGACATGACCGAGTCCAGAGGCTCATCATCTGACTCAGACTCAGCAACACTCTGGCCTCCAGCAGCTCTCCGAGTGCCGGGGACCTGGGAAGTCCCTGCCTCCGCCTGCTGTGGATCAGACAGTGTGATGTGCTCACCAGATTGTGATCCTGAGGCTACTCTAAAGCTCGGTCCCACCAAGGTGTGTGTCTCTGCGCTGGTGGAGGGTGTGGGTGAGGCTGTGACAGGACTTCAGGGAGGGTGCCTCCAGATTCCTCTCCAGAGGTTTCTTCGGGGCTTGATTGGAGGCCCTGGGTCATGGACTCCATCGGCTGTTTGGCAGATGTGGCTGCAAATGCAAGGGGGGATAATTAGTGCATGGCAGTAGCCTGTGAAACAGGACACATCACTCACAGCATGGCTGTCTGGTGGATGTTGCACTGCTGGATCATCACTTGGTAGAGCAGCGCCGACCTCACCGTCAGCACAGGACTGGTCCCGGTCATCGCCGGCCAGCTGGATGGCTCTGTTTTCAAAGCCCGTGAGGATCTTGATTTCAGGCATTCCTACACCGGTCTGTGACCTCTCCCTCTTGCTGTGTGCCAGTTTGTCCTGCATGGATAGAGGTGGGGAGAGTGTATCAGGACGCCTGCCGGGCCAGATGATAAATATGCCTGGCCTATGTGGGTGGTGAGTGGTCATATGGACAGGATGAAGACAATGACGGTGAGCGTGAGAGAGTGAATGGTGATGTCCCTTGAACTGGCAGTGAGTGAGGGCCCTGTGGATGTGTGATGGGTTTGTGAGTGTGTGACTCGAGGGTGATGAAAAGAGTGACTTACCCTGGCAGAACGGAGGAGATCATTCATCCTCTTTTGGCCCTGGAGGCTGTCCACTTCTGAAGGGTGTAGGCGCTGACCACCACTGTCACTTCCTCCCAGGCCGGATTGGTCACATTGCTGCCCATCCTGCGGCCAGAACGGGGGTACAGGACATCCCAGCAGGCCTCCATGGCATCCAGCAGTCACTCCCATTAAACTTGCTCCTTCTGTTTCAGGGCCATGTCCACTGGGCAGCAGTGGTGGCCTGGAAGCACTGAGATGTCTGCTTGCTGCTGGACTTTAAACATGGTGCCCGGCATGATTCAGCCCAGGGTGAATGAGAGCCTGTCTGCCCTGAAAACAGCGTGTTTCCTGGGAGTGCATAAGTAACGAGGCGGGTTAGGGACGATACAGCGAGAAAACTCACCATCACGGCCGGTGGGTAAAACAACATTTTACCCACCCGCCACCGCACTTAGTGCAAATCTGGGAAAGCTCCTCCCAGACACATTAACCAACAGCACCACATGAACAGACTGGCAAGTGTGACATGCATAAACTAAAAGCTGACGACAAATCTCCTGGAGCTGGTAGCATACATCCTTGAGTTCTTAAAGAGTTCACTGCAGAGGTCTTGGATGCATTTGTTGTGATCTTCCAGAATTCCCTAGGTTCTAGACGTTTCCAGTGAATTAGTAGGTAGCAAATGTAACATCATTATTCGAGAAAGAGAGAGAGAGAAAACAGGGAACAACAGGCCAGTTAGCCTGAAATCAGTGGTTGAGAAATTGCTGGAATCAATTAGTATGGAAGTAGTGACAGGGCATTTAGAAAATCACAATATGATTAGGAAGAGTCAACATGATTTTAGGAAAAGGAAATCAAGTTTGACCAACCTATTAGTGTTGTCTGAGGATGTAGCTAGCAGTGTAGGTAAAGGAGAACATGTGAGTGGATGCAGTATATTTAGATTTTCAAAAGGCATTCGATAAGGTGCCACATGAAAGGTTGAAACACATCAGAAGAGTTCTGATGAAGAGTCACACGGACTGGAAACATTAACTGTGCTCCTCTCCGCAGATACTGTCAGACCTGCTGAGTTTTTCCAGCTATTTTTGTTTTTGTTTCAGAAGAGCTCATGGGTTTGGGAGTAGAGGAAAAAAATGACAGAGGGTTGGTCAAAGGACAGGAAACCGAGAACAGGGATAAAGCAGCCACACTGTGGCCAGTGCAGTGCCACAGGGATCATGCTGGGGTGATAATCTATACTAATAACTTAGATGAAAGGATCAATTGAAATGTATCCAAATTTGCTGATGATACAAAGCTAGTTGTGAAAGTAAAGCTGTGAGAATGCAAAGGGGTATAGATAGGTTAGAGGAGTGGACTAGCAGATCTACAGAGGGAGTATAATGTGGAAAAATGTGAAATTACCCACTTTGGTAGGAAACATGGAAAGGTGATTTTGTTTTAAATGCTGAGAAATTATTAAATGTTGGTGTTCAGAGTAATTTGGGTATTCTTTGTACATGAAACACAGAAAATGAACATACCAGGACAACAAGCAACTAGGAAGGCCAATGCTATGTTAGCCTTTAGCAAGGGGGTTGGTATATGGGAGTAAGGAAGTCTTGCTGAAATTCCACAGGGCTTTAGTGAGACCACAAGTATAGTGTATAGTTTTAGCCTGCTTACTTAAGAAGGGGTATACATGGTTCAGAGACAGTGCAACAAAGGCTCACTAGATTGGTTCTAGTGTAAGAGTAGTATTATGAGGAGAGATTGTGCAGAATGGGTGATATCCTCTGATGTTTAGAAGAATGAGAGGTGGTCTTATTGAAACATATAAGATTCTAAGGGAGCTTGACAAAGTAAATGCTAAAAGGCTCTTTATCCTATTTATAAAGGGACAGCCATTTAAGATTAAGATAAGGAGAAATTACTTCACTCAAAAGCATGTGAATCTTTGGAACTCTCTATTCCAGGAGTGGTATACCCAGTTGTGAAATATATTCAAGACTGAAACTGATAGATTCTTGAAATCTAAGGGAAACACAGGATATAAGAATTGTGTAGGAAAATGGGGCTGGGACTGAGGATCAGCCATGATCTTATTGAAAGGTGAAGCTGATTCAAGACGCCATGTCTCCTCCACCTGCTCACGGTTCAAACTCACAGATGGGGCACATGCACAGACAAGTGGCAGAGTTAGAAGAGCTGCTGAATATCGAATGGGAGTAAATGGCTGGTGTTTCCGGTCCAACTTTGAAGCAGGGAGGAGAAGAACAGCCACCTCCTCTTCACTTCTACCATCCCAACTGAAGCCAGCTGATGCAGTCAGAGTGGAAGCGGAGGCCTCTCTAGTCAGAATATCTCAGCTACCGACTGGAAATGTCATTGGGGCAGAAGGGGACTGGGAGGCAGTTTCACTGCTGCTGTTAGGAGCAGCACAGGATACAATGAGACAGTTCCGATTGCTGTATTGGCAGGGACAGTGCTCCGAGGAACCCTCATCACCTGGCCACACAGTTTCTCTAATCTCTCCATATAACTGAAGTCCATCATCCCTGGTGCCATTCTGGTAACTCCCCCCTGCACCGTCTCTAAGACCTTGACATCCTTCACTAAACTGTTAGCCAGAATTGAACACAAACTCCAGCTGAGGCCTAATCTAATATTCTTCTAATTTAAGAAATGGCTCAAGGTGTTTCAATGCTTCGTTTTTATTGTGGTATGTGTCGCACTGTTTGGTTTATATATCCCCTGTGTTTCGGTTTGTACTCCATATTCTGTATTGAAGGAATCGTTCTCAAGTGTTGAAATATCTGGTTTATATTTCCCTGGATTGATAGATTGTGTCACAGTCTTTCAATGCCTGATCGATAGTCTCCGTATTTAGGCTCAGTGCCATTCTGGTGTATAACAGTATCACTTCTGCACTGTGTTTAGTCCCCTACACTCTCCAGTGTGAGAACATCCCCGTGTCCGTCTTCTTTATTTTTGCCGATCTTATACATTGATTGTGAATATCAAACAAGTTCGCCCCAACTGGAACAGACGTCTCTTTCCAAACTTCTTCGCTGTAAAATACTGGCTCATTTAAACGGATAAAGTGTTTCCCCACACAGCCAACCCAGTGTCTTGTGAATAATCCGGTGGATTCCGGCCAGGCATTCTGTAGGGCTGGAGACTCGGAGTCTGTTGTATTTTCATTAGCGAAACAGCCCAAATTGCGATTCTGTAGAAATATCTGAGGGGAAACTGCCTCCGAGTTAGTGGGTTTGGTGGCCGCACGATGCCCCCATTTGGAGCCGGTGACTCCTGTGTGAATGGGCGGGCTGCTGAGAAGCGGTCACCCCCCCGTTAACCAGATCCCGAGTGCAGATTGCAGAGGGAATGATCGCCGGGAAAGTCGCCGCTCTTCCACATGTAGGTACATTATTGGGAAAGGGAAGAATTCTAGAGGACTGGCGAATAGCTAATGCGTTTCTTATATTTTTTAAAACAGATAAAACAATCCCAAGCAACTATTAATCAGGTATCTTAGAATCATTGCTAGGAAAGATAATGTTATCTATATTGATTATTAATAAAAAATACATCTAGAAACTGAAAATACAATAGAAAAGGTCAGCACGGATTTCAAAGAGGGAAGATCATGCGTGAGCCGCCTTAGTGAATTTGTTGAAGAGGTAACAGAAAGACTAGATAAGGGTAATGTAGGAGACCTAATATATTTTGATTTAAAAAAACCCGACAAGGTGTGGAATAGTGGACTCACTCATGACTAAGGTCAGAACATGTGGAGTCGCGGGACAGGTAGCAGAATGGTTAGCAAACTAGCTACAAAACTGAAAACAGAGAGGACGGGGTAAGTATAGCTACTCAGGTGGTTTACGGACGAGAAACAGTATTTCCCCAGGGTTGGTGCTGGGACCACCTGTAGTTCATCATTGATATTAATGATAAAAACAAAAAGCTAAAAGCTACTGCGGATGCTGGAAATCCAAAACAAAAACAGAATTACCTGGAAAAACTCAGCAAGTCTGGCAGCATCGGCGGAGAAGAAATCAGTTAACGTTTCGGGCCTTCATGGCCCTTCGGCAGAACTGAAGCATAGTTAGGAGAAGGGAGAAATATAAACTGGTTTAAGGTGGGTGGGGGGGGGGGGGGGAGACGTTGAGGGTGTGATGATTGTGGAGATGAGCAGTGAATCAAAAGATGTCACAGACAAAAGGGTCAAGGAGGTGTTGAAGGTGGTAATATTTGTCTAAGAAAAGTGCTAATTAAGAATGGAAGACAGGATATTCAAAGTACAGCTCTAGTGGGGGTGGGGTGGAAAGACTAACAAGGTTTTAGTTTTAGATTTAAAAATAATGGAAATAGGTGGGGAAAGAAGAATCTATATAAATTATTGAAAAAAAGCGGTGGTGGGGGGAAGAAACGGGGTGGGGATGGGGGGAGGGGGAGTTTAAGATCTAAAGTTGTTGAATTCAATATTCAGTCCGGAAGGCTGTAAAGTGCCTAGTCGGAAGATGAGGTGCTGTTCCTCCAGTTTGCGTTGGGCTTCACTGGAACAATGCAGCAAGCCAAGGACAGACATGTTGGCAAGAGAACAGGGTGGAGTGTTAAAATGGCAAGCGACAGGGAGGTTTGGGTCTTTCTTGCGGACAGACCGCAGGTGTTCTGCAAAACGGTCGCCCAGTTTGCGTTTGTTCTCTCCAATGTAGAGGAGACCGCATTGGGAGCAACGAATGCAGTAGACTAAGTTAGGGGAAATGCAAGTGAAATGCTGCTTCACTTGAAAGGAGTGTTTGGGCCCTTGGACGGTGAGGAGAGAGGAAGTGAAGGGGCAGGTGTTGCATCTTCTGCGTGGGCATGGGGAGGTGCCATAAGTGGGGGTTGAGGAGTAGGGGGTGATGGAGGAGTGGTCCAGGGTGTCCCGGAGGGAACAATCCCTACGGAATGCCGTCGGGGGGGTGAAGGGAAGATGTGTTTGATGGTGGCATCATGCTGGAGTTGGCGGAAATGGCGGAGGATGATCCTTTGAATGCGGAGGCTGGTGGGGCGATAAGTGAGGACAAGGGGGACCCTATCATGTTTCTGGGAAGGAGGAGAAGGCATGAGGGAGGATGCGCGGGATATGGGCCGGACACGGTTGAGGGCCCTGTCAACGACCGTGGATGGAAAACCTCGGTTAAGGCAGAAGGAGGACATGTCAGAGGAGCTGTTTTTGAAGGTAGCGTCATCAGAACAGATGCGACGGAGGCGAAGGAACTGAGAGAATGGGATGGAGTCTTTACAAGAAGCGGGGTGTGAGGAGCTGTCGTCGAGGTAGCTGTGGGAATCAGTAGGCTTGTAATGGATATTGGTGGACAGTCTATCATCAGAAATTGAGACAGAGAGGTCAAGGAAGGGAAGAGAAGTGTCAGAGATGGACCATGTGAAGATGATGGAGGGGTGGAGATTGGAAGCAAAATTAATAAATTTTTCCAGGTCCCGACGAGAGCATGAAGCAGCACCGAAGTAATCATCGATGTACCGGAGAAAGAGTTGTGGGAGGGGGCCGGAGTAGGACTGGAACAAGGAATGTTCCACATACCCCATAAAGAGACAGGCATAGCTGGGGCCCATGCGGGTACCCATAGCCACACCTTTTATTTGGAGGAAGTGAGAGGAGTTAAAGGAGAAATTGTTCAGTGTGAGAACAAGTTCAGCCAGACGGAGGAGAGTAGTGGTGGATGGGGATTGTTGGGGCCTCTGTTCAAGGAAGAAGCTAAGGGCCCTCAGACCATCCTGGTGGGGGATGGAGGTGTAGAGTGATTGGACATCCATGGTGAAGAGGAAGCGGTTGGGGCCAGGGAACTGGAAATTGTTGATGTGACGTAAGGTGTCAGAGGAATCACGGATGTAGGTGGGAAGGGACTGGACAAGGGGAGAGAGAAGGGAGTCAAGATAATGAGAAATGAGTTCCATGGGGCAGGAACAGGCTGACACGATCGGTCTGCCAGGACAGTTCTGTTTGTGGATTTTGGGTAGGAGGTAGAAGCGGGCCGTCCGAGGTTGGGCGACTATCAAGTTGGAAACTGTGGGAGGAAGATCTCCAGAGGAGATGAGGTCAGTGACAGTCCTGGAAACAATGGCTTGATGTTCTGTGGTGGGGTCATGGTCCAGGGAGAGGTAGGAGGAAATGTCTGCGAGTTGACGCTCAGCCTCCGCGAGGTAGAGGTCAATGCGCCAGACAACAACAGTACCACCCTTGTCAATTAATGATTTGGCTCCGGAACTGGAAGCAGAATTTCAAAATTTGTAGACAATACCAAATTGAAGG
Organism: Cetorhinus maximus; assembly: GCF_964194155.1. NCBI lineage: Eukaryota > Metazoa > Chordata > Chondrichthyes > Lamniformes > Cetorhinidae > Cetorhinus > Cetorhinus maximus. Next base: position 147,430,090 of record NC_135885.1, on the reverse strand, counting down.
GCACGATTAACACAAAGGAAGAATGTGACAAATTACAAGAGGACATGAATAAACATGCAGAACAGGCGTGTAATTGGCAAATAAATGTCAGTGTAGATGTGTGGGATGGTGCATCTTAGTAGGAAGCGTAAAGAGGCCACAAAGATAATGAGAGTGTGAATGGGGTAGAGCAGGGAAGGGCTCTAGGGGCAAACAAAAACAGAATTACCTGGAAAAACTCAGCAGGTCTGGCAGTATCGGTGGAGAAGAAAACAGGTTTAAAAGTCACTAGAAGTGCATAAAAATACTAAAGCCATAAAAGTGAGCCAACCAATTGGATTTATTTCTAGAGTGATTGAAGTAAAACACAGAAAAGTTATGTTAAACTTGTATAAACCCTAGGCCACACTCAGAACACTGTGCACCTTCCTGGTATCTATAGTATAAAAAGGATATAGAGGCTCTGGAGAATGTGCAAGAACGATTCACAAGGTGATATCAGAATTGAAATTGTATACTTTTCCTTAGTGATGAGAAGGGCAAGGAGTGACCTGATAATGATCTTAAAGATAATGCAAGGTTTGATAGGGCAGATGTCCTGAAAATGTTTCCACTTGCACAGGAGTTCCACTTTAGAGTCACAAATATAAGACAGTCACGAATAATTCCAATGGGGAATTTAATGGAAACTTCTTTACCCAAAGAGCAATAAGAATGTGGAAATCCCTCCCAAAAGGGATAGTTAAGGTATATAGCATAGATGCATTTAAAGGGTGCTATATAAGCATAAGAAAGGAATGGAAGGATTTGTTGATACATTGAGATGAAGTAGAGCAGGAGGAAGCTCGTGTAAGGACCAATTGAGCTGAATGATCTGTTTCGGTGCTGCAGATTTGATCTAATTTGATGTAAACATTAAATGATACATTCCAAGATTAAACCGTTATATGCCGTCTCACATAACTCTCAGAACTTGCCATCCTGTTCTTTGATCAAAGACTGAGAATCAGAGAATTGTAGAATGCTTACAGCACAGGAGTCCATTCAGCCTATCATGCCCATGCTGACCCTCTGCAAAAACAACTCACCTCGTTCAATTCCTCCACTTTTCTCCATAACCCTGGATGTTTGCTTTTTTCTTCTTGTCAATTCCCAACTAGAAATTCTATTTAAAATGGAAATGTATTTAGAATTGCAGATCTTGGGGTTTATTTCTATGAATGAAGAGGATTGAGCTGTTTTGTTTGTGTCACATTTCTATCAGGGCCCAAGAGAATTAGGGTTAGGGAGACCCCGAGAGATACAGGAACAGGAAACACTGAGAGATACAGGAACAGGAAACACTGAGAGATACAGGAACAGGGAGACACTGAGAGATACAGGAATAGGAGACACTAAGAGATACAGGAACAGTGAGACCCTGAGAGATACAGGAACAGGAAACACTGAGAGATACAGGAACAGGAGACACTGAGAGATACAGGAACAGGGAGACCCCGAGAGATACAGGAACCGGGGACCCTGAGAGATACAGGAACAGGAGACACTGAGAGATACAGGAACAGGGAGACCCTGAGAGATACAGGAATAGGAAACACTGAGAGATACAGGAACAGGGAGACCCCGAGAGATACAGGAACAGGGAGACCCTGAGAGCTACAGGAATAGGAAACACTGAGAGATACAGGAACAGGGAGACACTGAGAGATACAGGAATAGGAGACACTGAGAGATACAGGAACAGGGAGACCCCGAGAGATACAGGAACAGGGAGACCCCGAGAGATACAGGAACAGGGAGACACTGAGAGATACAGGAATAGGAGACACTGAGAGATACAGGAACAGGGAGACCCCGAGAGATACAGGAACCGGGGACCCTGAGAGATACAGGAACAGGAGACACTGAGAGATACAGGAACAGGGAGACCCTGAGAGATACAGGAATAGGAAACACTGAGAGATACAGGAATAGGAAACACTGAGAGATACAGGAACAGGGAGACCCCGAGAGATACAGGAACAGGGAGACCCCGAGAGATACAGGAATAGGAGACACTGAGAGATACAGGAACAGGGAGACCCCGAGAGATACAGGAACAGGGAGACCCCGAGAGATACAGGAATAGGAGACACTGAGAGATACAGGAACAGGGAGACCCCGAGAGATACAGGAACAGGGAGACCCCGAGAGATACAGGAACAGGGAGACCCCGAGAGATACAGGAACAGGGAGACACTGAGAGATACAGGAATAGGAGACACTGAGAGATACAGGAATAGGAGAGACTGAGAGATACAGGAACAGGAGACACTGAGAGATACAGGAATAGGAGACACTGAGAGATACAGGAATAGGAGACACTGAGAGATACAGGAACAGGGAGACCCTGAGAGATACAGGAACAGGAAACACTGAGAGATACAGGAACAGGGAGACCCCAAGAGATACAGTAACAGGAAGACCCCGAGAGATATAGGAACAGGGAGACCCCGAGAGATACAGGAACCGGAGACACTGAGAGATACAGGAACAGGGAGACCCCGAGAGATACAGGAACCGGGGACCCTGAGAGATACAGGAATAGGAAACACTGAGAGATACAGGAACAGGGAGACCCCGAGAGATACAGGAACAGGGAGACCACGAGAGATACAGGAACAGGGAGACCACGAGAGATAGAGCAACAGGAAACCATGAGAGATACAGGAATAGAAGTCCAAGAGAGATACAGGAACAGGAAACCTTGAGAGTTACAGGAATGGAGGGCACTGAGAGAGACAGGACCAGGGAGACCCCGAGAGATACAAGAACAGGAGACACTGAGAGATACAGGAACAGGGAGACCCCGAGAGATACAGGAACCGGGGACCCTGAGAGATACAGGAACAGGAGACACTGAGAGATACAGGAACAGGGAGACCCTGAGAGATACAGGAATAGGAAACACTGAGAGATACAGGAACAGGAAACACTGAGAGATACAGGAACAGGAAACCTTGAGAGTTACAGGAATGGAGGGCACTGAGAGAGACAGGACCATGGAGATCCCGGGAGATGCAGGAGCAGGAGTCCCTGAGAGCTAAAGGGGTCTCGGCCACAAGAGATGTCAGGGGCTGAATCGCCGGGGCTCTGTAAATTCACTTTGGAATGGAGAGATGGCCCAGCCCTTTCCTCTCATCAGTCAGACCCTCCCAGCTTCTCTTGGATGTTAGTGTGGGTTTGATAGATTGCACTTGGATGGGACAGAAAAATAAGTTTTTAAAAAATAAAATGTCAAAAATACTGCAGATTTCAGCATGACGCATATCAGAGATAGTAACAGACCAGAGATCAAAACCAGGTGGCTTCCTGTTCAAGGGGTTTAGTGAATTGTGGATAAAATCTCCTGGCTCTGGGTTTATTGAGTGTTGAGCATACTGCTGGATAGCTGAGTTAAAACGCATCAGAGGCTCATCGGTCCCGGAAGTGGATGAGGGTGTAGGTTACGGGGAGTGGGACCCGAGTTCCACGAAATGTGTGGGTCTGTGTTGCAGAGAGTGAGGGCCTGCCTTACAGGGAGTGGGGATGGGTTAGCGCCAGTGAGAGCCTGGGTTACAGGGACTGGGACTGAGCGAGTCAGGGTTACAGGGACTGAGACTGAGTGAGTCAGGGTTACAGGGACTGAGACTGAGTGAGTCAGGGTTACAGGGACTGAGACTGAGCGAGTCAGGGTTACAGGGACTGAGACTGAGCGAGTCAGGGTTACAGGGACTGAGACTGAGCGAGTCAGGGTTACAGGGACTGAGACTGAGTGAGTGAGGGTTACAGGGACTGAGACTGAGGGAGTCAGGGTTACAGAGACTGAGACTGAGTGAGTCAGGGTTACAGGGACTGAGACTGAGGGAGTCAGGGTTACAGGGACTGAGACTGAGGGAGTCAGGGTTACAGGGACTGAGACTGAGCGAGTCAGGGTTACAGGGACTGAGACTGAGTGAGTCAGGGTTACAGGGACTGAGACTGAGCGAGTCAGGGTTACAGGGACTGAGACTGAGTGAGTCAGGGTTACAGGGACTGAGACTGAGCGAGTCAGGGTTACAGGGACTGAGACTGAGTGAGTCAGGGTTACAGGGACTGAGACTGAGCGAGTCAGGGTTACAGGGACTGAGACTGAGTGAGTCAGGGTTACAGGGACTGAGACTGAGTGAGTCAGGGTTACAGGGACTGAGACTGAGCGAGTCAGGGTTACAGTGAGTGGGGATGGGTTAGCGCCGGTGAGTGTCAGGGTTACAGGGAGTGAGAGGCGCTCTGCTCTAGGCTGGAGCTGTGGTTTTGTGTGGTCCAGACCATTGCCAGCTTCCTCTGTTCTGACACTCGGATCAGGGGCCCTCTCGCCTCTGTTGCACCTGCGCCGCTTTTGGATCCTTCAGCAATTCGCTGAAGCCTGTAATCGGCTTTATGAAGCTATTCATTGGCGAGGCCGAGTGAGAATTCGAGCCCCACAAGAGCTGGCGTTGTGAAAAGGAGCGGGGGTGGGGGGAGAGTCCGTGCCCCGCACCCCCTCAGCGCAGCCAAATTCCTGCACTTGCGCTTGTTTTACACTCGCACCCGGGAACTGACAGCGAGGTGACCGCCCAAGGCAAACTCTGGCCAGTCCACAACACATCACCAACAACAAACACTGCAACTATCTGCTTTGATTTCATCAGCTGTTGCTCGGGGAAATGTCAGATTTTCTTCAAACTTTACTTATCTTTTTAAATATTGCTTTCAAATTGTGAACCTAGAATGATGTTTAAAAGATTTAGATATCCGGTAGCAGCGGATTTCCCGAGCAGGGCCTGTGGGACCCTGACTCCTTATCCTAATTCAATGCATCGATTTTAACTCCACCCCATCCCATTCCCCCTCCCTCCCTAATCCCTGTCCCCCTCTCCCCCTCCCCACTCCATTCTCCCTCACTCCCCATCCCATTCCCGTCCCCCCCATCCCATTCCCTCTCTGCTCCTCCCCATCCCACTCCCCCTCCCCATCCCATTCCCTCTCTCCCCCTCCCCACTCCATTCTCCCTCGCTCCCCATCCCATTCCCTCTCTGCTCCTCCCCATCCCATTCCCCCTCCCCATCCCATTCCCTCTCTGCTCCTCCCCACCCCATTCCCGTTCCCCATCCCATTCCCCCTCCCTCCCTAATACCTGTCCCCCTCTCCCCCTCCCCACTCCATTCCCCCTCGCTCCCCATCCCATTCCCTTTCTGCTCCTCCCCATCCCATTCCCCTTCCCCCATCCCATTCCCTCTCTGCTCCTCCCCATCCCATTCCCCTTCCCCCATCCCATTCCCTCTCTGCTCCTCCCCATCCCATTCCCCTTCCCCATCCCATTCCCTCTCTCCTCCTCCCCATCCCATTCCCCCATCCCATTCCCCCTCCCCCATCCCATTTCCTCTCTCCTCCTCCCCATCCCATTCCCGCATCCCATTCCCCCTCTCCCCATCCCATTCCCTCTCTCCTCCTCCCCATCCCATTCCCGCATCCCATTCCCCCTCCCTCATCCCATTCCCTCTCTCCTCCTCCCCATCCCATTCCCCCATCCCATTCCCCCTCCCCCCATCCCATTCCCTCTCTCCTCCTCCCCATCCCATTCCCGCATCCCATTCCCCATCCCATTCCCTCTCTCCTCCTCCCCATCCCATTTCCGCATCCCATTCCCCATCCCATTCCCTCTCTCCTCCTCCCCATCCCATTCCCGCATCCCATTCCCCCTCTCCCCATCCCATTCCCTCTCTCCTCCTCCCCATCCCATTCCCCCATCCCATTCCCCCTCCCCCCCATCCCATTCCCCTCCCATCTCCCATTGATTTCTCCTCCATCCTCTCCGCTTCCCATTCCCAATCAGTCTGATTCCGCTTCTAACTTTCTAACGAAGCTCACATACATTTTGTTTCTGAAACACTCAGAGATTCCTTCAGCCTGAAGACCACTCAAGCGCTGCGCATTTGATCAAACTAAACCCTGCAGGTCAGCGGTTCCCGGTTTCAAAATCTATAACTTGTACCTGGCATTTTGCCTCTTCCGTGTGCGAAGTTATTTCGGGTGTGAAACAATAGCCCCACATAGTCAGGGGTAGGTACATTTGTGGTGTATAATCCTACAACCGAGATCTGCCACAGTTTCTAGTGACCCCGGGGGTGGCTCAGGCGGAGGTAAATGATTTAAGTAAACTCTTCCAATGAAGAGCAGGGTCCTGAGGCCAAAATTTATCCACTAGCCAACATCACTAAATATTACCTGGTCATTCTCACATTGTTTTGTGCGTGGGATCTTGCTGTGTGCAAATTGGCTGCTGGCTTTCCTACATTACAACATTGACAATACTTAATAAATACCTTATTGGCTGTAAAGGACTTTGGAACATCCTGAGGTGGTGAAAGGTGCTATATAAATACAAGTATTTTTTCATTATTGCTCCGGATTCCCTGCTTGGCGCTGCAGATTGGGACCTCTGTGTCCCGGTGTCCCTTTAACCCACCTATGTGTGTTCATGTTGAAAATAGGACTCATTCACCAGGCTACACCCAAAGCGCTCTTTCCACACTCTTAAAAAAAAAGAATTAGTTTTTTCCGATAAATGAAAATAATAAACACCACTTTGTTGCGCAACAGTTGTACACAGAGTGTTTGTGTAACAGGTATGTAGGAGGACGATCAGGACCATCGAGTTTAGTTCCAGTACCTGGTGGATTGAGCAGGGGGTTGAGGGGGCCGATAGCTGAGATAATGTCAGGACAGGGTCAGGTCTCTGCGGTCAAATGGAGAGGCAATCGTTACTCTGCTTGTTATAAAGAATCGCTTCAGTGGAATTTAAACTAAATAACAGCAGCTCCGTTTTCTCAAAAAATACCAAGTGATTTTAAACAAAAGGGAGACCAGCTGCATTGCTGGTACTATTGGAACCATTAAAAGGCACACTGTGAAACTATTGGTGAGTTGGAGTGTACGGTACACTGGAGGGTGACTGTGACATGTTGTGAGAATAATAGCCCAGCCAAGCGAAGGCAGTCCCAACTGTGGCGCTACTAAATGCGACTGTGTTCTTCAAGCTGCACAGTTGGATTAAATGCAGTATTATTGGGGAACATATGGTGGATGTGGGACTTTGTAGGAGATGTCGTCACGAAGCGCTGGATTAAAAGGCTGGGACAATATGAAACATGTCAGTGTGTACTTGTATGATAAGGCTCTCACCAGGAATTTATTGGCCCGGTGCTATTTCTATTTCTTTCTAATCTCGTTCAGCACATTCGTTCCGTGCAATCTGTCTCCATAATCTCTTGTGTCAGAATCACAGCCAATAGCAGACAGTAATTGCGGGAGAACAGAAATATGCAAACACCCGATAAAGTGTTGCTCATTACCCGTATTTAGGAGAGTGTTAGATACCGACCGCCTTTAAATATGAAAACAACAGTGGAGACATGTTTTAGTGGGAAATGTATTGGAGGCGCGGAGATAAAGAGCATCATGTGAAGAATAGAAGCTGGTCACAGGGTCGCTTTGCTCCATCCCACCGATTCTCCATCGCACTGACACTCCCCCCTATCCCGGCTCTATCCCGGCTCCGTGTGACGGGGCAGCTTTGTCCCCCTGAGGCCGGACACGGGGCCATTGTCTTTGGACACGTCCAGTCCAAGGTCTGACAACCAAAATAACGAAATTCGCCGTTTAGACAAATGCTTGTGAAGGGGCATTTGTAACATCCTGAAAGAGCTTAAACTATAATAAAATAGGATTTGAATTATAAATCCAACATGTAATCAACTCCAGGGAAGAGAAGCAAATGGGAGGCGAGGAAAGTAACTTCACACGAGGTGCCTGGTCTGGGAATCTTTCCCGAATTGTGAGCAATGTGTTCCTGTTTGTGGAAAACAATCCCGTTCTCTTTGTGCATATCCTGTGCCGCTGGAATTTTAATCTATGGTAAACTTTTACAAACCATTCATACACTCGGTACAAATCTAACAAGAATTTTTAGCACAGGATCCATTGTCTGTTCCCTCGGCCCCACCATGTGTTGATGTTCCGCAACATTTAAACATTTAATACGGGGAGAGGGGGCGGGGGAGGTGTCAGGTTAATTTACTTTGTGAACTTGCTGTTATAACCAGAGGTGACTTTCTATCCGATTGAGACAGTCCTGAAAATGTCTAAAACACAGGCAGGCGGCAGTGGAACTGCAACTGAGCACCGCCAGCAGAGAGAGGCCTTTTCCCACTGACACTCGCATCTGTTGCCTGGGGTGAAGCGACATTCCTATGTGAGGAATCCTGGTTAACTCTGTTACTGAGAGGTTGTCTGTCCGAGGAGCCCTCTGTGCTAATAAAGTCCAGAAAACTCCCAGAAAGTGCATGAAGGGCCCATGGATAGCACCAATTCCTCTCCCTGTCTAATATGCGCACAAAGAGCCGCCAGTGGGCACAATGTTAACCCCCCTCCCCGGGCGGGCTTGCGGGGGGAGGAGGTTACATTTCTCCCGTGCCATTCCCACCAGGCTCCCCGCAATTTTACAGCTGGGACAGCGACCCCCAGGCCGCCCGCCCTTGCCCCAGTTGAGGCCCTTGACTGGCCAATGACTGACCCCTTTAGGGCCTTTTCCTGCCCGGTCTCAATGCCCAGGCTGGGGGCAGCCGGGAAAGTGACCTTGCTCAGGCCTCAGGCTGGAAGAGTGGGGGGATGGGGGGGTGACCTCCCCCCCCCCAACATAAGGTGTGGCCCCTGTTGGTGATTCCCCCCCACACCCCCCGCAGCCTCTCCACCAACACCCCCAGGCCCCTTTGCCCACCCCCCAGGCTTCACCTCCGCTCCCTGCCCTGACACACCCACACTCCTGGGGCTGAGGCTCTGGCCAGTGCCTGTGGTCCCAGTCCTGACCCCTGCAGTTCCGGCCGCTGCTCGGACAGGTTGGCTGGTAGGTCCCTGAGGCGGGAGTCCCACCTACAACCAATGACCAATGGTTGGAGGATGAAATAGCTGCCAGGCAGCTGGTACTGGTGGGGGGGAGCGTTCACTGCCAACACTTTGATAGTGGGAAGGGAACCCCTGGCACTGTAAATACTCTGGCCACTTATCCAGTGTAGGCAGCACACCTGGGGCTTCACCAAATGAATGTAGCACAGGGTGCACATCCAAACAGGAGGCACTGAACTCACATGTTTGCTGAGAACTGTAGCATGGTGTGTAAACAGACCCCATGTTAGAGTGAGCCCCAGGCCTCGATGTCACTACCCTCCCTCCCAAAAGCAAAATACTGTGGATGCTGGAAATATGAAATAAAAACAGAAAATTCCAGAAATACTCAGCACCTCTGGCAGCATCTGTGAAGAGAGAAACAGTTATGGTCATGATCTTTCTTCAGAACTCTCCCTGGCCACCCCTGTTCCATTTTAATCAGTCTTATTTTGCTGGGTTGAATTATTGGATAACTTTACCCTCACTGAGAGTTTCCACTTGCAGCAGTCACAGAAAAACTCAACAGTGTATTCATTACAAGCCTACCAACTCCCACAGCTACCTCGACTACAGCCCCTCACATCCCGCTTCCTGTGAGGACTCCATCCCATTCTCTCAGTTCCTTCGCCTCCATCTCACCTGTTCTGATGATGCCACTTTCCAAAACAGTTCCTCTGACATGTCTTCCTTCTTCCTTAACCGAGGTTTTCCACCCACGGTGGTTGACAGGGCCCTCAACTGTGTCCGGCCCATCTCCTGCGCATCCGCCCTCATGCCTTCTCCTCCCTCCCAGAAACATGATAGGGTCGCCCTTGTCCTCACTTATCACCCCACCAGCCTCCACATTCAAAGGATCATCCTCCGCCATTTCCGCCAACTCCAGCATGATGCCACCACCAAACACATCTTCCCTTCACCCCCCTGGCGGCTTTCTGCAGGGATCGTTCCCTCTGGGACACCCTGGTCCACTCCTCCATCACCCCCTACACCTCAACCCCCTCCCACGGCACCTTCCCATGCAACCGCAGAAGATGCAATGTCTGCCCCTTTACCTCCCCCCTCCTCACCGTCCAAGGGCCCAAACATTCCTTTCAAGTGAAGCAGCATTTCACTTGCACTTCCCTCAATTTAGTCTACTGCATTCGTTGCTCCCAATGCGGTTTCCTCTACATTGGAGAGACCAAATGCAGACTGGGTGACCGCTTTGCAGAACACCTTCGGTCTGTCCACAAGCATTACCCAGACCTCCCTGTCGCTTGCCATTTCAACACCCCACCCTGCTCTCATGTTCACATGTCCGTCCTTGGCCTGCTGCATTGTTCCAGTGTAGCTCAACGCAAACTGGAGGAACAGCACCTCATCTTCCGACTAGGCACTTTACAGCCTTCCGGACTGAATATTGAGTTCAACAACTTCAGATTATGAACTCTCTCCTCCATCCCCACCCTCTTTCCGATCCCTCTTTTTCCAATAATTTATATTTATATATATATATATATATATATATTTTATATATATATTTTTCTTTTCCCATCTATTTCTATTATCTTTAAATGTGTTTCCATTCATTGTTTTATCTCTACCTTTTAGCCTATTTCAACCCCTTCCCCCCACCCCCACTAGGGCTATCTGTACCTCGCTCGTCCTGCTTTCTACCCTTAATGTCACCATGAGTATAATTAATATCACCACCATCAACACCCCTTTGTCCTTTTGTCTATGACATCTTTGGCAATCTCTTCTTTGCCTCCACCTATCACTGGCCCTCTATCCAGCTCTACCTGTCCCACCCCCCTCAACCAGCCTATATTTCATCTCATTTCTGTTTTTCCTTAGTTCTGATGAAGAGTCATACAGACTCAAAACATTAACTGTGTTCCTCTCTGCAGATGCTGTCAGACCTGCTGAGTTTTTCCAGCTATTTTTGTTCTTGTCAACAATGTCCAGTCCTGACTCAATGGAAAAGGGGAGAGAGGGGCCACGGGAGAGTTTCATAGTCCTTGGATTTGACTGAGTTTCCTGATAAACCTGACTTCAGAAGTCTTTGTATGAATATAAGAAATAGAAACAAGAGTCATCCATTCAGCCCCTTGTGCCTGCTTTGCCATCACTAAGATCCTGTCTGAATTTCTATATCAACTCCATTTCCCTGCTCTATCCCTATCTCTCTGATTCCCTTAGTGTCCTTACCCTTACTCATGATGGAGCATCCAGCCCTCTGGGGTACAGTATCCCAAAGATTCACAACTCTCTGAATGAAGAAATTCTCCTTGGCTCATTCTTAAATGGTTGATGTCCTATTCTAAGATTATTACCCCAGGAGAAGCAACCTCTCAGCATTTACCCTGTTAAGCTCTCTTAGAACTCTGTGGCCAGAATTTTACATCCCATGGGCAGGGGGGTGGGTACCTGACCCGAACGGACATAAAGTAGCATGAGATGACATCAGGCGAGTGTCCCAGCGATATTTCACTCAATGAGCACAAGTGGCATTGGGAAGCGTCCCCACCAACAATTAAATGGGCAATTGGTGGACGGGTCATTCTACCAAGTGGCATTCACATTTTTGCTGAAACCTCAACCCAAAACGAGATGAAATCTCCAAGGGGGAAGTACAATGAACTGTTTTTTTTTTGAGGTAGGCTTCCAGGTGCTTGATTGTGCTGCATGGACATACTTTGCAGAATCCTTTATTGTGTGGAGGTCTGCAGCCCCTGGGGCAGCTGTCTGCTATCAGGGGGATCACTAGAAGCTCTCACCCACACTCAGTTAGGTCAGCACCCGCCCTCTTCCTGCCCCCACCCTGGCAACACTAAACATTTCTCAGCACGTGTTTCGCGCGGGCCGGCCGTTAATTGGCCAGTCAGAGTGAAATTGTGTCCAGAGGCCCATTTCCTGTCCACTTCCGGGCCCGCCGATCACACACACCTGACTAACAAAAAAATTCAGGCCTATATGTTTCAATGAGATCACCCTTATTCTAGATAATCCTCATAGGACAACATTCCCATTCCAGGATTCAATCTAAATGAATCTTTGTTGTGCCCCCTTAAGACAAGTATATCCCTCTTTAGATAAGGAGATCAAATGGTAAACAAACTTTAAGTGTGATCTCAGCAAAAGCCCTATATAATTGTAGCAAGACTTTCTTTCTCTGATATTCCAAACAACCCACTTGCAATAAAGAAGAGTCATACGGACTCGAAACATTAACTGTGTTACTTTCCGCAGATGCTGCCAGACCTGCTGAGTTTTTCCGGGTATTTTTGTTTCTGTTTTGGATTTCCAGCATCTGCAGCCTTTTGCTTTTATCTGCAATAAAGACTAATATACCTTCCCAATAGCTTGCTGTACCTGCATGCTAACGTCCTGTGCTTTGTGTACAAGAACACTCAAATCCCTCTGAATACGAACATTTACCTGTCTCTCTACTTCTGAAAAATGTTCTGTTTTTCTATTCTTCCTACTAAAGTGGCTAATTTCTCACTTGGCCACATGGTACTGCACTCCATCTGTCATCTTCTTATCCAATCTCTTAACCTATCTACATCCTTCTATAACCTCTTTACACCCATTTACCCAGCCAGCTTTATATCTTCAGCAAACGTGGATATATTCCCCTCAGTCACCTTACCTAAGTCATTGATAGAGATTATAAATGGCCGAGGTCCAAGTACTGATACTTGTGGAACTCCACTAGTTACATCCTGCTATCCTGAAAATGATTTGTTTATTCCTACCTTTTTCCAATTCCAATTTTCAATTGAAAATTAACCAATTCTCAACCCATGTTAAGATATTACCCCTAATCCCCAGAGCCCTATTGTTATGTATGTATCTATTGTGTGGCATTTATTCAATGCCTTCTGAATATTCAAATGCATTAAACCCATTGTTTTCCACCCCCACCCAACCACCTTTACCCACACGGCTAATTAAACCCTCAATAAACTGTAATGGGTTTGGTAAACATGATTTTCCTTTCAGAAAACTGTGTTCACTCTGCCTAATATTGTTTGATTTTCCAAATGCCCATTACCAGCATCTTCATAATAAATTCTGGCATTTTCTTGACTATTTATATCAAGCTAACCTTTTTTTATTCAATCATGGGATGTGGGTGTCACTGGCCAGGTCAGCATTTATTCCCCATCCCTAATTGCCCTTAAGAAGGTGGTGGTGAGCGGCCTTCTTGAACTGCTGAAGTACCTGTGGTGTAGGTACACCCACAGTGCTGTTACGGAGGGGGTTCCAGGATTTTGAACCAGTGACAGTGAAGGAACGGCGATATATTTCCAAGTCAGGATGGTGAGTGGCTTGGAGGGGAACTTCCAGGTGGTGGTGTTCCCATCTATCTGCTGCCCTTGTCCTTCTAGGTGGAAGAGGCCACGGGTTTGGAAGGTGCTGTCGAAGGAGCCTTGGTGAGTTCCTGCAGTGCATCTTGTAGATGGTACACACTGCTGCTACTGTTCGTCGGTGGTGGAGGGAGTGAATGTTTAAGGTCATGGATGGGGTGCCAATCAAGCGGTCTGCTTTGTCCTGGATGGTGCTGAATTTCTTGAATGTTGTTGAGTGAGTTACTTGCTGCAGAATTCCAAAGCTCTGACCTACTCTTGTAGTCTCAGTATTTATATGTCTGGTCCAGTTCAGTTTCTGGTCAATGGTAATCACCAGGGTGTTGATAGTGGGAAATTCAGTTATGGTAATGCCATTGGATGTTAAGGGGAGATGGTTGGATTCTCTCTTATTGGAGATGGCCATTGCCTGACATTGATCTGGTGTGCAAGTAACTTGCCACTTATCAGCCCAAGCCTGGAAGTTGTCTGGGTCTTGTGCATTTGGACATGGACAGCTTCAGTATCTGAGGAGTCATGAATGGTGCTGAACATTGTGCAATCATCAGCGAACAACCCCACTCCTGACCTTATGATGGAGGGAAGATCATTATAAGGGAAGGCTAACTGTTCCTTGTTTTCTCTCTCCCTCCTTCTTAACAGTGGGATTATGTTTACTACATCCCAACCCATGGGACTGTTCTAGAATCTAGGGAATTCTAGAAGATCAAAATCAATGTATCCCATTATATCTGCAGCACCTCTTATAAAATCCTAGGATATAGGCCATCATTTACAAGTGAATTGTCCCATATGCTTCTCCAGTAATTTTTTTCTTTGTTAATATTAGTTACTTTATATTTTTCCCACTCTCATTAGAACTTTGCTCCCTCAAAATTCCTGATATGTGCTTTGTGTCTCCTAATATGAAGATAGACAAAAAATATTTGTTTAATATCTCTGCCAATTCCTTCTTCCCCATTATACATTCTATCTTTGCCCCTATGCTTACTTTCACTAATCTCTTCCTTTTTACATCCTTGTAGACACTCTTCCAATCTGCTTTTATATTTCTTGCCAATTCATATCTCATATTCTGTTTTCTCCCCCTTTATCAATTTCTTGGTCATTCATTGCTGATTTCTAAATCCTTCCCAATTCTTGGGTTTATTACATGTTTTGATAACATTATACACCCCTTCTTTTATTCTAATGTTACCCAGGACTTCTCCAGTCAGCCAAGGTTGCACTACTATTCCTGTGCAGTTTTCATTCCTCAAGGGAATGCATATACATGAGAGTTGTGAATTATTTCTTTAAATGGTTACCATTACTTGTCTACCATCATAACTTTTAAACATAATTTCCCAGTCTACTTTAGTCAACTTTCTCCCATACCTCCAAAATGGGCTTTAATTTAAGACCATAGTTTTGCACTTAACCTCATCACATGGAAACGTAATAATAAATTCTATCATATTATGATCACTGCTCCTCAGAGGGTCCTTCACTATAAGATTCATCATTAACCTATCTCAGTACAGAATAATACATCTCAAATAGCTTGTCCCCTAGTTGCTATTCTCAATACATTGCTCTAGAATTGAGTCCTTTTGGAGTTCCAAGCACTTAAAAATGTTTGGGGCAGAATTTTTACATTGATTGGGCAGGCGCGTGCCTGACCCGATCAGACGTGAAATTGCGTGAGATGACATTGAGCGAGCATCCCGATGTCACCCAGCGCTCATGCAATATTTCGGTCAGCGGGCAAGCGGAAAAGTCGGAAGTGTGCCCGGTGATAATTAAGACAGCAATTAAGCCCATTAATGGAGCAATTGACTCCGAATTTTCGTGGCCCGTCCAGACTTACGGTTGGCGGATGGGTTAATTGGGCAAGTGGCCTTTACATTTTTCATGAAACTTCACCCAAGGGCGGGATGCAGTTTCCGTTATGAAATAAACAAAAATAAAAATCCGTGGGCAGCATTTTTACCATCTATATCTTCACGTCCCTGATTCTGCTGCTTAGACATTTTTTTTCCAGCTTTTTGAAACTTTATTTGCTGGTTTTCGGGTCTGCAGTTCCCTGAGGCAGTTCTCTGTCTTCAGGGAGCTTTCTCTCAGTGCTCACCTGCACCCGCATCGCCCACCCTCTTCCCACCCCCATCCCGGCAGTGCTGAGCCTTTCAGCATGAGTTTCACACTGGCCATTACGGTGAAATCGCGGTCGGGGGCTGATCGCAGTTGGCAGTCCGTTTCCCGGCCGATCCCAGACCTGCCGATCGCGCCCACCCACCGAGCTAAAAATTCAGCCCCTGGAGTTGATTAGGTTGAGCCTGTCGGGTGGTGTTTATGTCACTAGACCGGCAATGCAGAGAATGGGATTTCATTAACCCACCATCCAAAAGTTTTAATTCAGTTTCAAAAATGAAGTCTCCAAAAAAAATCAATTGTTGCTACCTGTAAGAATGACCACAAGGCCGACTTACTGTCATAGAAAACCCAACAGCTAAAGGGAAGTGAACTGATTGGCTGACAGCTTTTTAACATTCATTTAGTGGGGTGTGGGGCAAGTTATATGCTCCTGGTGAGGGACTGTTATATACTCATGGAGTGGGGCAGGGAGTAAGTCAAGTACTACTTGTGGAGTGGGGGAATGTTATATGGCCCTGGGGTGAATTACCAATGGTTCAAGTTTGCCTATGTGGAGTTAGTCTCAGTTATACAAAAGATATTGTTTCAAATCAGCAGGGATGTGCCAAGGTTTTACCAAGAATAGCTCATCACAGCAAGCCAATGTGCTGATGATGATAAAACAGAGAGTTAGCTGTGTCTGTCTCTGTCCTCCCAATTCCAAATGTTCTCCTTGACTCTCCCTGTCTGTCTGATCCATTGTTTTCTGCTCTTCCCTGTCCAGTTACACAGATCCTGAGGATTTACTCACCACAGCAGCCTGAAGGTACTGTTTATGGTCACAAGGCAGTAGGTAAATTAGTTCCTCTTCCCAGTCAGTTATTCCCTGTTCATAAATACAAATATTTTAAAATTAGGAAAAGTTTTCTTAAACCAAATTTAGTGAATCCAGCTTTCTGTTACTGCAATCCTCTACAGCCTCCACTGTCAAAACTTCTGTAGCTCATAAACCATGGAAATCACTACAGATTCTGCTGTGACTTGATTTATCCACCAACATATGAATCTCCAGCATTTACCAGAACCATTTAATTTTGTGACATATTAAAAGTGTTATCTCTGTATGCATTTCCTGTCTACAAAATCTTACTTCCTGTTTTCATATTGTGTCCCAGTTTTAGGTCAACCTTTCTCAATGTAAATATTTATGTCTCATTTAAAATGGAAACTTCCTATGTAAACTTGTCACGTTGCAATTATATCCTTCAGCCAATGGTGGTGTTCCATTGCCTCAGTTCTTCAGTACGCAGGTCAAAGATTCCCCTTTGCTCCAACAAATTCTGCTTCCCAAATTGCTGCATATTTTGCATTTTAACTAAATATAAAATGAAAGGGTGGGATTTTCCAGCCCTGTCTGCCACTGAGATCATCTGGTCCGGCCGAAAGTCACTGGGCTTTTGGCTGGGCCACTGTGGGTTCCACTGCAATGGGCCTGGAAAATTCCAGCCAAAACCTCAAATGAAAATAAAACCGAAGCAGGACTTTACAATTGGTTCTGAATTACACCTTTATATCCTGGTCCCATTATCTCCAACTTTTCCTCAAGACTACTTCTGATCTTGACTCCCTGTGTGGGATGTCATAAGAGATTGACTGCTGTAAAATTAGAAGTAACTAAAAATCTGAATACCAGTGGCATTCTATCAATGAGACT
Organism: Cetorhinus maximus; assembly: GCF_964194155.1. Lineage (NCBI taxonomy): Eukaryota > Metazoa > Chordata > Chondrichthyes > Lamniformes > Cetorhinidae > Cetorhinus > Cetorhinus maximus. Next base: position 147,412,948 of record NC_135885.1, on the reverse strand, counting down.
ACCCTGGTTGCCTGTGCCTGAAATCAGATGGGCACAATGCCTGCAGATAAATCAGCTAATTCCAAATGTCCCATGATATGTGAAGTGCCCATGACTGAGAGGATGGCATCTGGAGCTTGGGTAATGTGAATTGGCTGATTTGACTGTCAACAAAGGAAAAGTTCCAGCCATGAGCTGAATTGCGACAAAGCCAGTCACAAACCCACACACCAGGGATGAGACTATTGCTGCGAGTTTTCCTTCCTGAATGCCCCATTCCTAGTGTTCACTCTGAGTACATATTCTACTCATAAACATTGAGAAATTTGCCAGGTGCTCAGGAGTTCCTGACTGGCCCTAGTGTCATGATCCATGTGAGAAGTTATCTCTCATACTGCATGTTTAGCAAAGTCAATTCCAATTCCAAGCAAAGGTACGATTGCAAATGAGCAATATATCCAGAGATATATCCAGAATGGGACCACAACTGTGACATTGAGAGTGGTGGGGTTGTGGGGGAGGCAGGCAGTGGGGGGTGGTGGGGGTGTGGTTGCAGGGGCAGGCAGAAGGGGTGGTGGTGTGGTGGTTAATCCAGAGTCAGGTGACAATTGGGGAGGGGTGGTCAATCCAGAGTTGGCCTATAACTATCCAGAAATTCCATAGATATATATGGATTTTAGTACGGCTTTTCATAAGGTCCACAAGACAGATTGGGCATGAAAATAAAAGCCCATGGGATCCAAGGCAAAGTGACAAGTTGGATCCAAAATTGACTCCGAGGCAGCAAACAAAGAGTAATAATAGATGGATGTTTTTTTGTGACTGGAAGGCTTTAGCAATGGGGTACTGGATGCCTTGCTGTTTGTGGTACATGTCAATGATTTAGACTCAAATGTAGGAGGCATGATTAAGAAGTTTGCAGATGATATGAAAATTGTTTGTGCAGTTGCTAGTGAGGAAGAAAGCTGTGAACTGCAGGAGTATAATAATAGACTGGTCAGGTGGGTGGAGAGTGGAAAATAGAGTTCAATCTGAAGATGTGTGAAATAATACATTTAGGAAGGACAAAGGCAATAGGGGGGAGCTATAGCATAGTGGTGATGTTACTAGACTAACAATCCAAAGGCCCACATGTATACTTTGACAGCATGGGTTCAAATCCCATCCATGACACTTGGTGGAATTTGAATTCAGTTAACAGACCTGAAGTTAAAAACTAGTCTTAGTAATGGTAACAATGAAACTACCATCAATTGTCAAAAAAACCCACCTGGGTCACTAATGCCCTTTAGGGAAGGAAATCTGCCATCCTTACTTGGTCTGGCCTACATGTGGTTTAAAACTGCAGAAATGTGGTTGACTCTTAACTGCACTCTGAAATGGCCAGGACAGGCAACAATTTTCTTTTTAATTCATTCACGGGATGTGGGTGTCACTGGCTGGCCCAGCACTTATTGCCCATCCCTAATTGCCCCTTAAGGAGGTGGTAGTGAGCTGCCTTCTTGAACCGCTGCAGTCCATGTGGTGTAGCTATACCCACAGTACTGTTAGGGAGGCAGTTCCAGGATTTTGACCCAGCGACAGTGAAGGAACGGCAATATATTTCCAAGTCAGGATGGTGAGTGACTTGGAGGGGAGCTTCCAGGCGGTGGTGTTCCCATGTGTCTGCTGCCCTTGTCCTTCTAGATGGTAGTGGTCGTGGGTTTGGAAGGTGCTGTCGAAGGAGCCTTGATGAATTTCTGCAGTACATCTTGTGGCCTTGTCATTCTGGCCCTGTCAGCAATGCTCATATCCCATGAATGAATTTTAAAAATGACGAGGGAATAAACAACAAATGGTAGGGGTCTGAGAGGTGTAGAGGAACAGAGGGAAGTGAAGTACATGCCCACTGATCCCTGGGGGTAGCAGGGCAGTTAGAAAAGGGAGTCAAAAAGGCAAATGGGATACTTTCTTTTATTGACCGGAATGTAGTGTATAAGAGCAGGGAGGTAATGCTGGAACTGCAGGAAATACAAGTAAGCCTATAGCTAGAGTACTGCTTACAGGTCTGGTCACTATATTAAAGGAAGAATATGATTAAACTAGAGAGGCGACAGAAGATGTTTATGAGGATGTTCCTAGCAATGGAGAATTTTAGCTATGAAGAAAGTTCAATAGGTTGAGTTTGTTTTCTATGGAACAAATTAGGTCAAAGGGGGATTCGATTGAGCGGTGAAAAATTATGAGCAGCTTAGTTGAATGCACAAGAAAGACCTATACCCCTTAACAGAGAAGTCAATAACTTGGGGGTAAAATTGGTGGAAGGATTAGAGGTGAATTAAGGAGAAATATTGTCATACAGAGGTTGATGGGGTCCTGGAACTCACTGATTGAAAGGGTGATAGGGGCAGAAGCCCTCATCATATTAAAAGAGACTTGGATATGCACAAAGAGGTGTAGCCTAGTTGGTTTTGGACCAAGAGCTGAAAGGTGGAATTAGACTGGATAGCTGTTTTTGATGGCATGGACAAGATGGGCCAAATGGCCCTGTTCTGTGCCTAAATAATGCAGGGGGCCATTCAGGTTGTGGGGGGGGGGGGGGGTGCAAAAAAGGAATATGGTTGTAGTAGGGGACAGTATAATTTAGGGGGATAGACACTGTTCTCTGCAGCCAAGAATGAGAGCTGAAGAAGAGTCATACAGACTGAAAATGTTAACTCTGTTTCTCTCTCCACAGATGCTGCCAGACCTGCTGAGTTTTTCCACCATTTTCTGTTTTTAGAAAGAAAAAGTAAGTTGGGTAGCTCTGTTAATAAAGGCTGAGATTAGTACTGTAGTGGGGAATGATTTGGAGGATCAAAATGTAGAATCAGTTAGGTGGCGATAAACAGCAAAGGAAAGGAGTTACTGGCGGGAGTGATTTATAGGCCCCACAGTAGCTGCACTGTAGGGCAGAGTATAAATCAAGAAATAATAGTGGCCTGTAAGGAAGGTACTGCAATAATTGTGGGAGACTTTAATCTTAATATAGATTGAATGAATAAGATTGGCAAAGGTAGCCTAGAGGATGAGTTCATAGGGTGTATTTGGAACAATTCTTCAGGATAATACATTCTGGCACCAACCAGGGAACAGGCTATTTTAGACCTGGAAATGTGGGATGAGACAGGGTTAATATATTACCTCATAGTAAAGGATCTTGTAGCTAACAGTGATCATAACATGAGAGAATTTCACACTCAGTTTGAAGGTAAGAAATGTGGGTCTGAAACTAGTGTTTCAAACTTAAATAAAGGCATTTACAAGGGTATTGTTGGGCTCTTACAACATGAGAAGAATCCCAGCACTTTGTGTTCAAAACTTTATCCTTATTGTTATTTTTGAAAATGGATTTCCTGTTGAACTAAAAAGATGGCTGCTACAAGTCATATGACCACAGGGTTGGCTCTTTGTCTGGGAGCTACCCCCAGGAGTTACAAGAAAAACATAACTCTTTTCTCAGCTGTAGAATCACACACCTCATTGCACAGACCACTTGCAATCACAAAACCAGAAGGCTTGCACATTATGCCTGGAAAGCTGCAAACAGACTCATATCACACCTGGCACTGTCCAGGCCCATTTCAAAAGGGAACCAAAGGGACATCATTCCCACCTGATAATCTCACCTGACCAGCAGAGCCAGTGGGTCTGCCTAGACAATAGCTTCCCAACACCAGACCCTCAATATGGAGGCAACTCTTTCAATTAATGACTGGGACCAATTCCAGGCACTGAATAAACATCCCTTTTGAAGTAAATATGGAGAAGGAAGAGCACATGGCTCAAGTAACCTTTTTGACATCTCTATATGCTTTGAGAACTGGGAAATGGTCAGGCTGCAGTAACATGTAGTGGGGAACCACCAAGAACCAGACCCCTCCAGGCAGAACAACAGCTTGTACCTCAAAAACTGTCTCTGCTGAAAGATTCCATACCATCACTTGCAGAACTGATCCAGGCTCAGTGTACCTACTTCATCCTGCAGTCAGCACCAACTGAAAGCGAATACCACAAGCCCCATCTTCAGCCAGCTGAACTCGAACACCTACATGAAAGAATTCCTCATTGTACTCTGAATTGGGACTCTGGAAATCATGTGGACTAATATTCATTTCTGTGGTTCTTCTACTGTAAAACTCCTTTTTTTAAGCCCCGCCTGTACTTTGTGTGTGTGTAGGTGTGTGAGTGTGTGTATGGGTGTATGGGTGTGTGTGCATGTCTGGGTGTGTGTGTGTGTGGGTGTACATGTGGTTGTGTGTGGGTGTGTGTAGTTGTGTGTGGGTGCGTGTGTGTGTATGTGTGTGTGTGCGTGTGTAGTTGTGTGTGGATGTGTGTGGGTGTGTTTGTGTGTGTGGGGGTGTGTGTGTGTATGGATGTGTGTGTGTGTATGGGTGTGTGTGTGTGGTTGTGTGTGTGTGTGGTTGTGTATGGGTGTGTTTGTGTGTGTGTGTATAGGTGTGTGTGTGTGTGTGGTTGTGTGTGTGTGTGTGTAGTTGTGTGTGGGCATGTGTGTGTGGGCGTGTAGTTGTGTGTGTGGGTGTAAGTGTGTGTGTGTGTGTGTGTGGGTGTGTGTGCGTGCACGTGGGTATGTGTGTGTGCGTGTGTGTGGGTGTGTGCGGGTGTGTGTGGGTGTGGGTGCATTTGGAGTGGGATGTTGATAACACCCCTTTCTCGGGTTGCGAATGTGAAATAAATTTAACCTTCTGAGTTAATCCTAACTCGAGTTTGCTTCAGGTTATTAATAAATTGGATGCCAATAACCGAGGGATTGGGAAAAAACACCGCCGCATATTTTAAAAAAACATCAGAAACACCTTCTGTTTATAGGCAGGTGGTAAGAGGATATAGGTACAGTTTGCCTGTCTCTCTCCTGCCTGTAACAGTATGAAGGCAGAGTTAGCTAAAGTGGACTGGGAAATAGGTTAAGAGGTAAGATGGTAGAGATGCAATGGAAGACATTTAAGGAGATATTTCATAACTCTGAATAGAAATATATTCCATTGAGAAAGCAAGACTCTGCAAGAAGGAAGCACCATCTGTGGCTAACTCAGGAAGTTAAGGATGGTATCAAACTGAAAGAAAAGATGTACAATGCTGTAAAGCTTAATGCTAGGCTGGATGGTTGGGAAAATCTTAGAAAGCAGCAAAGGATGATGAAAAGAAAATGAAGCTGGAGAAATTGGAGTAAGAGGGAAAACAAGAAAAAATGTAAAAGCTTGTACAAGTATATAAAAAGGAAAAGAGTAGTGAAAGTGATAGTGATAGTGGTAGTGATAGTGATAGTGGTAGTGATAGTGGTAGTGAAAGTGATAGTGATAGTGGTAGTGATAGTGGTAGTGATAGTGATAGTGGTAGTGATAATGGTAGTGATAGTGATAGTGGTAGTGATAGTGATAGTAGTAGTGATAGTGGTAGTGGTAGTGGTAGTGATAGTGATAGTGATAGTGGTAGTGGTAGTGATAGTGATAGTGATAGTGATAGTGGTAGTGATAGTGATAGTGATAGTGGTAGTGATAGTGATAGTGGTAGTGAAAGTGATAGTGATAGTGGTAGTGATAGTGGTAGTGATAGTGATAGTGGTAGTGATAATGGTAGTGATAGTGATAGTGGTAGTGATAGTGATAGTAGTAGTGATAGTGGTAGTGGTAGTGATAGTGATAGTGATAGTGGTAGTGATAGTGATAGTGGTAGTGATAGTGATAGTGATAGTGGTAGTGATTGTGGTAGTGATAGTGATAGTGATAGCGGTAGTGATAGTGATAGTGATAATGGTAGTGGTAGTGATAGTGGTAGTGATAGTGGTAGTGATAGTGGTAGTGATAGTGATAGTGGTAATGATAGTGATAGTGGTAGTGATAGTGATAGTGGTAGTGATAGTGGTAGTGATAGTGATAGTGGTAGTGGTAGTGACAGTGATAGTGGTAGTGATAGTGGTAGTGGTAGTGGTAGTGATAGTGATAGTGGTAGTGATAGTGGTAGTGGTAGTGGTAGTGATAGTGATAGTGGTAGTGATAGTGGTAGTGGTAGTGATAGTGGTAGTGATAGTGATAGTGGTAGTGGTAGTGGTAGTGATAGTGGTAGTGATAGTGATAGTGATAGTGGTAGTGATAGCGATAGTGATAGTGGTAGTGGTAGTGGTAGTGATAGTGGTAGTGATAGTGCTAGTGGTAGTGGTAGTGATAGTGATAATGATAGTGATAGTGGTAGTGATAGTGATAGTGATAGTGGTAGTGATAGTGATAGTGATAGTGGTAGTGATAGTGATAGTGATAGTGGTAGTGATAGTGATAGTGATAGTGGTAGTGATAGTGATAGTGATAGTGGTAGTGATAGTGATAGTGATAGTGGTAGTGATAGTGATAGTGATAGTGATGGTGGTGTGGGTCCCTCGGAGGGTGAGGCTTGAGAATTAATAACAGGAAACAAGGAAACGGCAGAGATTTTTAACAAGCATTTTATATCTGTCTTCACAGTTGAAGATATAAAAAGCATTCACAAGATAGTAGAAAATCAAGAAGCAAAAGGGAGGGGGGAGCTTAAAACAATCACAATCACTATGGAAAATGTACTGGGAAAACTAATGGGACTAAAGGTTGACAGGACCCCTGGACTTGATGGCCTGCATCCTAAAGACAGTGGCTGCAGAGAGAGTGGATTGATTGGTTGTAGTCTTCCAAAATTCCCTCGATTCTGCAATGGTCCCAGCGGATTGGAAAGCCGCAAATGTAACACTATTCAAGAAAGGAGGGAGATGGAAAACAGGAAACTACAGGCCAGTTAGTCTAATATCTGTTACTGGAAAAATGCTAGAACCCATTATTAAGTGGGACATTTGGAAAATCATAATATAGTCAGGCAGAGTCAACATGGTTTTGTGTAAGAGAAATTGTGTAGATGTGATGTATTTGGATTTCCAAAAGGCATTTGATACATAAAAGGTTACTGCAGAAGATAAGAGCTCATGGTGTTGGGGATAAATTTTGGCATGGACTGGCTAACTCTCAGGAAAAAGAGAGTCGGGGTAAATGGGCCATTTTCAGGTTGGGAAACTGTAACTAGTGGAGTGCTTCAGGGATCAGTGCTGGGGCCTCAACTATTTACAAACTATATTAACGTCTTGGATGAAGGGACTGACTGTATTGTAGCCAAATTTGCTGAAGACACAAAGATAGGTAGGAAAGCGAGTCACGAGGAGGATATAAAGGGTCTGCAAAATGATATAGACAGATTAAGTGAGTGGGCAAAAATTGGCAGATGGAATATAATGTGGGAAAATGTGAGGTTTGTCCGCTTTGGCAGGAAGAATAGAAAAGCAGAATATTATTTAAACGGAGGGAGGCTGCAGGATGCTGCAGCACAGAGGGATCTGGGTGTCCTTGTACATGAATCACAAAATGTCAGCATGCAGGGACAGCAAACGCTTTGGAAAGCAGGTGGAATTTTGGCCTTTATTGCAAGGGGATGGAGTATAAACGTAGGGAAGTATAGCTACAACTGTACAAGACATTGGTGAGGACGCACCTGGAACACTGTGTACAGTTTTGGTCTCCTTACTTAAAGAAGGGTATACTTGCATTGGGAGCAGTTCAGAGAAGGTTCACTCAGCTAATTCCTGGGATGAAGGGGTTCTTTTATGAGGAAAGGTTGAGCAGGTTGGTTCTATACTCGTTGGAATTGAGAAGAATAAAACGTAGTCTTATTGAAACATATAAGATTCTGAGGCTGTTTTGGGGGAAACTGGAACTAGAGGGCACAGTTTAAAGATAAATGATCTCCCATATAAGACAGAGATGAGAAGGATTTTTTCTCTCAGAAGGTTTTTAGTGTTTGGAATTTTCTTGCACAGACAGCAGTAGTGACTGGGTCATTGAAAAGATTCAAGGCTGAGTTAGACAGATTTAGGTTGACAAGGGAATCAAGGGTTATGGGGGCAGATAGGAAAGTGGAGTCAAGGCCACAATCAGATCAGTTGTTACCTTAATGAATGGCGGGTCAGACTCAAGGGGCTGAATGGCCTACTTCTGTCCCTATTTCTTATGAAATCTTTCTTTTTTTATTATTATGTTTCCATTTAGAATAGCTGGGCTGAACATCCTTTGTATGGGCAATAGAAATGTCAGCCATTTCTCAATTGGTACGACACTTGCTTCTGAGTTAGCAGCTCCACTTCAGGACTTAAACACAAAAATAAGGCGGACTCTCTAATGCAGTACTGAGGGAGTGCTGGCAAGTGCTGTCTTTCATATCAGACTTTAAACAGAGGCATGCCTGTCCCCTCAGGTGACATATAAGATCTCAAAGAGATATTCGGAACAGCAGCAGGGGGATCCTCCCCAGTCTCGTGGCCAACATTTATCCCAAAATTAACACCCAAAAAAGATCATCTGACCATTATCATATTGCTATATCTGGGAGCTTGCTATGTACAATTGGCTCTCTATTTTCTACATAACAACAGTGACTAAACTTCAAAAAGTGCTTGATTAACTGTAAAATGCTTTGGGACATTGTGAGCGATGCTATATAAACACAAGTCTTTCTTTCAAGCTGAAGATCCCTGAGCCTTACTATCAATCAGTAAACCTACTGGAAGGTGCTCTCAATGATGAGAATAGGCTTAACTTTTTAACAGTAACATCTGAGACAGTGCAGCTACATATTACAACTACACATTACAATGACACATTACAACTACACCTAAGAATACCTCTCACCTGACTGGGAAAGCAACAGTTACAGACAGGCAATGTGACCTGGACACTGTCCACGCTACACAGTACAGCCTGGGCACTGCCCACAATACACAGTACAGCCTGGGCACTGCCCACACTACACAGTACAGCCTGGGCACTGCCCACATGACACAATACAGCCTGGACACTGCCCACACTATACAATACAGCCTGGACACTGCCCACACTACACAATACAGCCTGGACACTGCCCACACTACACAATACAGCCTGGACACTGCCCACATGACACAATACATCCTGGACACTGCCCACACTACACAATACAGACTGGATACTGCACACATGATACAATACAGCCTCGGCACTGCCCACACTGCACAATATATACTGGACACTGCCCACACTACACAATACAGCCTGGACACTGCCCACACAACACAATACAGCCTGGACACGGCCCACACGACACAATACAACCTGGGCACTGCCCACACTACACAGTACAGACTGGACACTGCCCACACGACACAATACAATGTGAGCACTGCCCACACTACACAATACAACCTGGACACTGCCCACACAACACAATACAGCCTGGACACTGCCCACACAACACAATACAGCCTGGACACGGCCCACACGACACAATACAACCTGGGCACTGCCCACACTACACAGTACAGACTGGACACTGCCCACACGACACAATACAATGTGAGCACTGCCCACACTACACAATACAACCTGGGCACTGCCCACACTACACAATACAACCTGGGCATTGCCCACACTACACAATACAGCCTAGACACTGCCCACACGACACAATACAGCCTGGACACTGCCCACACTACACAATACAGCTTGGTCACTGCCCACACTACACAGTACAGCCTGGTGACTGCCCACACTACACAATACAGCCTGGTCACTGCCCACATGACACAATACAGCCTGGACACTGCCCAGATGACACAATACAGCCTGGTCACTGCCCACATGACACAATACAGCCTGGAAACTGCCCACATGACACAATGCAGCCTGGTCACTGCCCACACTGCACAATACAGCCTGGACACTGCCCAAATGGCACAATACAGCCTGGGCACTGCCCACACTACACAATACAGCTTGGTCACTGCCCACACTACACAGTACAGCCTGGTGACTGCCCACACTACACAATACAGCCTGGTCACTGCCCACATGACACAATACAGCCTGGACACTACCCAGATGACACAATACAGCCTGGTCACTGCCCACATGACACAATACAGCCTCGACACTGCCCACATGACACAATACAGCCTGGGCACTGCCCACATGACACAATACAGCCTGGGCAATGCCCACATGACACAATACATCCTGGGCACTGCCCACATGGCACAATACAGCCTGGGCACTGCCCACACGGCACAATACAGACTGGACACTGTCCGTACTACATAATACAGCCTGGACACTGCCCACACGACACAATAAAACCTGGGCACTGCCCACACGGCTCAATACAGACTGGATACTGCCCACACAGCACAATACAGACTGGACACTGCCCACACGACACAATACAACCTGGGCACTGCCCAGACGACACAATACAACCTGGGCACTGCCCACACGACAAAATACAGCCTGGACACTGCCCACACTGCACAATACAGCCTGGACACTGCCCACATGACACAATACAGCCTGGACACTGCCCACATGACACAATACAGCCTGGATACTGCCCACATGACACAATACAACCTGGGCACTGCCCACACGACACAATACAGCCTGGACACTGCCCACATGACACAATACAACCTGGGCACTGCCCACACTACACAATGCAGCCTGGACACTGCCCACACGACACAATACAACATGAGCACTGCCCACACTACACAATACAACCTGGGCACTGCCCGCACTACACAATACAGCCTGGACACTGCCCACACTACACAATACAACCTTGGCACTGCCCACACTACACAATACAGCCTGGACACTGCCCACACGACACAATACAGCCTGGACACTGCCCACACGACACAATGCAACCTGAGCACTGCCCACACTACACAATACAGCCTGGACACTGCCCACACGACACAATACAGCCTGGTCACTGCCCACATGGCACAATACAACCTGGGCACTGCCCACAGTACACAGTACAGACTGGACACTGCCCACACTGCACAGTACAACCTGGTCACTTCCCACACTACACAATACAGCCTGGACACTGCCCACATGACACAATACAGCCTGAACACTGCCCACGTGACACAATACAGCCTGGACATTGCCCACATGACTCAATACAGCCTGGACACTGCCCACATGACACAATACAGCCTGGACACTGCCCACATGACACAATACAGCCTGGATACTGCCCACATGACACAATACAGCCTGGATACTGCCCACACAGCACAGTACAACTTGGTCACTGCCCACACAGCACATTACAGCCTGGACACTGCCCACACAGCACAGTACAACCTGGGCACTGCCCACACTACACAATACAGCCTGGGCACTGCCCACACTACACAATACAGCATGGACACTGCCCACATTACACAATACAGCCTGGACACTGCCCACACAGCACAGTACAACCTGGACACTGCCTACACGACACAATACAGACTGGACACTGCCCATAGTACAAGACTATGCCCAGACAGGTGACACATTCGCGGACACTGTCCGGACTGACACTGCTCTTGGTACAGGCCACGGTCCATAGTGCAGGAACATGTCTGAGCACTGCCCCACATTACAAGACCCTGCCCAGCTGCTGCTACTCCCTGGACACACCCTATTACAGGACATTCATTATGATTGGACATTGCCCGACACATTGCCTTTGTGCCAATCATTGTTACCGATAGCAGTATCTGCAGCATAAACTCTGGCATGAGGAGACCCGCCCGGTTCACGGGAAGCAGGTCACCTAATACTTTGGTGCCAATTTACCCTCACGCTGTTTGTTGTGGGACTCTCTTTTTCCGTTCAAAGACAGATTGAAAGGTTGCAATAAGCTTTTTAGGAACGGTGGCTAGGTTCACTCGACCTGACAGTTATATTTTCAGTCTGATTTTGCAGAGAAAACGTAAACAAAGATTTAAAACATTTGCAGTTAATCTGGATCTTATAATGAATCAGGTGATGGTTGGGGTTAGACTGAGCACAGTTGAGGAGAATCCGCGGTCTGTGGAAATGTGGGGATAATGAACGCGCCCCCAGCGCGCGTCCCCGCTCCACTTGCTGCATGAGCAGTTTGTAAAGTCCCCGCCACGTTGACATGGTGAGCCGGAAAGTTTCTTTCATTTCTGCCCCGCTGGCGGGAGAATTGGCAATTTCCACAATTACCTCGGGCTCAAACCTCACCCGACAGGCATTCCTAGGCAGAGTTTACAAATGCAATTGGAAGAGGTGAATTTAGAGCAGAACTTGTCCCGGAAAAAAACTCACAAGTCACATTCCGATCGGGAGAATCCATTGCACATTCCAAATCTCAAATATAACTGCAAATGTCTTCTTTGACCTGAACCGCAAGTTGGTTTAACCTTTGCATAAATGTTAAATATTCTTCAGCTAAAATCTATTGTCTCAAGTTGAACTGGTGGCATTTTGCAAACCCTTTCTCACTCGTTCTCATGTTTGGAGTGTCTGCTTTTAGTTTTAATCCTTGTAATCATTAAATTGGAGCAATTTAATTATGATTGAACGCGATCGATGTTCTTCTCGTAGATTATTCCGTTTTAGCTATTACAGGCCTCGTCAACCTGTGTAACAGCCCATGTCTCTCTCTCTCTCTCTCACACACACACACACACACACACACACTGACTCCCACAATGGGCCATCTGTAGAAATAATCAAATGTGATGTTAACTTAACCGAGCCTCAGCTAACTTTACCAAGGGGGCAGTTCTAGCGGCAGGCGGGATAGCATTAGATTTAATACCATCACTGTTCATAATATTATCCTGTATATTATAGACCCATAATATTTTACCCGGAAACTAACGGGTTAAATGTAGGTTCCTATATCTTACATGGATAAGAAACTCGGTATTGGACCCAGCATGATGTAAATTACCGTCACCTTGTTACCGAAACTGTGTTCTCCATAAACGGACGGCAGCGTTTAAATGGGATTATCAAATGAGAGCAATGCCCACAGCCCCAGCTCCTTCCAACACCGCGGGAGAGAAACGCCAGCACTCAGAGGACAACTTTAATTCGGCCGCTGTGTTTGGGGAAGTGGTTGTTGGGATTGTCTGAGCTCAAGCTGCCGCTGCTCGGTGGCGAAAGGAAGCAGATTTGCCCCTAATGAATACTCTGATTTTCTGCGGCGCCGGAGGGTAAAAAGCATTTCTTTGAGTTTCAAAATGCAATGTTTGGAGATGGAGGAGCGTGACCTCTGATCCTGGGCTCCAAACAATTTCCAGCCGCATCACAATCCTTTTTTTTTTACTCATAAAATCTTTTTACACCGAATTTTAACTGTCTGCCAACACCGGTCATTGTGTGGGCATTAAAATATCCTCCCACTGGGTGACAGGTCATCGCGCTGGAAACAATCTCCTTCTTAGAAACTCCACGCTCGGAGCTTCAGGACCACAGGCTCGCTATTCTGGACGGTCATTTGAAGCTTCCATCACTTTCTATTCACGTCCCTCTGGGATTTAGGGCTGTAACGAGTTAACTCACAATTTTGCCTCGCTGTCAACAGACAAAAAAATTAGAGTTTCTATAACTACTCAAATCGTCTTTAAAGTTTAATCGTAGCTTTCATTTTCCACCCACCATACGTCGCATTAATATTACAGCCCAGGAGAACTGTGGGCTGTAAATAAATCATTGGAGAGGCACCCTTAATAAAACAAAAAAGCCAATAATCGAATTTTACTGAAACGGTTTCTGTTCGCATCCCACACTCTCCAACAATCCCAGATACAACATCCCTCACAAAACCCTACGCATTATATCTGGTGGGAAACAAATGTTGTTCGCAATTTTTGAAAATGTTCATTAAAACTCTTGTTACATAATAAATTGATAAGGTAAACAATACACTTTTATATATTTTAAAGGCCCATAAATTCGACTAAATACCGTGCGAGGAAAGAGAAGCCACAGAAATTATGTTCGACCAGAACTAATAATTTAGAGGAAGGGTCATATAGCTGAGAATCTCTGCACATGTGAGCGGGCAAGAGGCACTCGGTGCACTAAACGTATATTTAATGCGAATCCTACGTTTAGTTAACTTGTTCAAAGCATTTAATATGTGAAGGAAATGCCATTTGAAATCAAACAGGTTTCTGTCAGCCACGTATAACACGCACCCAGCAGCCCGAATCTATGGCCTAATCTAATGTCGTTTGCAGGCTCCGAGCTCTGTGTTTCTCTTTAAAGAATACATGTTTAACAATGAGCGTCCAAACACGCTTTATTTACACACTTGTTTCACGATTATTAGTCATTCGAAAAATCTGAAGCTTAAAAATGCGAATGGCAAACGACCCTGGCTCAATTGTTGCAGATTCAAGTTGTTACAACAAGCCGCGGGGGTTAGCTGCAAGTGTCGCTGTTTTTGTTGTAAATTTGCTGCTTAAACGGAAATTGCACAGAATTACAGTCAACCGCAGCCAGATACAGAGAGAGGTGTGTGGGCAGCGGCAAAACCGGAAAACAGACCGCACTGGCCCTCAAGTTAACACAATCCTTTCAATGTCTGTTGGTGTATAGTTTGTAAAATATGTTTAAGGGGTTTGTGGTTCGCTATTGACGCTGGAGAAACATTTATTTCTACGGCGCGACTGAATTCTGCCAGAATCACATCAACAACTCACTGAGAGCAACATTTATCTGGAGGATTGCATCAAAGAGCTGAGAAATCTATCTCAAACTTGGAATAATTTAATTCAAATATTATACTCTAATGTAACCGTCTGTTACCTGGTTTTATTAGTTTTGGGAACGCTGTTTGAACAATATTTGAATGTATATGTTCATGACAAGATTCGTGAACGCGACATTATATTCAAACCTCGCGTATTTGGCCTCAGTTGGGATGAGCCAGAATTGGGAATACTGCATCGTGTTCCGTTGGAGAATTGGGGAAAAAGCACAACAGGACGGGCAACAAGCCGCGTCTGTCTCTCGGGGGGGGGATGGGGATGGAGAAACTGGTCACTTGTCCAGACCGCATTCTCCCGAGCCATCTTTGTGATCTTTCCTTTTGCAGAGATCGAGAAATTTTACTGATGTGGCGAATGAAACATTTATTTATTTATAACCCGCTCCCCTTTCTCGGCAAGCAAATCAAAACACCTCAACACAACAGCCGGTGGTTAATTTGAAACATTTTCTGTGTTCATAGGGTCCAAATAACGCTTTGATTTCGTGTGTTTGAGGGCGATCCAGGGGAGAACATTTAATTCCGAAAGTGGACCAGCTCGAAGAGTTACAAAACTGAACTAAGAGCTACATGTTTAAATTGTGATCACTTCAAGGGGAAAAAAAACATGAACAAACAAGTGGTTCTTGTCAGTAATAAAACACACCCAAGAGGCTGATGTGGGGGAGAAATCTCTGCCGTGTGTTTGATACACACTAAAGCCTGGCTCTGTTAAGTTCCGTAGATGTTAGTGATGTGCTATCCAAGCGTGACTGTTCGCATTTATACCAGCCCTTTAGTGATTCAAACTATTTCTAGATCAGTCATGTCATTTCGATTCTAATCATTCACGGGATTAGGGGGCTCAGTGCAAACTTTCCCAGCCCAGAGCAGCAGGTTTTGTTTGGTATTGTCGGGGGAATTAAATCAACATACAAGACAACCGGATTCCAAGTGCTGCTTTTATCAGTAAAGAATCTTGTTCAGAAGCACATTTGTGAAATAAATCAGGAAAAGTAGTAATACAAATTATATACAGCGTTATTTTTTTGTAAAATTTATTATTTTAACGAACTTGTTCTGAGCAACGCCAACTGCGGGGTCTGTGCAGAGAAAGTATTAGTAAACTATTTACATCGGCCTCCGGAATCCGCGGGTAAATTTTGGAATAAAAATGATCTAATTACCTCCACGATTTACAGAAAATCTTGGGACCAAGGAGGGAAAATTGTTTCAAATACAGAAACTCACATGGGTCACAAACCTGCAACTAAAGGCAATGCAAACGCCTTAGAAAGTGATTTGAAAGACTGTGCCTCGCCTGTTCAGAACCGCCAGGAATTTGCCTGTGTGCGTGAGGGCAGGTTTCAGACTATTCCTTGGGGAGGAATAGCGGAGCGTGTGTAAACAGCGCGAGTGCGCAGTCTGGGCAAATTCGAACAGTTGACATTTAATACAGTCATTAATCTTCTCAATTGATATATGATAAATACTGTACAAAAACCTTGGTAATAAAACATTTAATTATTTTTAAAACATATGTGCACTAGTTTCAGAACCAGTAACTTCCCAGAGCTCCCACAACGAACGACTTTACCTCTTTTTTAAAACAAGAACATCAAAAAAAAAAGCATTTTGAGTCCAAATTGCCGCGAGTGGATGTTCACATGTGAGTTAATGGGATAGTTCCATTCACTGCTGTGCTGGGACTTTGGTAATGTTGTGCGAGGGGCAGCAGTCTGTTCTGGGACGGGTCCCCCGCTTCTCCTCCTGCCGGTAAATACATGCTGATCATCTCCCTCAGGTCCCCGGAGCAGGGGCCCCGGGAGTGCGAGCTGACCGGCGGACTGGGGGACGGTTCCGATTTGACCATTGAGCCGAGTGAGAGGCCGCTGGGGCCTTGGTGGCTGTAGCCGGAGGAGAGGCTACTGTAGGCGGGAGAGCCGCTCATGTAGCCTTGCGATCCGGGTAGGGGGCTGTACTGCAGGGACATGTCGTAGCGGTGGAGCGGCTGCTGCTGCTGCTGCTGGTGGTGGTGCTGGTGGTGGTGGTGGTGATGGGCGCCCGCCCCGCCGGATCCCCCGCCGCCTGCGCCGTTCCCTCCTCCGCCCGCCGCTCCTCCCGCCGCCGCTAGCGCCGGGTGCTGGCTGTAAGCCAGCGGGTCCTGCATCATGACCGCGGCCGCCGCTGCCGCTGCCGCCGCCGCCGCCGAGCCCGGGTAAGCGCCGTTCGCCCAGCCGTTCATGTGGGTGTAGGCGCCGGCCCCGTCCAGCCTCTGGCTTAATCCGGCCGGGGAGCTGAGCGCCCCGGGCCCCGGGGGCAGCAGGGCGGCGGGGAGCGAGTACTTGTCCTTCTTGAGCAGGGTCTTGGTTTTGCGGCGGGGCCGGTATTTATAATCCGGATGTTCCTTCATGTGCAGCGCCCGCAGCCTCTTGGCCTCATCAATGAACGGGCGCTTCTCAGCCTCGGACATGAGCTTCCACTCGGCCCCCAGCCGCTTGCTGATCTCCGAGTTGTGCATCTTGGGGTTCTCCTGGGCCATCTTGCGGCGCTGCCCCCGGGACCACACCATGAAGGCGTTCATGGGCCGCTTGACCCGCTCCCCGCCCAGCTTCCCGTTGGCGCCCGGGGTGGGCACGGGGGTCCCGGCCGCCGGGGCATTGATCTGGTGTCCCGGGGTCTGTAACTCGCTCTCCATCATCATGCTGTACATTCAGGCGGGTGCCCGGCTCCGGCGGCACAGCGGGGCGGCGGGGGCGGGGGGGGGGGGATGGGGAAGAAGCCAGAAGCGGTGCTGGCCGGGGCTCCCCGGGTCCGGTCCCCGCCCTGGTCCAAATCCAACTCCGACCCCACCGGACAGCGACAAAGTTAGCGGCCCGGAGCCGGGGGTAGAGTCTCTCCGACCGGAACCTGTGCAGAGTTAGACAGAACCGGTTACACAACAGCTTCGGTTTCAAACCGATTGGGAAGAGCCCGGTTAGTACCGGGTGGAGAGTTGCTCGGTTTAGACCGGGTGGAGAGTTGCTCGATTTGCACCGGGTGTAGAGTTGCTCGGTTTGGACCGGGTGGAGAGTTGCTCGGTTTGCACCGGATGGAGAGTTGCTCGGTTTGCACCGGGTGGAGAGTTGCTCGGTTTGGACCGGGTGGAGAGTTGCTCGGTTTGGATCCGGTGTAGGGTTGCTCGGTTTGGACCGGGTGGAGAGTTGCTCGGTTTGGATCCGGTGTAGTGTTGCTCGGTTAGTACCGGGTGGAGAGTTGCTCGGTTTGGATCCGGTGTAGAGTTGCTCGGTTTGGATCCGGTGTAGAGTTGCTCGGTTTGGATCCGGTGTAGTGTTGCTCGGTTTGGACCGGGTGGAGAGTTGCTCGGTTTGGATCCGGTGTAGTGTTGCTCGGTTTGGATCCGGTGTAGAGTTGCTCGGTTTGGACCGGGTGAAGAGTTGCTCGGTTTGGACCGGGTGGAGAGTTGCTCGGTTTGGACCGGGTGGAGAGTTGCTCGGTTTGGATCCGGTGTAGTGTTGCTCGGTTTGCACCGGGTGGAGAGTTGCTCGGTTTGGACCGGGTGTAGTGTTGCTCGGTTTGCACTGGGTGGAGAGTTGCTCGGTTTGGACCGGGCGGAGAGTTGCTCGGTTTGGATCCGGTGTAGTGTTGCTCGGTTTGGACCGGGTGGAGAGTTGCTCGGTTTGCACCGGGTGGAGAGTTGCTCGGTTTGGATCCGGTGTAGTGTTGCTCGGTTTGCACCGGGTGTAGTGTTGCTCGGTTTGCACCGGGTGGAGAGTTGCTCGGTTTGGATCCGGTGTAGTGTTGCTCGGTTTGGACCGGGTGGAGAGTTGCTCGGTTTGGACCGGGTGGAGAGTTGCTCGGTTTGGATCCGGTGTAGTGTTGCTAGGTTTGGACCGGGTGGAGAGTTGCTCGGTTTGGATCCGGTGTAGAGTTGCTCGGTTTGGACCGGGTGAAGAGTTGCTCGGTTTGGACCGGGTGGAGAGTTGCTCGGTTTGGACCGGGTGGAGAGTTGCTCGGTTTGGATCCGGTGTAGTGTTGCTCGGTTTGCACCGGGTGGAGAGTTGCTCGGTTTGGACCGGGTGTAGAGTTGCTCGGTTTGGATCCGGTGTAGTGTTGCTCGGTTTGGACCGGGTGGAGAGTTGCTCGGTTTGCACCGGGTGGAGAGTTGCTCGGTTTGGATCCGGTGTAGTGTTGCTCGGTTTGGACCGGGTGGAGAGTTGCTCGGTTTGCACCGGGTGGAGAGTTGCTCGGTTTGGATCCGGTGTAGTGTTGCTCGGTTTGGACCGGGTGGAGAGTTGCTCGGTTTGGACCGGGTGGAGAGTTGCTCGGTTTGGAGTTATTTGTGTTCCATGTGGGGAGAAGGTCGGGAAGAGAAAGGGCCCCGGGGATGGAGATTGACAAGCATTAAATCAGTTCACGGGAGCCAATGGGCTGGAGCTCTGGGTGAGGTTTACTTGAACAGTTGTGACGTAGGCGGGGAGAGAACTGCATTAATTAGGCAAATGAGGGGGCGTGGCCCAGAGCTCTGTATTTTTTTGGGGGGGAGGGTGGGGGGGGAATGTGGGCTCTCCGTGCCCCCCCCCCAGTCCGAGAGCTTTCTCACCCACAGGGTGAGCTTTGGGAGGGGTGCCAGCCCCAGCTCCCTGCCCCTGGCCGGTTGGCCGAAGCAGCCAGTGGACAGGCTCCCGGGAGCGGGGGGACTGGTCCGGGTGACCTCCCTCCAGCGCCTCAGCCGCGCTTTCTCATGTCATTTGGTTAATAATAATGTTGAATTTCAGAGTCAGAAGCCAAGCTCAAAGCGCGGTGACAATTCTCTCCTTCAGGAATGATACACAATGTTTCCCAAGTTAGCGATCCCTGTATCCAATGGCTCGTCTTATTGCAGCAAGACCAGGATTAAATCCGGATGCTGCCACTTTGCTGAAGTCAGTGACGGGCCCCAGGGACCCTGAATGCCACCTTCACCCCTCCCCTGCCCCCCTCCCCGAGGTGTCCGCTCGCCTTCAACAGGTGCAGTTGTCTGGCGGCGCTTTGACTGACAGCTGGGAGTTGTGGTTCACGGAAGCGGTCTCCCGGGCCCAGGTTCCTGTCAATCACCGGGAGGAAGGGAGGCTGCATGACATGAACCCGTCCATCTGCTCCCAGACTCTGAAACCAGCCCCGGAGAAGCCAGCCAACAGAACCGGCAGCAAGTGGCTGTGTTCACAGACTCCCCATTCAGACTGCTCTCCTCGCCCCAATCAGCCCAGTTTATTAATGCGACGAATTAACGAAATGATTAGATGAAATGTAATATGTCACCGTGAACAGAGAGAAAAAAAACAAGATGAAAATAGTATTGATGATGCAGTAACTAATTCTTAGAGTTGGTGCCTGTGAGTTTCTGCAGTAAACAGATAGCAGGGTTCGGTAGTAACTAGTCAGCCAGACTTCGACATTTCAGGGTTTGAAATTCTAACTGAAAAATCAAACCGATTTCCCGTTAAAATTGTCTTAATATAATCTTTGATCTATTATGAGTTTTATTTTGGTATTAATAAAAGGCACATTGGTAAAACGGGTTTGCTCACGGCAGTAACCATCTTCAGTGAATGATTGATGCTGTTGTTAGACCAGAAGCTGGTGAGCATAAGCCAAAGAGCAGGACTTTATTGTGGCAGCTTGTGGATAGAGGCCAGAAGTTGCACTAATCATGTAGCGAGGACTCAGTGTGTGGGGTATCTGTGTGTGTGTGTGTGGGGAGGGGGTTTATCTGTGTGTGGGGGGTATCTGTGTGTGTGTGTGTGGGGAGGGGGTTTATCTGTGTGTGGAGGGTATCTGTGTGTGTGTGTGTGGGGGGGGGGGGGTTATCTGTGTGTGGGGGGCATCTGTGTGTGTGTGGGGGGGGAGGGGGTTTATCTGTGTGTGGGGGGTATCTGTGTGTGTGTGGGGGGGGAGGGGGTTTATCTGTGTGTGGGGGGTATCTGTGTGTGTGTGTGTGGGGGGGGGGGGGTTATCTGTGTGTGGGGGGCATCTGTGTGTGTGTGGGGGGGGAGGGGGTTTATCTGTGTGTGGGGGTTTATCTGTGTGTGGGGGTTTATCTGTGTGTGGGGGGTATCTGTGTGTGTGTGTGTGGGGGGGGGGGGGTTATCTGTGTGTGGGGGGCATCTGTGTGTGTGGGGGGGGGGAGGGGGTTTATCTGTGTGTGGGGGTTTATCTGTGTGTGGGGGGTATCTGTGTGAAACTTGCTCAGCCTCACAGTAACAAACAATAGATAGAAGGAAAAGCTGCATCACATCTGGGTAAACTTAGAAAGGTATCTAAAAAAGGGAATATTTTCAACATCCTGACGGTTGACAGTTTGCACAGAAGATATTGTGGGCGGTAGAGGGAAAGCGCGGGAGTAGGAACCCCTGCAGTGTGGTGTTGTGTAGGTAATTGGGTCCTTTAGCGTCCAGTAATGGTCTTTAAACAAATTAAGACGTTTGCAGAAGTTTTTCAACTTTGGGAGTCTGTGAAGAATTACCATTGAAGCAGAGACATTCATTTGTTTACTGCACAATACCCCGCTCCATCCAAACTGGTTAAAATGAACTGCTAGTAAATACAGTTAGTTAGCAGCATCATATCTGGGCGGCAGAAATTCTTTGCACCAAGAGGCTGATTATTAAAGGGAAGATAAATAATTCGATAAGGAAGATTCGAATGCAAGTGTCTTTTGTGAAACTCTGCGTTGGAGAACAGATGTCCATCGCCGTCTGCTGGCGGTAGACACCGGATGGAGCTGGCTGAGAGAAAGCTCCAATAAACGGAGATCGATTCTAATGAGCTCCCTTTATACTTTGCCCAGTCTAACCCCGGAACGCGGCATCATTCTCTCTCTATCCCACTGCCAATCTCGGCGACAATGGACGGTCCAAGCATTTAAACAGAAACCTATTCGTGCCACGCAGTATTCTCCTGAAACACCGTTATAAAGCACATCAGAAATACAAGCCACAATGGACAAGGTTGTTATTTAAAACACTTCAGGAAAGAGGAAAACTGAGGCGAACCGTGACATTAATTTTGAACACAAGGCTTCACACAGAGTAACAAATCATTTTAAATTGTTTAAATAATTGTTTCTTCTATGGTACAACAATAGCCTATAAAACACCTACAACTTTTGATTACTGTTAAATAAAGGTTGTACAAATTAAATAGCCCTGGTAATAGGAAATTTAGGTATCCTGAATACTACATCAATTAATTCGGATTCCTAGCCAGAGCCAGCCCCAGAAAGAGATGGCGCCGTAAGCATACTCACGCATATCATTCAAATTTCACAGATGACCTACCCTGAAAACCTCAATCAGCTTCTAATTGAGGGGAAACAAAATATTGCTTCCTACACTAGGACTAACGATTTAATCATTATATGATACATTATGGCTTTTAATTAGGCTAATGCTGATACTGTATGGGAAAAGATAATTCAATACAGTTCTTGATGAATTATATAATTGGGTTAACAACCGAGCAGTGGGAACACGTCAATATTCAAGCTGCGTAAGCACTAGATTCACTAAAAGGAAAAGGTTACTTACACTGCACAAAAGGAAGGGGGGAAACTACACACACAAACCGTACACGGGTATATGCAGTAATATACACAGCTTGCCGAACCATACTTGGCAATGCAGTCGACCCAGACGCCAGCAATTTTTTAAAGTCAATATGTGGTCAATATTACTTGATTTCAGCCTGTACCGAGTTTGGTTCGGAAATGCAAATGCAGAAACCTGATAAACTCATTTCACACAGATAAGGCGACAGGGGAATTTTCCGGCCACACAGACGGTCACTGCGCCGAGCCCCACTTTTAATTTAAAGGTAAAACGAATAACTAGTAATGGGCAATGAAATCTTGGTGACATCCTTAATGCACACTATTAAATATTGTTGGCTATCACTGAGCCATTGGAAGAGCCGGGGTGCCGGTCTATAACCGTATCTTTACATTTCAAAGGTTCCACAATTTTACAGTAGAATTATGTGCTACTGCCTCTCAATCGATCAACAATCGTTCAAAAGAATACAGTGGAATTTGGCTCTCAGTTCCAAACAATACCTATGCTTAATTAATTTAAAATGCAGATGAAAATGTGAATGGTTTTGTAAGTATAGAGCGAGATTAAAGAACGCTACAGCATAATGAGAGGGCCTGATGTGTTCCTGAGGGTAAAAGACACAAAGACATCATTCAGACCCAGGTGCCTGGGAACTGACAGCTCCCTTTACGGGATCACAGTGACTGAGAGATATAACACAACTTTTAGATAACTGCACTTGGGATTTACAGTGATTAAAAGCAATTTGACGTCAAAACTGACATGAATATGTCAGCTGAGATTGGACATCCCAATCAACTCTCCGGAATTGGTATCATACAACTCCCGTTTTCCAAGTAAAGTTCCAATGGTTTCATCTATTTGTTCCAATAAACGGGAACATTACAAGACGAAGTGTTAAAACTAGCAATGACGGAACCCCTGGCGTGGGAATCCGGCTAACTGGTTAGCACTAAATAGGACATCATTGTGACAGGGATCGGAGTCCTGAATCCTCACTTATTTAAAATACTGTCTCAATGCGGCTCAGTAAGAAATCATTTCTCAATGCCCGGATACATGAGGCGTTTAAGTAAATAAATTGTAATTATTTTCAATTCTTCGGTCAAATTGCCGCCCCCCGTTTCATTGGAATCTACAGATGTATCTTAATTGACTGGGGAGTGTTAGTGATTCCGAATATTTGAAAATAATGTCAAGTAGCATTTTAAAGCATTTCAAATTCCACAATTCTCGATCTTATAAATAATGAAATACAGATTACGAAGGGCCGAGAATTATTATTTTGCTTCGATTTCGCATTGGTTTGAATAGATCGCAATAGTGTAAAATAAGTCAACAGTTAAACTGAGGTCCCTCAAACAATACGATCGTCTCATGATATGGCCCTTAATCTATTACCGCGTGATTACAATATAGCCTCTAAATCGGTTACAAACTGAACATCTGTTTTGTAATAAATCAGACACATTAGCGAGTAAACCATGTAAAACATGTAAAACATGAGTAAAACATTCAAGCTTTGAGAATTATTGTAATGAACTATGTTTTTTTTAGGATACTCGAGAACGCGGCCTTTAAAAAAATTTTGCAGCAAACTCATGCAAATAAATGATTCCAACAATTGGTAACTAGGTTATCTTCGTTAAAATGGAAATGAAAAGCTGCTGGGCAATTGAGATTATTTTATAAACATGCGGCCGAGCGGGAGTTTCTGCCTCATATCTCGCAGTTGCGGGATTAAACTTCCAGTTACTCCTGGATCAGGGTGACCGTTAGGGTCGTCACATCTGTAAGTAGCACAATGTAGCACAACGATCAGTGGGGATACTGTCTTGCTGATGTGAGGTTATGTCAGTAATAGAGAAACCGGCAAGAGGTCGGCGAGCAGTCGGAGTATCTGGTTATTTTATGTCAAACTTTAAAATTACGGAAACACAAATGTAGTCGCGAGGCGAAGGCGTCGCCTGGTATCACTTTTTAGAAAATGACATTCTAGGGCCAGTGTGTGTCCCAGTGCCAGTGTCTGCACTAGTGTTAGTGCCAGGGCCAGTGTCCATCCCAATGCTAATGCCAGGGCCAGTGTCCATCCCAATGCTAATGCCAGGGCCAGTGTCCATCCCAATGCTAGTGCCAGGGCCAGTGTCCACCCCAATGCTAATGCCAGGGCCAGAATCCATCTCAGCGCCAGTGCCAGGACCAGTGTCTGCACCAGTGCTAGTGCCAGGGCCAGTATCTGTCCCAGTGCTAGTGCCAGGGTCAGTGCCCACCCCTGTGCTAGTGCCAGGGCCAGTGTCCATTTCAGTGCCAGTGCCAGTGTCCATTCCAGTGCCAGGGCCAGTGTCCATTCCAGTGCCAGGGCCAGTGTCTGCACCAGTGCTAGTGCCAGGGCCAGTGTCCACCCCAGTGCTACTGCCAGGACCAGTGTCCATCCCATTCCTAGTGCCAGGGCCATGTCCATCCCAGTGCTAGTTCCAGGACCAGTGTCTGACCAAGTGCTAGTGCCAGGGCCAGTGTCTCTCCCAGTGCTAGTGCCAGGGCCAGTGCCCACCCCTGTGCTAGTGCCAGGGCCAGTGTCCATCCCAGTGCTAGCGCCAGGGCCAATGTATGTCCCATTCCTGATGCCAAGGCCAGTATCCATCTCAGTGCTAGTGTCAGGGGCAGTGTCCACCCCAATGCTAGTGTCAGGGCCAATGTGTATCCCAATGCTAGTGTCAGGGGCAGTGTCTGTCCCAGTGCTAATGCCAGGGCCAGTATCCATCCCATTCCTAGTGCCAGGGCCAGTGTCCATCCCAATGCTAGTGCCAGGGCTTGTGTCTGTCCCAGTCCTAGTTCCAGGGCCAGTGTCTAACCCAGTGCTAGTGCCAGGGTCAGTGTCCATCCCATTCCTAGTGCCAGGGCCATGTCCATCCCAGTGCTAGTGTCAAGGCCAGTGTCCATCCCATTCCTAGTGCCAGGGCCAGTGTCCATCCCATTGCTAGTTGCAGGACCAGTGTCTGCCCCAGTGCTAGTTCCAGGGCCAGTGTCCACCCCAGTGCTAGTGCCAGGGCCAGTGCCTGTCACAGTCCTAGTGCCAGGGCCAGTGTCTGTCCCAGTTCTAATGCCAAGGCCAGTGCCTGTCCCCGTGCTAAGGCCAGGGCCAGTGTCTGTCCCATTCCTAGTGCCAGGGTTAGTGACCATCCCAGTGCTAGTGTCAGGGCCAGTGTCTGTCCCAGTGCTAGTGCCAGGGCCAGTGTCCACCCCAGTGCTAGTGTCAGGGCCAGTGTCTGTCCCAGCGTTAGTGCCAGGGCCAGTGTGCATCCCAATGCTGATGCCAAGGCCAGTGTCTGTCCCAGTGCGAGTGTCAAGGCCAGTGTCTGTCCCAGTGCGAGTGTCAAGGCCAGTGTCTGTCCCAGTGCTAGTGTCAGGGCCAGTGTATATCCCAGTGCTAGTGCCAGGGCCAGTGTCCACCCCAGTGCTAGTGCGAAGTACTGTTCAGGCGAAGTATGACCCTCAGATCTTATGGGCTTAGGTATTTTTGGGACACACCAGCTGGACCCTATAAACTGGAGGAAGTTTGAAAGGAAAGTCTCTTTCGAGGCCAGAAGTCCTTGTAGTAACCGCTTGTCGCTTTGTTTCTGGGCACGGGTCGATTTTCTTTCGTAAAAAGATTGTAGAAATCTAGGTTAATAAAACCCCATTTTCCTAGCTTTAATCTGTTATCTGATAAAGGTCAATCGGTATAAATATGTGAAATCGGCAACGCGACATGTAATTGTTCTTAAACAAAAACAGAATTACCTGGAAAAACTCAGCAGGTCTGGCAGCATCGGCGGAGAAGAAATTCTCCACCGTAATTGTTCTTAATGAGATAAGGAATTGAAAAAGCGGGTGATAGTGAGTTTGTGTGTGACACTGGGAACCGGATGTGGACAATATTAACCGGGCCCAACAAAGAAAAACTAAAACCAAAGTCAAATTTTGTGGATGCTGGAAATCAGAAATGAAAACCGAGAATGCCGGAAAAACTCATCAGATCCGGCAGTTTCTGTGGAGAGGAACAGAGCGAATGTTTCAAGTGTCTTGGAGTGGATGCTGCCGGGCTGCTGGAGTTTCCCAGCATTTCTGTTTGTTTACGAAGCTAATAGCCGAGGCCGAATGAAACACGGAGCGGCCTCCTTCATCTGCTAGTTGTTAACTAAGTTACGGAGAGTCTAGTCCGATTCTTGATTCTATGAGTTAGAAACAGTTACACATCAGCCATGGACCCGCGCGTACAGGGACTGGAAGTGCACCGAGTTGTTTAACACAGGACAGGGAGGGCGATTGTCAATGATAAGGCGGAACACACAGTTTCAAAGTTCAACAAAACTAAAGTCATCACGGATAGAGACAGCAAGGTACAGGGAAACCGTCCGACCGGGGGGACATTCGGCTGCAGGAGCAATCAATTATTCTCCGAAATAGATAGATTGGACGCATGTAGGATACATCTGACCCAGTCTGTATCTATTTACAGGGTTGCAATTAGTACCCTCCCTAAATATATCACATAAAATACCATTTTACACACACAGCCGATCCCTATGTGCCCAATACCGCCACACACACGGCAATAATGTTACAAGATTAGGTGACCAATCACACCACATTCTTTGATCATTTTTTGACCAAACTAAAGGTTTGATCTGGGTCATTTTGCATTCACTTTTCATCAGACCCGAAGGTTCACCCCATTACCTCCGGCAATTTCGATGCAGTGTGTGGGGAATTTCGTACATCCCCTCCATCCCAACTCTGTCCTATCCCCATCCCCTCTGGGTGCACTTTGGTCCGAATGTGCTCCCAGTGTACCTTCCAATTACAATTCACTTTTAAAATGTAATTGATGGTTAAGATCCGCCGAAGCACATTCTGAACTATCACAGTCACTCACGGAGTTCGCTCTCTGCCAAAATCCTTTGCTTTGGGATAAAACCTGTTTTGCTCGTGGGGCAACAGGAAGTTTTTATTCGCAACATTTTTCGAAGTAAAAATGTAAATACTCAGTGGATACATTTCATGAATCATTGCAAAAATGGTCTGCATTCCTCAAGTGTGTTTCTTTCTTGGCACCATAAGGCTGTACTGGGTCAAACACTCAAACAATCGGCCGTAAACATTGGGACAGAAGATGCCCTAAATGTTCAAAATATATTGAAATCTCTAGTGTTAATCAAAACTTGCAAATCTCGCAGGCGTGTATATGTACACAAAGCGTATTTAATTCTGAATATGTGTGAGCGTGTGTTATGTGTATCGGTGTGTGTTGGGCGTTGTCTGTTGCGTATTGGTGTAGATGTATGTGTATGTGGCTGTGAGTCTGTGTTTGTGTGTTTGTGTGAGGTTTGAGTTTGTAGATGTGCATGCAGTGAATAGGGGACTGATGTAGGTGTGTGTGATGCAGGTGTTTGTGAGTGTGTGATTAGAGATGTGTATTTTTTAGGGGTGTGTTTGTGGTGTGTGCATTGGGCAGAGTAGTGTATGTGTGCGTGTGATGCAGGTGTGTGTGTGTTGTAGCTGTGTGCGTGGGTGTGTGAGTGGGTGTGTAAGTGTGTGTGGTGTGGATGTGTGGTGTGGGTGCATGTGTGTGTGGTGTAGCGGTGTGTGATTTGGGGGGTGCAGATATGCATGTGGTGTAGGTATGTGTGTGGTTTGGAGGGTATAGTGGTGTGTGTGTAGGGGTGTATGTGTGTGTGGTGTAGGGGTGTGTGTGTGTATGGTGTAGGTATGTTGTGTGTGTGTGTGGTGCAGTGATGTGTGGTTTGGAGTGTGTAGGGGTGTGTGTGTGTGGTGTAGGTGTGTGTGTGGTTTGGAGTGTATAGTGGTGTGTGTGTGGTGTAGGGGTGTGTGTGTGTGGTGTAGGGGGGTGTGTGTGTGTGTGGTGTAGGTGTGTGTGTGCAGTGTAGGTATGTGCGTGTGTGTGTGTGTGGTGTAGGGGTGTGTGTGTGGTTGGGAGGGTATAGTGGTGTGTGTGTGGTGTAGGTGTGTGTGTTTGTGTGTGTTTGTGTGTGTGGTGTAGGTGTGTGTGTGTGTGTGGTGTAGGGGTGTGTGTGTGTGGTGTAGTGGTGAGTGTGTGTGGTGTAGGGGTGTGTGTGTGTGGTGTAGGTGTGTGTGGTGTAGGGGTGTGTGTGCAGTGTAGGTGTGCGTGTGTGTGTGGTGTAGTGGTGTGTGTGTGTGTGGTGTAGGGGTGTGTGCGTGTGGTGTAGGGGTGTGTGTGGTGTAGGGGTGTGTGTGTGGTTTGGAGGGTATAGTGGTGTGTGTGTGGTGTAGGGGTGTGTGTGTGGTGTAGGGGTGTGTGTGTGGTTGGGAGGGTATAGTGGTGTGTGTGTAGGGGTGTATGTGTGTATGTGTGTGTGGTGTAGGGGTGTGTGTGTGTGTGGTTTGCGGGGTATAGTGGTGTGTGTGGTGTAGGGGTGTGTGTGTGGTGTAGGGGTGTGTGTGGTTTGGAGGGTTTAGTTGTGTGTGTGTGTGGTGTAGGGGTGTGTGTGTGGTTTGGAGGGTTTAGTGGTGTGTGTGTGGTGTAGGTGTGTGTGTGGTTTGGAGGGTTTAGTGGTGTGTGTGTGGTGTAGGGGTGTGTGTGTGGTTTGCGGTTTGTGCTGTGTTTATGTAGATGGGTGAGTTGCTCTGTAGGTGTATGTGAATCTGTACGTGCGGGTTGTGCCTGTTCATAACTCTTGTTTGCCAAACTCTGGTAACAATGTCGAATCCCTCTCCTGTTGAAGATGAAATATCGATGATTCAGTGTTGCCCACAGAACTGTTCCCTACAACAAGGCATTGAGGACAAGTTCATGGCCTGTTCGCTGAGATTCTGAATGAACGGGTCCGCAGTTGGATTGTCGACTATTGCAGGCATTCGTGACCTGTCGAGTGTCGCTTCTTTCTGTAAAATATCAAATATTTCCTATCCCAGTCAACAGAGTGGGTCAGTTTACAAATGGAGGTGATTGGCGGAATAAATTAATAAAAATCAATCTCACTAAATTATTGTTCGCCTGAAAGAGAATCGGTGTCAAATAATATTCTCCCAGCAGGGGAATTAAGTGAAATAATTGTTAGAAAAGCAATTGGCTGGACCAGCTGGATCTTTTGGCTGTGTATGTTTGAGGACAGGCACTGCCTGTTTGTTGTCCAGTGTGAACGGAGCCTTGTGAGACTAAACTCACTCCCCTGTCGCCTTTTCTTTAAACTTGCCGACTGTTGAACTAAATAGATGAGACTTGCGATGATACTGCTTTTAAAAATTATTATTTGGAACAAAGTGATCACATTTTGGTCAATCTGCAAATGTATCAGCCAATCACCGCCCCAAATGGATGGACAGTTTTGGATGTGCAGGAGCGGGTTATTGTCTTGTTTTGGGTTCTAAAATCTCGGAAGTTGTTGGAAGTGAAACCTGTCTGACCGTTGTTTGCTGCAGGGTTTGTGGTGTGAGGAAGGGAGCCTGATGTACACAAACAGCCTGATGGCGAATCAGTGCGCTGCCCGTCACTGTCTAAAATCAGACCCATAAAGGAATCGATACAATAAAACGGAGTTTTAATGGGTTAATTGACTGGAACCTGCTATCGTGTTAAAACACCTATTCTGATAAGGAAATCAGCCAAACTTAATAACGTCTTATCAATACCCCCCGTCCCGTCCCGTCCGTCTCCCTCCGCACCATAAACTGAGAGTGCATTTCTGTAACCCTTTCTGTCTGGGGGTGGGGGTAGGACGGTTAAAACCCCCAGAGAGGATAAAGAGGGAGCGCGATATTCCTCTTCTCTTCCCCACCGGTGATTGAGTATTAATTTTGCAATATTGTCTGATGATAACTGATTCATGGCAAAGTGTCAGTCTTTCGCTCAAATTCATAAGAGTGACGGATAAGAGGCAACAGTAAAACGGGCGGCCTGGTTTGAAGACCTGACGGACATTTAGCGGCCGCACGGTTTACCCTCGGTCTAGAAAGACGACTTCAAATATTCAGTTTAACTTGAAACAACTCTCACATTGGCCAGTGTGACCATTCATACCTCGGCAATGTACGGTTTGGACACAATCTGAGCGATAGTTTACTCTGCTCCTTTGAGTTAAAATGGAAAATAAAATAAAAACTTTAAAATAATTTCAACTTCTTTAATACGGATAATATCAAGAATTGAAATCGGTCGCGATTTTCCAAACAAGAGCATTTTAAATTTAGATTTAAACCACGCCAGCAACATATATGAAATGTATATTCGCTGGGCAACAAGGGCCCGCTTGAGTTTCATTGATTCCACACAACCCCCAGTGAAAACAAAGATGTTCGTCAAATCACTAAAAAAGTTCAGCTGCAAAACACGCTTTAGTGACCTTGGCGATATAACCGTGAGTCTGATTCAATAACTGAGCATAATGTTAGCATAACACAACACCCCAGAATTAAACAATATTTGTTACAGTTAGTTCATTACCAGCTGCAATTGCATTGATTCCAGTTCTGGAGCCTTATTCTCAGTGTTAAACTGGTGACCATCGGCAGAGCCAACCCGTACATTAAAGAGCAATATTTTAGAAAGAATTATAGACGGACTCGACCCGTATGAAGTTGGACTTACATTGAGAGCCAGATCTCTGTGTCCCATTTAGCAGAACCGCCCAGACTGGGCTGACACTGTGTTCCCGAAATCTGCATCGAGAAATATGGTTTAAAACGTAAATCGGCCTCGGTGCCACAACAGAACCTTTTCGTGTTTACGAACTTATGAGACCTGCACAAACCTCAGGGTGGAAATGTGTGGTAGCGGCGGCGCAGGAGCGGGATCCGGTAACACTCGCTCAATGCACATTGAATGGGGAAAAAAATCAAATTCAATTTATTATTGATAGGAAGATTTTAAAAGACAATTTCGAGTTATTGTTTCTCTTTGCAAAGGGGCCCTGCTTACATATTGAAAAGCCTTTTGTGTAGCAGAGAACAATACAGAAAAACAAGTATTCTAATAAATGGCCATTTTTGTTCCCACTCGACGTTGAATGGGGATGAACAAGTCGGGTTGCGAAGCAGCTGCAAAGCTTAAAGCGAGGAGGAGGTGGAGTCATTCACCAGCACCCAGCCTCTGAGATATCCCAACAACCCCGCAGCTCATCGGCCCGCTTCCCCTCTCCTCGCTCAGTGCTCCTCCTTTCCTCTCCCCCACTCATTCCCCCCCTCCTCCCTCCCCTCCCTTTACCGACCCTCTCTCCCTTTCCCGCAATTTCCTCCTCCCCCTCTCCTGCTCCGCTCTCCCTCCATTTCCCTCCTGTTCCTTTGACATTTTGTCTTGATTTGTGCACAAGAAGGGCCGATGTTTAAAAAAAAACCGGTGGTCGTGATTCCAACTGGGATCAAATTTTACCCCCGCGTCGCCGATGGCAGCTTTCGACTCTGTGCTGGATCCAAGCAGAGGGCCCCGCGTCTGATATTTTATATTCGCCCTGTAACAGAGTCATTGAATATTTTATTTCACCTCTAATAAACTGACACTCGCAGGACAATTTCAGCTTATGGTTGACTTTATACAGACTCTGCTAAAGGATGTTAGAGTTTATTGTGGATCAGTCAGATCTTTGAACAAGTTATTTGTTGAGAATTATATATCACTATCCTGTCCGTCTCACAGGAACCAAATCGCTAAATGTTATTCGTCAGCCGTGTCTGCTCTAGAATCACAAGGATTTTGTGTTGCACACTGGACACTATATCATCTCTGTTTGTTTCAAACAGTTTCAATGAGAAGTTTGTCATTAGCATGAGATGGGGGTCCATCTGTGCGGCTCTCGGTGTCTTTGTTCAGCTATTTTCCGCAGATTTGCCAGGAAGCCTATTTGCTGAGCACCGCACTGGCGGGTCACGTACCTGCTCCTCAACCTGCAGTGAAACCGGATCCTGCTTCAAAACAATTCCAAACAGCCCAAGAAAGGAGCTTGCGCCAAAAACTCTTAGCAAGGAGTTCACCTCTCTGCGGTGAGGGCTGGACTGGGGGCCCAGAGCAGGTGCCAGCTATCCATTACTGATAACATCGATGAAATACGAGAAATTTCCCAAGCAATTTCGAGCTCTTAACTATCTTTCAGAAATCTCACGAACCCTCATTTAGACAAAACTCGCCTTCTGCCCATTACAGTCTGTACTCGCAAACTGCAGAGGAAGGAGAACCGATTTTAAAGGTGTATCCGAGTCTCGCAGCCTCGGCTGTTGGCTCTGGGGAACGGTCGCGCCTCCCGGGACATCTCTCAATCCCACTGGGACCCCGGCTTCCGCACAGAAATACAGAAACGTCAGGAATATGTGGCAGAAACACCAAAGAAAACCTGGCATTGTACCCAAAACCCAAGTGCCCCAGCTCTCAAACACCAGGTGTACCAGGCCTGAAACACCAACTATACCAGGTTCAAAACACCGAGTGTCCCATTTCCCAATCACGAAATATACAAACTCCCAAAAAGCAAATATGCCAGCTACAAAACACCAAGTGTCCCAGCTCTTAAAGATCAAGTGTACCAGGTTCCAAACACCAAGCATACCAATTCTCAAACACCAAATGTACCAGGTCCCAAAACCCAGTGTACCAGCTCCCATTACCAAGTGTACCAACTCACAAGCACCAAGTATTGCAGGTCCAAAACACCAAGGGTGCCATCTGCCAAACACCAGGTGTGCCAGCTCCCAAAAAGCAAATGTGCCAGCTCCCAAAACACCCAGTGCACCAGCTCCGAAACAGCAAGTGTACCAGTTCTCCAACACCAAGTGTATCAGCTCCCAAGCACCAAGTATACCAGCTCCCAAACACCCAGTGCACCAGCTCCAAAACAGCAAGTGTACCAGTTCTCCAACACCAAGTGTATCAGCTCCCAAGCACCAAGTATACCAGCTCTAAAACACCCAGTGCACCAGCTCCCAAAGACCATGTGTACCAGCTCCTAATACCAAATGTACCAGCTCAGAAGGACCAAGTGTACCAGTTCCCAAAGAACAAGTTTACCAGCTCTCAAACATCAAGTGCAGGAGCTCTCAAACACCAAGTGTACCAACTCCCAATGCCAAGTGTACCAACTCCCAAACACCAAGTGTACCAACTCCCAAACACCAAGTGTACCAACTCCCAAACACCAAGTGTACCAACTCCCAAACGCCAAGTGTACCAACTCCCAAACACCAAGTGTACCAACTCTCAAACACCAAGTGTACCAACTCCCAAATGCCAAGTGTACCAACTCCCAAACACCAAGTGTACCAACTCCCAAACACCAAGTGTACCAACTCCCAAACGCCAAGTGTACCAACTCCCAAACACAAAGTGTACCAACTCCCAAACACCAAGTGTACCAACTTCCAAACACCAAGTGTACCAACTCCCAAACACCAAGTGTACCAACTCCCAAACACCAAGTGTACCAACTCCCAAACGCCAAGTGTGCCAGCTCCCAAATACCAGGTGTACCAGGACCAGGCACCAAATGTACCAGCAGCCTAAAATCAAGTGTACCAACTCACAATCACCAAGTGCTCCCAAACACCAAGAGTACCACCCCCAAGCACGAGATCCACCAGCTCCCAAACACCAAGTATATATGCTCCCAAACATCAAATGCACCGGCACCCAAACAGCAAGATCACGAGCTCCCAAACACTAAATGTGGTGTCTCCCAAACACCAAGTATACAAGCTCCCAAAAAGCAACTATGCCAGCTACAAAACACCAAGTGTACCAACTCCCTAACGCCAAGTGTCCCAGCCTTAAAGATCAAGTGTCCAAGCTTCCAAACACCAAGTGCACCAGCTCCCAAACAACAAATTTACCAATTCGCAAACACCATGATACCAGCTCACAAAGACCTGGAATTCCAGGTCTCAAACATCAAGTGTCCCAGCTCCCAATCACCAAGTGTACCAGGTCCCAACACCCAGTGTACCAGCCCCCATAACCCAGTGTACCAGCTCCCAAACGCCAAATGTACCAGCTCTCAAACAACAAATTTACAAATTCGCAAACACCATGATACCAGCTCACAAAGACCATGAATTCCAGGTTTCAAACACCAAGTGTCCCAGCTCCCAAAACCCAGTGTACAAGCTCTCAAACACAAAGTGTACCAGCTCCCAAACACAAAGTGTACCAGCTCACAAACACCCAGTGTACCAACTCCCAAATACACAGTGTACCAGCTCCCAAACACCCAGTGTACCAACTCCCAAACACCCAGTGTACCAACTCCCAAACACCCAGTGTACCAGCTCCTAAACATCCAGTGTACCAGCTCCCAAATACCCAGTGTACCAGCTCCCAAACACCCAGTGTACCAACTCCCAAACACCCAGTGTACCAACTCCCAAACACCCAGTGTACCAACTCCCAAACACAAAGTGTACCAGCTCACAAACACCCAGTGTACCAGCTCACAAACACCCAGTTTACCAGCTCCCAAACACCAAGTACAACAGTGCCCAGCACCTAATGTCCTGGTCAGAAACATCAAGTGTTCCAGCTCTCAAACACTAAGTGTAGCAGTTCCCAACTAGCAAGCACACCAGCGTTCAAAAACCAAGTGGACCAACTCCTAAAAATCAAGTTTTCCCGATGCCAAATACCAAGTATACCAACTTGCAATCACCAAGTGTACAAGCTCTCAAACTCCAAGCTTACGAACTCCCAAACACCAAGTGTACATGCTCCCAAACACCAGGTGTACAAGGTCCAGGCACCAAATGTACCAGCAGCCTGCAACCAAGTGCACCAACCCAAAAACACCAAGTGCTCCCGGTGCCAAACACCAAGTGTAACACCCCCAAGCACCACATCCACCAGCTCCCAAACACCAAGAGTACCAGCTCTCAAACAGCAAGCCTACCAGCTCTGAAATAGCAAGTGCACGAGGTCTCAAACACCAAGTGTACCAGATCCCAATCAATAAGTGTACCAGCTCTGGAACAGAAAGTGTACGAGGACCCAAACACAGAGTGTACCAGCTCCCAAACACCAAGTGGTCCCGGTCCCAAATACCAAGTGGACCAAGTCTCAAACACCAAGTGTTCCATCTCCCAATCACCAAGTGTACCAACTGACAAACACCAAGTATTCCAGGTCCAAAACACCAAGGGTGCCATCTGCCAAACACCAGGTGTACAAGCTCCCAAAAGTAAATGGGCCAGTTCCCAGACACCAAATCTGACAGCTCCCAAACCACAAGCTTATGGTGTCCCAAACACCAAGTGTACCTGCTCCCAACACCAAGTGTACTGGACCCCAACACCAAATGTATCAGTTCAGAAACACCAAGTGTACGAGCTCCCAAAAAACAAGTGTACCAGCTCCCAAGCACCAAGTATACTAGCTCTCAAGTGCCCAGTACACAAGCTCTCAAAGACCATGTTTACCAGCTGCCAACACTAGAAGCACCAGGTGTACCAGCTCCAAACATAAAATGTACCAGCTCCCAAAAACCTAATGTACCAGCTCCCAAACAGCAGGTTTACCAGTTCCTAAACACTAAGAGTGCCACGTCTCAAACACCAAGTGTGCTTGTTCTCAAACACCAAATGTAACAGCTCCCAAACACAAATGAACCGGGTCCCAAACACCAAGTGTACCAGCTCCCAAATACCAAGTGAACCAGGTCTCAAACACCGACTATGCCAGGTCCAAAACACAAAATGTGCCATCTCCCAAACACCATGTATACAAACTCCTAAAAAGCAAATATGCCAGCTACAAAACACCAAGTTTCCTAGCTCTCAAACACAAAGTGTATCAGCTCCCAAACACCAAGTGTGCCATTTCCCAATCACCCAATGTACCAGGTCTCAAACACCAAGTGTACCTGGTCCCAACACCCAGTGTACCAGCTCCCATTTCCAAATGTACCAGCTCCCAAATACCAAATGTACCAGCTCCCAGAAAGCAAATGTACCAGCTCCCAAACAGGAAGTTTATCAGGTCCTAAACACCAAGAATATCAGCTCTCAAACAGCAAGTGCACCAGCTCTGGAACAGAAAGTGTACGAGGACCCAAACACAAAGTGTAACAGCTCCCAAACACCAAGTGGTCCCAGTCACAAACACCAAGTGGACCAGATCTCAAACACCAAAATCACCAGCTCACAAACAGCAAGTTTACCAGCTCTGGAACACCAAGTGTACCAGTTCTCAAACACCAAGTGTATGAGGTCCCAAACACCAAGTTTACCAACTCCCAAACACCAAATCTACCAGCTCCCAAACCGCAAGTTTACGGTGTCCCAAACACCAAGTGTACCTGCTCCCAAACACAAAGGACACCAGCCCCCAACACCCAGTGCATCAGCACGCAAACACCAAGTGTACCGGCCCCCAACACCAAATGTATCAATTCAGAAACACCAAGTGTACAAGCTCCCACAAAACAAAGTGTACCAGCTCCCAAACACCAAGTGTACCTGCTCCAAACATAAAATGTACCAGTTCCCAAAAACCTAATGTACCAGCTCCTAAACAGCAGGTTTACCAGCTCCTAAACACCAAGAGTGCCACGTCTCAAACACCAAGTGTGCATGTTCTCAAACACCAAATGTACCAGCTCCCAAACACCAAATGAACCAGGTCCCAAACACCAAGTGTACCAACTCCAAAAAACACCAAGTGTACAAGGTCCCAAAAACCAAGTGTGCCTGTTCTCAAACACCAAATGTAACAGCTCCCAAACACAAATGAACCGGGTCCTAAACACCAAGTGTACCAACTCCCAAATACCAGGTGCACAAGGTTCAGGCACAAAATGTACCAGCAGCTTAAAACCAAGTGTGCCAACCCAAAAACACCAAGTGCTCCCAGTCCCAAACACCAAGTGTACCACCCCCCAAGCACCACATCCACCAGCTCCAGAACATAAAATGCACCAGCTCCCAAACAGAAAGATTACGAGCTCCCAAACACCAAGTGTACCAGGTCCAAAACATCAAATGTGCCATCTCCCAAATACCAAGTATACAAGGTCCCAAAAAGCAACTATGACAGCTACAAAACATAAAGTGTCCCAGCTCTCAAACACAAAGTGTACCAGCTCCCAATCACAAAGTGTCCCAGCTTCCAAACACCCAGTGTACCAGCTCCCAATCACAAAGTGTCCCAGCTTCCAAACACCAAGTGTACCAGGTCCCAAACAACAAATGTACCAATTCGCAAACACCATGTGTACAAACTCACAAAGACCAAGAATCCTAGTCTCAAAAACCAAGCATACCAGCTCTCAAACAACAGGTGTACCAGCTCCCAATCACCCAATGTACCAGCTCTCAAACACCAAGTGTACCAGGTCCCAACACCCAGTGTACCAGCTCCCATCACTAAATGTACCAGCTCTCAAACACCAAGTGTACCAGGTCCCAACACCCAGTGTACCAGCTCCCATCACTAAATGTACCAGCTCTCAAACACCAAGTATACCAGCTCCCAAGCACCAAGTATACCAGTTCTCAAATACCCAGTGCGCAAGCTCCCAAAGACCATGTTTACCAGCTGCCAACACCAAATGTACCAGCTCAGAAGCACCAGGTGTACCAGCTCTCAAACACCAAGCATATGATTTCTCAAACACTAAATGTACCAACTCCCAAACTCCAAGTGTACCAGGTCCCAAACACCAAGTGTACTACCTCCCAAACACAACATGCATCAGCTCCCAAACACCCAGTGTACCAACTCCAAACACAAAATGTACCAGCTCCCACAAACCTAATGTACCAGCTCCTAAACAGCAAATTTACCAGCTACCAAACTCCAAGAGTGCCATGTCTCAAACACCAAGTGTACCAACAGCCAAACACCAAGTGTACCAGCTCCCAAATACCAAGTGTAATAGCTCACAACCACCAAATGAACTGAGTCCCAAATACCAAGTGTCCCAACTCCCAAACACCAAGTGCACCAACTCTCAATCACCAAAATTACCAACACACAACCACCAAGTTACAACCTCCCAAACACCAAGTGTAGCAGATGCAAAATACCAAGTGTACCAGGTCCAGATACCAAATGTTCCAGCAGCCAAACAACAAGTGTACCAGTTCCCAAAAACCAGGTGTACAAGGTCCAGGCACCAATTGTACCAGCAGCCTAAAACCAAGTGTACCAACCCCCAAGCACCACGTCCTCCAGCTCCCAAACACCAAGTGTAGCAGATTAAAAATACCAAGTGCACCAGCTCACAAGCGCAATGAGTACCAGGTATCAAACACCAAGTGTATGAGGTCCCAAACACCATGTGTACCAGGTTCAAACACTAAATTTGCCATCTTCCAGACACCAAGTATACAAGCTCCCAAAAAGCAAATATGCCAGCTACAAAACACCAAGTGTACCAGCTCCCCAACACCAAGTGTCCCAGCTCTCAAAGATCAAGTGTACCTAGTCCCAAACATCAAGTCCACAAGCTCCCAAACACCAAGTTCACCAGCTCCCAAGCAGCAGGTGCACCACCTGACAAACACCAATTGTACCAGCTCCCAAACACAAAATGTACCAGCTCACAAACATCAAATGTGCCAGTTACCAAAGAGCAAGTATACCAGCTCCCAAACAACAAGTGTACCAATCTCAAAAACAAGTGTACCAGGACTCAACACAATGTGTACCCAATCTCAAACACCAAATGTACCAGGTCGCAAAGACCAAGTGTACCAGCTCCCAAACGCCAAGTACAACAGCACCCAGCACAAAGTGTACCAGGTCAGAAACACCAAGTGTCCCAGTTCTCAAACATCAAGTGTAGCAGCTCCGAACTATCAAGTGTGCCAGCGTTCAAAAACCAAGTGTACCAATTCCTAAACACCAAATGCTCCAGGTCCCAAACACCAAGTGTACCTGCTCCCAAACACCAAATATATCATCTCTCAAATGCCCAGTGCACCAGCTCCCAAACATCAAGTGTGCCAGGTCCCAAACACCAAGAATACCTTGTCCAAAAAACCAAGCGTACCAGCTCTCAAATAACAAATGTGCCAGTTCCAATCACCCAATGTACCAGGTCTCAAACACCAAGTGTACCAGCTCCCAACACCCAGTGCACCAACTCCCAAATGCCAATTGTACTAGCTCCCAGAAAGTAAATGTAGTAGCTCCCAAACAGGAAGTTTATCAGGTCCTAACACCAAGAGTACCAACTCTCAAACAGCAAGTGCACGAGGTCTCAAACACCAAGTGTACCAGATCCCAATCAATAAGTGTACCAACTCTGGAACAGAATGTGTACAAGGAACCAAAACACAAAGTGTACCTG
This sequence comes from Cetorhinus maximus, assembly GCF_964194155.1. NCBI lineage: Eukaryota > Metazoa > Chordata > Chondrichthyes > Lamniformes > Cetorhinidae > Cetorhinus > Cetorhinus maximus. The sequence continues at coordinate 147,373,449 of NC_135885.1, read as the reverse complement.
CTCCCAAACACCAAGTATACCAGCTCACAAGCACCAAGCGTACCAGCTTTAAAAACACCAAGTGTACCAGCTCACAAGCACCAAGCGTACCAGCCCTCAAACACAAAGGGCTCCAGCTCCCAAACACGAAGTGCAACAGTGCCCAGCATCTAATGTACCTAGTCAGAAACATCAAGTGTACCAGCTCCCAAACACCAAGTGTACCAGGACTCAGACACAATGTGTACCCAATCTCAAACACCAAATGTGCCAGGTCGCAAAGACCTAGTGTACCAGCTCCCAAACACCAAGTGCCCAGCACCAAATGTACCAGGTCAGAAACACCAAGCGTACAAGCTCTCAAACATCAAGTGTAACAGCTCCCAACCACCAAGTATACCTGTGCTCAAAAACTAAATATACCAGCTCCCAACACCAAATGAATCAGTTCAGAAACACCAATTGTACGAGCTCCCAAGCACCAAGTATACCAGTTCTCAAATACCCAGAGCACAAGCTCCCAAAGACCATGTTTACCAGCTGCCAACAGCAAGTGTCGCAGCTCGCAAACACCAAGCGTACCAGTGTTCAAAAACCAAGTGTACCAGCTCTCAAACTCCAAGATTACAAACTCCCAAACACCAAGTGTACCAACACACAAACACCAAGCTTATGAACTCCCAAACACCAAGTGTACCAGCTTCCAAACACCAGGTGTACAAGGTCCAGGCACCAAATGTACCAGCAGTTTAAAACCAAGTGTGCCAACCCAAAAACACCAAGTGCTCCCAGTCCCAAACACCAAGTGTACCACCCCCCAAGCACCACATCCACCAGCTCCCAAACACCAAGTGTACCAGGTCTAAAATACCAAGTGTACCAGGTCTCAAACACCGACTATACCAGGTCCAAAACACCATTTGTGCCATCTCCCAAACACCAAGTATACAAGCTCCCAAAAAGTAAATATGCCAGCTATAAAACACCAAGTGTACCAGCTCTCAAACAACAAGTTTACCAGCTCCTAAACATGATGAGAACCAGCTCTCAAAAGCCAAGTGTACCGGCTCTGAAACAGCAAGTGTGGCAGGTCCCAAACACCAAGTGTGCCAGCTCCCAATCACCAGGTGTTCCAACTCCCAGACGCCAAGTGTAGCAGCTCTCAAAAACAAGTGTACCAGCATTCAAGCACCACGTGTACCCAATCTCAAACACCACGTGTACCGGGTGCCAAAGATCAGGTGTGCCAGCTCCAAAACACCAAGTGCAACAGCTCCCACTCACCAAGGGTACCTGTGTTCGAAAACCACTTGTACCAGCTGCTAAACACCAAGTGCTCCTGATCCGAAACGCCAAGTGTACCAGAGCCCAAACACTAAATGTAACAGTCCACAAACACCAACAGTATCAACTTTCAAACATCAAGATTACCAGCTCCCAAACTGCAAGTGTATCCCCTCCCAATCATCAAGTGTATCAACTTACAAACACCAAGCATGCCAGGTGTCAAGTGCCCAGTGCACCAGCTCCCAAACAACAAGTATACCAGCCCCCAAGCACCAAGTGTACGAGGCCCCAAACACAAAGTTTACAAATACCAATGACCCAGCATTCAAGCTCAAACACACCAAGTGTAACAACTCCAACACACCAAGCGTACATGTTCTCAAACACCAAGTGTAACAACTCCAACATGCCAAGTGTACATGTTCTCAAACACCAAGTGTAACAACTCCAACATGCCAAGTGTACAAGTTCTTAAACTACAAGTGTAACGACTCCAACACGCCAAGTGTACGTGTTCTCAAACACCAAGTGTAACAACTCCAACACACCAAGTGTACATGTTCTCAAACACCAAGTGTAACAACTCCAACATGCCAAGTGTACATGTTCTCAAACACCAAGTGTAACAACTCCAACACGCCAAGTGTACATGTTCTCAAACACCAAATGTAACAACTCCAACACGCCAAGTGTACATGTTCTTAAACTACAAGTGTAACGACTCCAACACGCCAAGTGTACGTGTTCTCAAACACCAAGTGTAACAACTCCAACACACCAAGTGTACATGTTCTCAAACACCAAGTGTAACAACTCCAACATGCCAAGTGTACATGTTCTCAAACACCAAGTGTAACAACTCCAACACGCCAAGTGTACATGTTCTCAAACACCAAATGTAACAACTCCAACACGCCAAGTGTACATGTTCTTAAACACCAAGTGTAACAACTCCAACATGCCAAGTGTACATGTTCTCAAACACCAAGTGTAACAACTCCAAAACGCCAAGTGCACATGTTCTCAAACACCAAGTGTAACAACTCCAACATGCCAAGTGTACATGTTCTCAAACACCAAGTGTAACAACTCCAACACGCCAAGTGTACATGTTCTCAAACACCAAGTGTAACAACTCCAACATGCCAAGTGTACATGTTCTCAAACACCAAGTGTAACAACTCCAACATGCCAAGTGTACATGTTCTCAAACACCAAGTGTAACAACTCCAACATGCCAAGTGTACATGTTCTCAAACACCAAGTACAACAACTCCAACACGCCAAGTGTACATGTTCTCAAACACCAAGTACAACAACTCCAACACGCCAAGTGTACATGTTCTCAAACACCAAATGTAACAACTCCAACACGCCAAGTGTACATGTTCTCAAACACCAAGTGTAACGACTCCAACACGCCAAGTGTACATGTTCTCAAACACCAAGTGTAATGACTCCAACATGCCAAGTGTACATGTTCTCAAACACCAAGTGCAACAAGTCCAACACGCCAAGTGTACATATTCTCAAACACCAAGTGTAACAACTCCCAAACACCAGATGTACCAGCTCACAAGCACCAAGTGTACGAGGTCCCAAACAGCAACTCGCAAACACCACGTTTACCAGCACCCAAACACGAAATGTACCAGCTACCAAACAGCAAGTATACCATCTCCCTAACACCAAGAGATCCAGCTCTCAAAAATAAGTGTGCCAGCACTCAGGCACCAACTGTACCCAATCTCAAACACCAAGTGTACCAGGTGCCAAAGATCAGGTGTGCCTGCTCCCAAACATCAAGTGCAACAACACCCAGCACCAAATGAACCGGGTCCCAAATACCAAGTGTACCAATGCCGAAACACCATGTACACCAGGTCCAGGCACAAACTTACCAGCAGCCTAAAACCAAGTCCACCAACCCAAAAGCACCAAGTGCTTCTGGTCCGAAACACCAAGTGTACCACACCTGAAGCACCACATCCACCAGCTCCCAAGCGCCAAGAGTACCAGGTCCCAGCATCAACTGTACCAGGTCTAAAAAAACAAGTGTACCAGCTCACAAACACGAAGAATACCAGGTCTCAAACATCAAGTGTACCAACTCAAAAACAGCAAATGTATAAGGTCCCAAACACCCAGTGTGCCTGTTCTCAAGCACCAAGTGCGCCAGCTACCAAACACCAAGTGCACCATGTCCTAAACACCAACTGCGCCAGGTCTTTAAACACCAAAGGTATAGCTCCCAAACAAAATGAACCAACTCCCAAATGCCAAGTGCACCAGCTCTCAAACACCAAGTATACAAACTCCCAAACACCAGAAGTTCCAGGACCAGGCATCAAATGTACCACAGCCTAAAACCAAGTGCACCAACTCACAATCACCAAGTGCTCCTGGTCCCAAACACCAACTGCAGCACCCCCCAAGTTCTATGTCCACCAGCTCCCAAATACAAAGTGCACCAGGTCTCAAACAGCAAGTGTACCAGCTCCCAAACACCAAACGCACCAGCTCCCAAAAACCAAATATACCAGCTCCCAAGCAGCAAGTTTACCAGCTCTGAAACACCAAGTGTTTCAGATCTCAAACACCAAGTGTGCAGGTCACAAAGACACAGTGTACCAGGTCCCAGATACCAAGTGTACCAGTTCTCAAACACCAGATGTACAAACTCCCAAACGCAACATGTACCAGCTCCCAAACACCAAGCGTCACAGCTCTCAAAGGTCAAGTGTACCAGGTACCAAACACCAAGCGTACCAGTTCTGAAACATCAAGTGTACCAGCTCTCAAACAACAAGTGCACCAGCCCCCAATCACCCAATGTGCCTGGTCTCAAGTACCAAGTGTACCAGGCCCCGAAAACCTTGTGTGCCAGCTCCTATCACCAAGTGTACCAGCTCACAAACACCAAGTGTGCCACCTCCCAAGCGCCAAGTCCACCAACTCCCAAACATCAAGTGTACCAGGTCCCAAACAAAAAGTGTAACAGGTCCCACGCACCAAGCGTACCGGCTCTCAAATACCAATCGTACCCACCCTCAAACACCAAGTGCACCAGCTCACAAACACAAAGTGTGCCAGCTCCCAAACACCAGTGTACCAGGTTCCAAACAGCAAAAGTACCACGTCACAAACACCAAGTGTAGCAGGTGCAAAACACCAAGCGTACCGGGTCCCAGACACCAAATGTACCAACTCACAAACATCAAGCATACCAGCCCTCAAACACTCAGTGCCCAAGCTCCAAGTCCACCAGCTCCCAAACATCAAGTGTATGAAGTCCCAAACATAAAGTGTACCAGGTCCCAAACACCAAGTGTACCAGTTCTCAAATGCCAGGTCAAAAACACCAAGTGACCCATCTTGCAGACACCAAGTATTCAAGCTCCCAAAAAGCAAATGTGTCAGCTACCAAACACCAAGTGTACCAGCTCCCAAACACAAAGTGTCCCAGCTCTCAAAGGTCAAGTGTACAAGGTCCCAAACACCAAGCATACCAGGGCCCAAACACCAAACATCGCTGTTCTCGAACACCAAGTGTACCAGCTCACAAACACCATGAATACCAGGTCTCAAACATCAAGAGTAACAGCTCTCAAACAACAAGTGTACCAGCTCCCAAACACCAGGTGTACAAGGCCCAGGCACCAAATGTACCAGCAGTTTAAAACCAAGTGTGCCAACCCAAAAACACCAAGTGCTCCCAGTCCCAAACACCAAGTGTACCACCCCCCAAGCACCACATCCACCAGCTCCCAAACACCAAGTGTACCAGGTCTAAAATACCAAGTGTACCAGGTCTCAAACACCGACTATACCAGGTTCAAAACACCATTTCTGCCATCTCCCACATACCAAGTATACAAGCTCCCAAAAAGTAAATATGCCAGCTATAAAACACCAAGTGTACCAGCTCTCAAACAACAGGTTTACCAGCTCCTAAACATGATGAGAACCAGCTCTCAAAAACCAAGTGTACCGGCTCTGAAACAGCAAGTGTGGCAGGTCCCAAACACCAAGTGTGCCAGCTCCCAATTACCGGGTGTTCCAACTCCCAGACGCCAAGTGTAGCAGCTCTCAAAAACAAGTGTACCAGCAATCAGGCACCACGTGTACCCAATCTCAAACATCACGTGTACCGGGTGCCAAAGATCAGGTGTGCCAGCTCCAAAACACCAAGTGCAACAGCTCCCACTCACCAAGGGTACCTGTGTTCGTAAACCACCTGTACCAGCTGCTAAACACCAAGTGCTCCTGATCCGAAACGCCAAGTGTACCAGAGCCCAAACACTAAATGTAACAGTCCACAAACGCCAACAGTATCAGCTCTCAAACACCAAGATTACCAGCTCCCAAACTGCAAGTTACCCCCTCCCAATCACCAAGTGTATCAACTTACAAACACCAAGCATACCAGGTGTCAAGTGCCCAGTGCACCAGCTCCCAAACAACAAGTATACCAGCCCCCAAGCACCAAGTGCACGAGGCCCCAAACACAAAGTTTACAAATACCAATGACCCAGCATTCAAGCTCAAACACACCAAGTGTAACAACTCCAACACACCAAGCGTACATGTTCTCAAACACCAAGTGTAACGACTCCAACACGCCAAGCGTACATGTTCTCAAACACCAAGTATAACAACTCCAACACGCCAAGTGTACATGTTCTCAAACACCAAGTGTAACAACTCCAACACGCCAAGTGTACATGTTCTCAAACACCAAGTGTATCGACTCCAACACGCCAAGTGTACATGTTCTCAAACACCAAGTGTAACAACTCCAACACGCCAAGTGTACATGTTCTCAAACACCAAGTGTAACAACTCCAACACGCCAAGTGTACATGTTCTCAAACACCAAGTGTAACGACTCCAACATGCCAACTGTACATGTTCTCAAACACCAAGTGTAACGACTCCCAAACACCAGATGTACCAGCTCACAAGCACCAAGTGTACGAGGTCCCAAACACCAAGTGCACCAGCTCGCAAACACCACGTTTACCAGCACCCAAACACGAAATGTACCATCTCCCTAACACCAAGAGATCCAGCTCTCAAAAACAAGTGTGCCAGCACTCAGGCACCAACTGTACCCAATCTCAAACACCAAGTGTACCAGGTACCAAACATCAGGTGTGCCTGCTCCCAAACATCAAGTGCAATGGCACCCAGCACCAAATGAACCGGGTCCCAAATACCAAGTGTACCAACTCTGAAACACCATGTGCACCAGCTCATAAACACCAAGCTTACAAACTCCCAAACACCAAGTGTACCAACTCCCAAACACCATGTATACCAGGTCCAGGCACAACCTTACCAGCAGCCTAAAACCAAGTCCACCAACCCAAAAGCACCAAGTGCTTCCGGTCCCAAACACCAAGTGTACCACCCACCAAGGACCACATCCACCAGCTCCCAAGCGCCAAGAGTACCAGGTCCCAGCACCAAATGTACCAGGTCTAAAAAACCAAGTGTACCAGCTCACAAACACGAAGAGTACCAGGTCTCAAACATCAAGTGTACCAACTCAAAAACAGCAAGTGTATAAGGTCCCAAACACCCAGTGTGCCTGTTCTCAAACACCAAGTGCGCCAGCTACCAAGCACCAAGTGCACCATGTCCTAAACACCAACTGCGCCAGGTCTTTAAACACCAAATGTATAGCTCCCAAACAATAAATGAACCAACTCCCAAATGCCAAGTGCACCAGCTCTCAAACACCAAGTATACAAACTCCCAAACACCAGAAGTTCCAGGACCAGGCATCAAATGTACCACAGCCTAAAACCAAGTGCACCAACTCACAATCACCAAGTGCTCCTGGTCCCAAACACCAACAGCAGCACCCTCCAAGTGCCATGTCCACCAGCTCCCAAATACCAAGTCCACCAGGTCTCAAACAGCAAGTGTACCAGCTCCCAAACACCAAACGCACCAGCTCCCAAAAACCAAATATACCAGCTCCCAAGCAGCAAGTTTACCAGCTCTGAAACACCAAGTGTTTCAGATCTCAAACACCAAGTGTGCAGGTCACAAAGACACAGTGTACCAGGTACCAAACACCAGGCGTACCAGTTCTGAAACATCAAGTGTACCAGCTCTCAAACAACAAGTGCACCAGCCCCCAATCACCCAATGTGCCTGGTCTCAAGTACCAAGTGTACCAGGCCCCAAAAACCTTGTGTGCCAGCTCCTATCACCAAGTGTACCAGCTCACAAACACCAAGTGTGCCACCTCCCAAGCGCCAAGTCCACCAACTCCCAAACATCAAGTGTACCAGGTCCCAAACAAAAAGTGTAACAGGTCCCAAGCACCAAGCGTACCTGTTCTCAAATACCAATTGTACCCACCCTCAAACACCAAGTGCACCAGCTCACAAACACAAAGTGTGCCAGCTCCCAAACACCAGTGTACCAGGTCCCAAACAGCAAAAGTACCACGTCACAAACACCAAGTGTAGCAGGTGCAAAACACCAAGCGTACTGGGTCCCAGACACCAAATTTACCAACTCACAAACATCAAGCATACCAGCCGTCAAACACTCAGTGCCCAAGCTCCAAGTCCACCAGCCCCCAAACACCAAGTGTATGAAGTCCCAAACAAAAAGTGTACCAGGTCCCACACACCAAGTGTACCAGGTCCCAAACACCAAGTGTACCAGTTCTCAAATGCCAGGTCAAAAACACCAAGTGACCCATCTTGCAGACACCAAGTATTCAAGCTCCCAAAAAGCAAATGTGTCAGCTACCAAACACCAAGTGTACCAGCTCCCAAACACAAAGTGTCCCAGCTCTCAAAGGTCAAGTGTACAAGGTCCCAAACACCAAGCATACCAGGGCCCAAACACCAAACATCGCTGTTCTCGAACACCAAGTGTACCAGCTCACAAACACCATGAATACCAGGTCTCAAACATCAAGAGTAACAGCTCTCAAACAACAAGTGTACCAGCTCCCAATCATCCAATGTACCAGGTCTCAAACACCAAGTGCACCAGCACCCAGGGCCAAATGTACAAGCTGGAAACATCAATTGTACCAGCTCTCAAACACCAAGTGTACCATCTCTCAAACACCAAGTGTACCAGCTCTCAAACACCAAGTGTACCATCTCCTAAAAACCAAGTGCACCAGGTAACAAACATCAAGTGTACCAGCTCTCAAAAACCAATTGTACTCACCCTCAAACACCAAGTGTTCCAGATCCCAAACACTAAGTGCACCAGCTCCCAAAGACCGAGAGTACCAGCTCCCAAGCGCCAAGTGTAACAGCTCTCAAACACCAAGTGTACAAGGTCTCAAACCCCTGGTGTACCAGGTCTCAAACACCAAGTGTACCAGGTGCAAAACACCAAGTATACCAGCTCTCAAACACCGAATGTGCCAGGTTTCCAAACCCCAAGTGTATCAGCTCCCAAACACCAAGTGCGCCAGCTACCAAACAACAAGATCACCGGGTCCCAAACACCAAGTGTACCAACTCACAATCTTCAAGTGTACCAGCTCTAAACTCAATGATTACCAACTCCCATGCCCCAAGTGTACCAATGCACGAACACCAAATGTACCAACCTCCAAACACCAATTGTACCAGATCCCAAACACCAAGTGTACCAGCTCCAAAACACCAAGTGTACTAGGTCCAGGCACCATAAGTACCAGCAGCCAAAAACCAAGTGTACCAGGTCACAAACACTAAGTGTACCAACTCCCAAACTCCAAGTGTACCAGCTGCAAAACACCAAGAGTACCAGTTCTCAAACACCATGTGTACCAACTCCCAAAGGCCAATGGTACCAGCTCCCAAGTGCTAAATGTGACAGCTCTCAAATACCAAGTGTACTAGGTATCAAACCCCAACTGTGCCAGGTCTCAAATACCAAGTGTACCAGTTCTCAAACACTAAGAGTACCAGCTGAAAACACCATGTGTACCAACTCCAAACACCAAGTGTACCAATAATCAAACACCAAGTGTACCATCTTACAAACACCAATTTTACCCAATCAGGAACATCAAGTGTACCAGCTCCAAAACACCAAGTGTGCCATCTCCCAAATACCAAGTGTGCCAGCTATGAAACACCAAGTGTAGCAGTTCCCAAACACAACGCGTCCCAATTCTCAAAGATCAAGCGTACCAGGTACCAAACACCAAATGTGCCCGCTCCAAAACAGCATATTTTCCGGGTCCCAAAAACCAAGTGTACCCACTCCCAAACACCAAGTGTACCAACTCACAATCACCAAGTGGACCAGCTCTCAGGCTCCAAGACTACCAACTCCCAAATACCAAGTGTACAAACACACAAACACCAAATGTTCCAGCAGCCAAACACTAAGTGTATCAGCTCCCAAATACCAAGTGTACTAGGTCCAGGCACCAAAAGGTCCAGCAGCCAAACACCAAGTGCTCCTGGTCCCAAACATCTAGTGTACCAGGTCCCAGCACCAAGTGTGCCAGGTCTAAAATACCAAGTGTACCAGCTCACAAACATGAAGAGTGCCAGCTCCCAAACACCAAATTTTCAAGTTCCCAAACAACAAGTTTACCAGCTCTGAAACACCAAATGTACCAGCTCCCAAACACCAAGTGTACCAGTTCTCAAACACCAAGTGTACCAGTTCTCAAACACTAGGTGTACCAGGTCTCAAATGCCAAGTATACCAGATCCAAACCACCAAATGTGACATCTCCCTAACACCAAGTGTACACATTCCCAAAAAGCAAATCTGCCAGCTCCCAAACACCAAGAGCACCAGGTCTCAAACACCAAAAGCACCAGGTCTCAAACACCAAGAGCACCAGGTCTCAAACACCAAAAGCACCAGGTCTCAAACACCAAGAGCACCAGGTCTCAAACACCAAGAGCACCAGGTCTCAAACACCAAGAGCACCAGGTGCCAAACACCAAGCGTACCAGGCCCCACATACCAAGTGTACCAACTCCCAATCACCAAGTTTACCAGCTCTCAAATTCCAATATTACCAAATCCCACTATGTGTCCGAACTCCCAAACACCAATTGTACCAGGTCCAGGCACCAAATGTGCCAGCAGCTTAAAACCAAGTATACCAACCCAAAAACACCAAATGTACCACCCCCCAAGCACCACGTCCACCAGCTCCCAAATACCAAGTGTAGCAAGCCTCAAACATCAAGCGTACCGGGTCCCAAACACCGAATGTACCAGCTCTCAAACACCAAACGTATCAGCTCCGAAATAGCATATTTACTGGCTCCCAAATACCAAGTGTACCAACTCCCAAACACCAAAGTGTGCCAGCTCTCAAACACCAAACGTATCAGCTCCGAAACAACATATTTACCGGGTCCCAAATACCAAGTGTACCCACTCCCAAACACCAAGTGTACCAACTCCCAAACACCAAGTGTACCAGCTATCAAACTCCAAGATTACCAACTCCCAAACACCAGGTGTACCAACACACAAACACCAAGCTTATGAACTCCTAAACACCAAGTGTACCAGGTCCCAAACACCAGGTGTACAAGGTCTAGGCATCAAATGTACCAGCATCCTAAAACCAAGTGTACCAACTCACAAACACCAGCTGCCCCTGCTCCCAAACGCCAAGTGTACCAGCCCCCAAGCACCAAGTCCACCAGCTCCCAAACACCAAGTGCACCAGGTCCCTAACACCAAGTGTACCAGGTCTAGAATGCCATGTGTACCCCAGATCACAAACATGAAGTGTGCCAGGTCCCAAACACCAAATGTACCAGTTCCCAAGCAGCAAGTTTACCAGTTCAGAAACGCCAAGTTTATTAGATCTCAAACACCAAGTGTACGAGGTTCCAAACACCAAGTGTACACTTTCCCAAAAAGCAAAGTGCCAGCTACATACACCATGTTTCCCAGCTCTCATAAGATAAAGTGCACCAGCTCCCAAACACCAAGTGTACCAGGTCCCAAGCGCCAAGCATACCAGCTCTCAAACAACAAGTGTACCAGCTCCCAGTCACCCAATGTACCGGTTCCCAAACACCAAGTGCACCAACTTCCAAACACCAAGTGCACTAACTCCCAAACACCAAGTGCACCAACTCCCAAACACCAAGTGCACTAACTCCCAAACACCAAGTGCACTAACTCCCAAACACCAAGTGCACCAACTCCCAAACACCAAGTGTACCAACACACAAATACCAAGTATACCAAGGTCCAAACACCACGTCTACCAGCTCTCAAACACCAAGTCTACCAGCTTCCAAACAACAAGTGTACCAGCTTCCAAACAACAAGTGTACCCATTCAGAAACACCAAGTGTACCAGTTCTCAAACACTAAGTGTATGAGGTTCCAAACATTAAGTGTACCAACTCACAAATACCAAGCGTATCAGCTTCCAAACACCAAGTGTATCAGCTTCCAAACACCAAGTGTATCAGCTTCCAAACACCAAGTATATCAGCTTCCAAACACCAAGTATATCAGCTTCCAAACACCAAGTGTATCAGCTTCCAAACACCAAGTGTATCAGCTTCCAAACACCAAGTGTATCAGCTTCCAAACACCAAGTGTATCAGCTTCCAAACACCAAGTGTATCAGCTTCCAAACACCAAGTATATCAGCTTCCAAACACCAAGTGTATCAGCTTCCAAACACCAAGTGTATCAGCTTCCAAACACCAAGTGTATCAGCTTCCAAACACCAAGTGTACCGGGTCTCAAACACTGAGAATACCAGGTCCAAAACAACAAGTGTGCCATCTCCCAAAACCAAGTGTACAAGCTCCCAAAAAGCAAATGTGCCAGCTATGAAACACCAAGTGTACCAGGCCCCAAACACCGAGGGTACCAGTTCTCAAACTCCAATGTGCCAGCTCATGAGCACCAAGAATACCAGCTCACAAACAGCAAGAGTACCAGGTCTCAAACATCAAGTGTACCAGGTGCTAAACACTAAGCGTACTGGGTCCCAAACACCAAATGTAGCAGCTCTCAAACACCAAATGTAGCAGCTCCGAAACAACATATTTACCGGGTCCCAAATACTAAGTGTACCTGGTCCCAAACACCAAGTCTACCAACTCCCAAACATCAAGTGTCCGAACCCCCAAACACCAAATGTATCAGCAGCCAAACATCAATTGTACCAGTTCTCAAACACCAGGTGCTCCTAGTCCCAAACACCAAGTGTACCAGGTCTAAAATGCCATGTGTACCAGCTCACAAACATGAAGACTGCCAGCTCCCAAACACCAAATGTGCCAGTTCCCAAGCAGCAACTTTACCAGCTAAGAAACACCAATTTATTATATCTTAAACATCAAGTGTACCAACTCCCAAGCACCAAGCGTACACGTTCCCAAAAAGCAAATCTGCCAGCTACCATACACCAAGTTTCCCACTCTCAAAGATCAAGTGCACCAGGTCCCAAGCACCAAGTGTACCAGGTCCCAAGCACCAAGCATACCAGTTCTCAAATGCCATGTGTACCAGCTCTCAAACAACAGGTCTACCAGCTCCCAGTCACCCAATGTGCCAGGTCTCAATTAACAAGTGTGCCAGGTTTCAAACACCAAGTGTACCAGCTGCCAAACACCAAGCATACAGGGTTCCAAACACCAAGTGTACCAACTCCCAAACACCAAGTGCACCAACTCCCAAACACCAAGTCTACCAGCTCCCAAATACCAAGTATACCAGGTCAAGGCACCAAATGTACCAGCAGCCAAACACCAAGTGTACCAGCTCCCAAACACCAAGTATACCAGGTCCAGGCATCAAATGTTCAAGCAGCCAAATACTAGGTGTACCAACTCCCAAACACCAGGTGTACCAGGTCCAGGCACCAAATGTACCAGCAGCCAAAAACCAAGTGTACCAACTCACAAGCACGAAGTGCTCCCGGTCCCAAACTCCAAGTGTACCAGCTTCCAAACACCAAGTGTACCCCTCAGAAATGCCAAGTGTACCAGGTCACAAATACCAAGTGTACCAGGTTTCAAACACCGAGTATAACAGGTCCAAAGTGTGCCATCTCCCAAATACCAAGTGTAGCATGTCGCAAAAAGCAAGTGTGCCAGCAATGAAACACCAAGTGTAGCAGTTCCCAAACACCAAGTGTCCCAGCTCTCGAAGATCAAGTGTACCAGGTCCCAAACAGCAAGTGCACCAGTTTGCAAACACCAAGTGTGCCAGCTCCCAAACACCAAATGTACCAGCTCTGAAACAGCATATTTACTGGGTGCCAAATACCAAGTGTACCAATTCACAATCACCAAGTGTACCAGCTCTCAAACTCCAAGATTACCAGTTCCCAAACACCAAGTGTACAAGGTCTAGAATGCCATGTGTGCCAGCTCCCAAACACCAAATGTACCAGTTCTCAAGCAGCAAGTTTACCAGTTCAGAAACACCAAGTTTATCAGATCTCAAACAGCAAATGTACAAGGTTCCAAACACCAAGTGTACCAGCTCTCAAAGATCAAGTGACCAGATCCCAAGTACCAAGCGTACCAGTTTTCAAACACCATGTGTACCAGGTCCCAAATACCAAGTGTACCAGGTCCCAAATACCAAGTGTACCAGGTCTCAAACACGGAGTATAACAGGTCCAAAACACCAAGTGCGCCATCTCCCAAATACCAAGTGTAGCAGCTTGCAAAAAGCAAATGTGCCAGCTCTTGAAGCGGACCAAGTGTACCAGGTCCCAATCACCAAGTGCACCAGTTCACAAACACCAAGTGTACCAGGTGCCAAACATCAAGCGTACCGGGTCTAAAACACCATGTGTCCCAGCTCACAAACATGAAGAGTGCCAGCTCCCAAACACCAAATGTACCAGTTCCCAAGCAGCAGGTTTACCAGTTCAGAAACACCAAGTTTATTAGGTCTCAAACACCAAGTGTACGAGGTTCCAAACACCAAGTGTACACTTTCCCGAAAAGCAAATCTGCCAGCTCCCAAACACCAAGTGTCCCACCCTCAAACAACAAGTGTATCAGGTCCCAAACACCAAGAGCACCAGGTCTCAAACACCAAGTGTACTAGGTGCCAAATACCAAGAGTACCAGGTCCCAAACACCAAGAGCACCATGTCTCAAACACCAAGTGTACGAGGTGCCAAATACCAAGCATACCGGGTCCCAAACACCAAGTGTACCAACTCCCAAATACCAAGTGCACCAACTCCCAAACACCAAGCGTACCAACACACAAACACCAAGGTCCAAACACCAACTACACCAGGTCAAGGCGCCAAATGTACCAGCAGCCAAGCACCAAGTGCACCAGCTCGCAAATACCAAGTGTACCAGGTCCAGGCACCAAATGTTCAAGCAGCCAAACACCAAGAGTACCATCCTCCAAGCACCAGATCCACCAGTTCCAAAAGACCAAGTGTACCAGGCCCCAAACAGCAAGTGTACCAGGTCTCAAACGCCAAGTGTACCAGCTTAAAAACACCAAGTGTATCAGCTCAAAAACACCAAGTGTACCAGTTCACAAACACCAAGTTTACCAAATCCCAAACACCAAGTGTACCTGCTCAAAAACACCAAATGTACCCGTTCAGAAACACCAAGTGTACCAGGTCCCAAATACCAAGTGTACCAGGTTCTAACACCGAATATAACAGGTCCAAAACACCAAGTGTGCCATCTCCCAAATACCAAGTGTACAAGCTCTCAAAAAGCAAATGTGCCAGCTATGAAATGCCAAGTGTTGCAGTTCCCAAACACCAAATGTACCAGTTCCAAAACACCAAGTGCCAGGTCTCAAAATAGCAAATGTACCAACTCCGAAAAAGCATATTTACTGGGTCCCAAATACCATGTGTACCCACTCCCAAAAACCAAGTGTGCCAACTCCCAAACTCCAAGATTACCAACTCCCAAACACCAAGTGTCCGAACTCCCAAACACTAAATGTTCCAGCAGCCAAACATCAGGTGTACCAGGTCCGAAACACCAAGTGCTCCCGGTCCCAGACACCAAGTGTACCACCCCAAAATACTACGTCCACCAGCTCCCAAACACCAAGTGTACTAGGTCTAAAATAGCATGTGTACCAGCTCACAAGTACAAAGAGTGCCAGCTCCTAAACAACAAATGTACCAGTTCCCAAACAGTAAGTTTACCAGTTCGGAAACACCAAGTGTATCAGATCTCAAACACCAAGTGTACCATGTCCCAAACACCAAGTGTATCAGTTCACAAACACCAGGCGTACCAGGCCTCAACTCTGAGTACACCAAGTGCAAAACACCAAGTGTACATGTTCCCAAAAAGCAAATCTGCCAGTTTCCAAACACCAAGTGTCCCAGCTCTCAAAGGTCAAGTGTACCAGGTCCCAAACACCAAGGGCATCAGTTCTCAAACACCAAAGTGCACCAGCTCCCAAAAAACCAAGTGTGACTACTCTCAAACACCAAATGTAACAGCTTTCAAACACCTAGTGCACCAGCTCCCAAACACGAAATGTACCAGCTCCCAAGTCCAAAGGAACCAGCTCAGAAACACCAAGTGTACCATCTCTCAAATACCAAGTGTACCAGCTCCCAAACACCGTATGTACCGGGTCCCACATAGCAAGTGTACCAACTCCCAAACACCAAGAGTACCAACACACAAACACCGTGTGTACTGATTCCGAAACACCGAATGTTCCAGCTCTCAAGCAGCAAGTGGACCAGGATCCAAACACCAAGTGTACCACCTCTCAAATACAAAGCTTCTCAACTCCCAAATACCAAGTGTACCAGGTCCCAAACGCCAGGTGTACCAGGTCCCAAACACAAAGTTTACCTGCTCCCAAACACCAAGTATCCCAGTTCACAAACACCAAGTGTCCCAGCTCACAAAATCCAAGTGTACCAGCTCACAAACACCAAGTGTACCAGCTCACAAACACCCAGTGTACCAGCTCACAAACACCAAGTGTCCCAGCTCACAAACACCAAGTGTACCAGCTCACAAACACCAAGTGTACCAGCTCACAAACACCCAGTGTACCAGTTCACAATCACCAAGTGTACCAGCTCACAAACACCCAGTGTACCAGTTCACAATCACCAAGTGTCCCAGCTTACAATCACCAAGTGTACCAGCTCACAAACACCAAGTGTGCCAGCTCACAAACACCAAGTGTACCAGCTCACAAACACCCAGTGTACCAGTTCACAATCACCAAGTGTCCCAGTTCACAATCACCATGTGTCCCAGCTCACAAACATCCAGTGTCCCAGCTCACAAACACCAAGTGTCCCAGCTCACAAACATCCAGTGTACCAGCTCACAAACACCAAGTGTCCCAGTTCACAATCACCAAGTGTACCAGCTCACAAACACCAAGTGTGCCAGCTCACAAACACCAAGTGTCCCAGCTCACAATCACCAAGTGTGCCAGCTAACAAACACCCAGTGTCCCAGCTCACAAACACCCAGTGTACCAGTTCACAAACACCCAGTGTCCCAGCTCACAAACACCAAGTGTGCCAGTTCACAATCACCAAGTGTACCAGCTCACAAATACCCAGTGTACCAGTTCACAATCACCAAGTGTACCAGCTCACAAACACCAAGTGTGCCAGCTCACAAACACCAAGTGTGCCAGCTCACAAACACCAAGTGACCCAGCTCACAATCACCAAGTGTGCCAGCTAACAAACACCCAGTGTCCCAGCTCACAAACACCCAGTGTACCAGCTCACAAACACCAAGTGTGCCAGCTCACAAACACCAAGTGTGCCAGCTAACAAACACCAAGTGTGCCAGCTCCCAAACACGAAATGTACCAGCTCCCAAGTCCAAAGGAACCAGCTCAGAAACACCAAGTGTACCATCTCTCAAATACCAAGTGTACCAGCTCCCAAACACCGTATGTACCGGGTCCCACATAGCAAGTGTACCAACTCCCAAACACCAAGAGTACCAACACACAAACACCGTGTGTACTGATTCCGAAACACCGAATGTTCCAGCTCTCAAGCAGCAAGTGGACCAGGATCCAAACACCAAGTGTACCACCTCTCAAATACAAAGCTTCTCAACTCCCAAATACCAAGTGTACCAGGTCCCAAACGCCAGGTGTACCAGGTCCCAAACACAAAGTTTACCTGCTCCCAAACACCAAGTGTCCCAGTTCACAAACACCAAGTGTCCCAGCTCACAAACACCAAGTGTACCAGCTCACAAACACCAAGTGTACCAGTTCACAATCACAAAGTGTCCCAGTTCACAATCACCAAGTGTACCAGCACGCAAACACCAAGTGTACCAGCTCACAATCACCCAGTGTACCAGCTCACAAACACCCAGTGTACCAGCTCACATACACCAAGTGTCCCAGTTCACAAACACCAAGTGTACCAGCTCACAAACACCAAGTGCAACAGCTCACAAACACCCAGTGTACCAGCTCACAGACACCCAGTGTGCCAGCTCACAAATACCAAGTGTACCAGCTCACAAACACCAAGTGTCCCAGCTCACAAACACCCAGTGTACCAGCTCACAGACACCCAGTGTACCAGCTCACAAACACCACGTGTCCCAGTTCACAAACACCAAGTGTACCAGCTCACAAACACCAAGTGTCCCAGCTCACAAACACCAAGTGTACCAGCTCACAAACACCAAATGTCCCAGTTCACAAACACCAAGTGCACCAGCTCACAAACACCAAGTGTACCAGCTCACAAACACCAAGTGTCCCAGCTCACAAACATCCAGTGTCCCAGCTCACAAACATCCAGTGTCCCAGCTCACAAACACCAAGTATGCCAGCTCACAAACACCAAGTGTGCCAGTTCACAAACACCAAGTGTGCCAGCTCACAAACACCAAGTGTACCAGCTCACCAACACCAAGTGTACCAGTTCACAATCACCAAGTGTCCCAGTTCACAAACTCCAAGTGTACCAGCTCACAAATACCCAGTGTACCAGCTCACAAACACCAAGTGTCCCATTCACAAACACCAAGTGTACCAGCTCACAAACACCAAGTGTACCAGCTCACAAACACCCAGTGTACCAGTTCACAATCACCAAGTGTACCAGCTCACAAACACCCAGTGTACCAGTTCACAATCACCAAGTGTCCCAGCTTACAATCACCAAGTGTACCAGCTCACAAACACCAAGTGTGCCAGCTCACAAACACCAAGTGTACCAGCTCACAAACACCCAGTGTACCAGTTCACAATCACCAAGTGTCCCAGTTCACAATCACCATGTGTCCCAGCTCACAAACATCCAGTGTCCCAGCTCACAAACACCAAGTGTCCCAGCTCACAAACATCCAGTGTACCAGCTCACAAACACCAAGTGTCCCAGTTCACAATCACCAAGTGTACCAGCTCACAAACACCAAGTGTGCCAGCTCACAAACACCAAGTGTCCCAGCTCGCAATCACCAAGTGTGCCAGCTAACAAACACCCAGTGTCCCAGCTCACAAACACCCAGTGTACCAGTTCACAAACACCCAGTGTCCCAGCTCACAAACACCAAGTGTGCCAGTTCACAATCACCAAGTGTACCAGCTCACAAATACCCAGTGTACCAGTTCACAATCACCAAGTGTACCAGCTCACAAACACCAAGTGTGCCAGCTCACAAACACCAAGTGTGCCAGCTCACAAACACCAAGTGACCCAGCTCACAATCACCAAGTGTGCCAGCTAACAAACACCCAGTGTCCCAGCTCACAAACACCCAGTGTACCAGCTCACAAACACCAAGTGTGCCAGCTCACAAACACCAAGTGTGCCAGCTAACAAACACCAAGTGTGCCAGCTCCCAAACACGAAATGTACCAGCTCCCAAGTCCAAAGGAACCAGCTCAGAAACACCAAGTGTACCATCTCTCAAATACCAAGTGTACCAGCTCCCAAACACCGTATGTACCGGGTCCCACATAGCAAGTGTACCAACTCCCAAACACCAAGAGTACCAACACACAAACACCGTGTGTACTGATTCCGAAACACCGAATGTTCCAGCTCTCAAGCAGCAAGTGGACCAGGATCCAAACACCAAGTGTACCACCTCTCAAATACAAAGCTTCTCAACTCCCAAATACCAAGTGTACCAGGTCCCAAACGCCAGGTGTACCAGGTCCCAAACACAAAGTTTACCTGCTCCCAAACACCAAGTGTCCCAGTTCACAAACACCAAGTGTCCCAGCTCACAAACACCAAGTGTACCAGCTCACAAACACCAAGTGTACCAGTTCACAATCACAAAGTGTCCCAGTTCACAATCACCAAGTGTACCAGCACGCAAACACCAAGTGTACCAGCTCACAATCACCCAGTGTACCAGCTCACAAACACCCAGTGTACCAGCTCACATACACCAAGTGTCCCAGTTCACAAACACCAAGTGTACCAGCTCACAAACACCAAGTGCAACAGCTCACAAACACCCAGTGTACCAGCTCACAGACACCCAGTGTGCCAGCTCACAAACACCAAGTGTACCAGCTCACAAACACCAAGTGTCCCAGCTCACAAACACCCAGTGTACCAGCTCACAGACACCCAGTGTACCAGCTCACAAACACCACGTGTCCCAGTTCACAAACACCAAGTGTACCAGCTCACAAACACCAAGTGTCCCAGCTCACAAACACCAAGTGTACCAGCTCACAAACACCAAATGTCCCAGTTCACAAACACCAAGTGCACCAGCTCACAAACACCAAGTGTACCAGCTCACAAACACCAAGTGTCCCAGCTCACAAACATCCAGTGTCCCAGCTCACAAACATCCAGTGTCCCAGCTCACAAACACCAAGTATGCCAGCTCACAAACACCAAGTGTGCCAGTTCACAAACACCAAGTGTGCCAGCTCACAAACACCAAGTGTACCAGCTCACCAACACCAAGTGTACCAGTTCACAATCACCAAGTGTCCCAGTTCACAAACTCCAAGTGTACCAGCTCACAAATACCCAGTGTACCAGCTCACAAACACCAAGTGTCCCATTCACAAACACCAAGTGTACCAGTTCACAATCACCGAGTATCCCAATTCACAATCACCAGGTGTACCAGCTCACAAACACCCAGTGTACCAGCTCACAAACACCCAGTGTACCAGCTCACAAACACCAAGTGTCCCAGCTTACAATCACCAAGTGTACCAGCTCACAAACACCAAGTGTGCCAGCTCACAAACACCAAGTGTACCAGTTCACAATCACCAAGTGTCCCAGTTCACAAACACCCAGTGTACCAGTTCACAAACATCCAGTGTCGCAGCTCACAAACACCAAGTGTGCCAGCTCACAAACACCAAGTGTGCCAGTTCACAAACACCAAGTGTGCCAGCTCACAAACACCAAGTGTACCAGCTCACAAACACCAAGTGTACCAGTTCACAATCACCAAGTGTCCCAGTTCACAAACTCCAAGTGTACCAGCTCACAAATACCCAGTGTACCAGCTCACAAACACCAAGTGTCCCATTCACAAACACCAAGTGTACCAGTTCACAATCACCGAGTATCCCAATTCACAATCACCAGGTGTACCAGCTCACAAACACCCAGTGTACCAGCTCACAAACACCCAGTGTACCAGCTCACAAACACCAAGTGTCCCAGCTTACAATCACCAAGTGTACCAGCTCACAAACACCAAGTGTGCCAGCTCACAAACACCAAGTGTGCCAGTTCACAATCACCAAGTGTACCAGCTCACAAATACCCAGTGTACCAGTTCACAATCACCAAGTGTACCAGCTCACAAACACCAAGTGTGCCAGCTCACAAACACCAAGTGTGCCAGCTCACAAACACCAAGTGACCCAGCTCACAATCACCAAGTGTGCCAGCTAACAAACACCCAGTGTCCCAGCTCACAAACACCCAGTGTACCAGCTCACAAACACCAAGTGTGCCAGCTCACAAACACCAAGTGTGCCAGCTAACAAACACCAAGTGTGCCAGCTCCCAAACACGAAATGTACCAGCTCCCAAGTCCAAAGGAACCAGCTCAGAAACACCAAGTGTACCATCTCTCAAATACCAAGTGTACCAGCTCCCAAACACCGTATGTACCGGGTCCCACATAGCAAGTGTACCAACTCCCAAACACCAAGAGTACCAACACACAAACACCGTGTGTACTGATTCCGAAACACCGAATGTTCCAGCTCTCAAGCAGCAAGTGGACCAGGATCCAAACACCAAGTGTACCACCTCTCAAATACAAAGCTTCTCAACTCCCAAATACCAAGTGTACCAGGTCCCAAACGCCAGGTGTACCAGGTCCCAAACACAAAGTTTACCTGCTCCCAAACACCAAGTGTCCCAGTTCACAAACACCAAGTGTCCCAGCTCACAAACACCAAGTGTACCAGCTCACAAACACCAAGTGTACCAGTTCACAATCACAAAGTGTCCCAGTTCACAATCACCAAGTGTACCAGCACGCAAACACCAAGTGTACCAGCTCACAATCACCCAGTGTACCAGCTCACAAACACCCAGTGTACCAGCTCACATACACCAAGTGTCCCAGTTCACAAACACCAAGTGTACCAGCTCACAAACACCAAGTGCAACAGCTCACAAACACCCAGTGTACCAGCTCACAGACACCCAGTGTGCCAGCTCACAAACACCAAGTGTACCAGCTCACAAACACCAAGTGTCCCAGCTCACAAACACCCAGTGTACCAGCTCACAGACACCCAGTGTACCAGCTCACAAACACCACGTGTCCCAGTTCACAAACACCAAGTGTACCAGCTCACAAACACCAAGTGTCCCAGCTCACAAACACCAAGTGTACCAGCTCACAAACACCAAATGTCCCAGTTCACAAACACCAAGTGCACCAGCTCACAAACACCAAGTGTACCAGCTCACAAACACCAAGTGTACCAGCTCACAAACACCAAGTGTCCCAGCTCACAAACATCCAGTGTCCCAGCTCACAAACACCAAGTATGCCAGCTCACAAACACCAAGTGTGCCAGTTCACAAACACCAAGTGTGCCAGCTCACAAACACCAAGTGTACCAGCTCACAAACACCAAGTGTACCAGTTCACAATCACCAAGTGTCCCAGTTCACAAACTCCAAGTGTACCAGCTCACAAACACCAAGTGTGCCAGTTCACAAACACCAAGTGTGCCAGCTCACAAACACCAAGTGTACCAGCTCACAAACACCAAGTGTACCAGTTCACAATCACCAAGTGTCCCAGTTCACAAACTCCAAGTGTACCAGCTCACAAATACCCAGTGTACCAGCTCACAAACACCAAGTGTCCCATTCACAAACACCAAGTGTACCAGTTCACAATCACCGAGTATCCCAATTCACAATCACCAGGTGTACCAGCTCACAAACACCCAGTGTACCAGCTCACAAACACCCAGTGTACCAGCTCACAAACACCAAGTGTCTCAGCTTACAATCACCAAGTGTACCAGCTCACAAACACCAAGTGTGCCAGCTCACAAACACCAAGTGTACCAGTTCACAATCACCAAGTGTCCCAGTTCACAAACACCCAGTGTACCAGTTCACAAACATCCAGTGTCCCAGCTCACAAACACCAAGTGTGCCAGC
This sequence comes from Cetorhinus maximus, assembly GCF_964194155.1. Classification (NCBI taxonomy): domain Eukaryota; kingdom Metazoa; phylum Chordata; class Chondrichthyes; order Lamniformes; family Cetorhinidae; genus Cetorhinus; species Cetorhinus maximus. The sequence goes on along the minus strand of NC_135885.1, from coordinate 147,350,600 downwards.
TCACAAACACCAAGTGTGCCAGCTCACAAACACCAAGTGACCCAGCTCACAATCACCAAGTGTGCCAGCTAACAAACACCCAGTGTCCCAGCTCACAAACACCCAGTGTACCAGCTCACAAACACCAAGTGTGCCAGCTCACAAACACCAAGTGTGCCAGCTAACAAACACCAAGTGTGCCAGCTCCCAAACACGAAATGTACCAGCTCCCAAGTCCAAAGGAACCAGCTCAGAAACACCAAGTGTACCATCTCTCAAATACCAAGTGTACCAGCTCCCAAACACCGTATGTACCGGGTCCCACATAGCAAGTGTACCAACTCCCAAACACCAAGAGTACCAACACACAAACACCGTGTGTACTGATTCCGAAACACCGAATGTTCCAGCTCTCAAGCAGCAAGTGGACCAGGATCCAAACACCAAGTGTACCACATCTCAAATACAAAGCTTCTCAACTCCCAAATACCAAGTGTACCAGGTCCCAAACGCCAGGTGTACCAGGTCCCAAACACAAAGTTTACCTGCTCCCAAACACCAAGTGTCCCAGTTCACAAACACCAAGTGTCCCAGCTCACAAACACCAAGTGTACCAGCTCACAAACACCAAGTGTACCAGTTCACAATCACAAAGTGTCCCAGTTCACAATCACCAAGTGTACCAGCACGCAAACACCAAGTGTACCAGCTCACAATCACCCAGTGTACCAGCTCACAAACACCCAGTGTACCAGCTCACATACACCAAGTGTCCCAGTTCACAAACACCAAGTGTACCAGCTCACAAACACCAAGTGCAACAGCTCACAAACACCCAGTGTACCAGCTCACAGACACCCAGTGTCCCAGCTCACAAACACCAAGTATGCCAGCTCACAAACACCAAGTGTGCCAGTTCACAAACACCAAGTGTGCCAGCTCACAAACACCAAGTGTACCAGCTCACAAACACCAAGTGTACCAGTTCACAATCACCAAGTGTCCCAGTTCACAAACTCCAAGTGTACCAGCTCACAAATACCCAGTGTACCAGCTCACAAACACCAAGTGTCCCATTCACAAACACCAAGTGTACCAGTTCACAATCACCGAGTATCCCAATTCACAATCACCAGGTGTACCAGCTCACAAACACCCAGTGTACCAGCTCACAAACACCCAGTGTCCCAGTTCACAAACACCCAGTGTACCAGTTCACAAACACCAAGTGTCCCAGCTCACAAACACCAAGTGTGCCAGCTCACAAACACCAAGTGTGCCAGTTCACAAACACCAAGTGTGCCAGCTCACAAACACCAAGTGTACCAGCTCACAAACACCAAGTGTACCAGTTCACAATCACCAAGTGTCCCAGTTCACAAACTCCAAGTGTACCAGCTCACAAATACCCAGTGTACCAGCTCACAAACACCAAGTGTCCCATTCACAAACACCAAGTGTACCAGTTCACAATCACCAAGTATCCCAATTCACAATCACCAGGTGTACCAGCTCACAAACACCCAGTGTACCAGCTCACAAACACCCAGTGTACCAGCTCACAAACACCAAGTGTCCCAGCTTACAATCACCAAGTGTACCAGCTCACAAACACCAAGTGTGCCAGCTCACAAACACCAAGTGTACCAGTTCACAATCAGCAAGTGTCCCAGTTCACAAACATCCAGTGTCCCAGCTCACAAACACCAAGTGTGCCAGCTCACAAACACCAAGTGTACCAGCTCACAAACACCCAGTGTACCAGTTCACAATCAGCAAGTGTCCCAGTTCACAATCACCAAGTGTCCCAGCTCACAAACATCCAGTGTCCCAGCTCACAAACACCCAGTGTACCAGCTATCAAACACCACGTGTACCAGCTCACAAACACCCAGTGTCCCAGTTCACAATCACCAAGTGTCCCAGTTCACAAATACCCAGTGTACCAGCTATCAAACACCACGTGTACCAGCTCTTAAACACAAAGTGAACTAGCTCCCAAACAGTAAGTGCACCAGCTGACAAACACCAAGTGTTTATAGCTTCCGAACACCAAATATACCAGCTTTCAAACAGCAAGTGTACCAACTTCCAAACAAGAAGTGTACCAGCTGCCAGATACCAAGTGTACCAGGTCTCAAACACAAAGTGTACGAGGTTCCAAACACCAAGCATGCCAGCTCCCAATAACCAATGTACCAACTCTCAAACACAAAGTGTGTGAGCTCTCAAATGCCATGTGTACCAACTCTTAACCACCAAATCTACCCATTCCCAAACACCTAGTGTACCAGCTCCAAAACACCAAGTGTAACCACCACCCAAACACCAAGTGTACCATCTCTTAAACACTAAGTGTACCAGCTTCCAAACCCCAAGTATACCAGGTCCTGAACACAAAATGTATCGGCTCCCAAACACCAAGTGTACCCGGTGTCAAACACCACGTGTACCAGCTCCCAAACACCAAATGTACCAGCTGTCAAACAACAAATGTACGAGGTCCCAAACACCAAGTGTACCAGCTGCTAGACACAAACTGTACCAACTCTTAAACATCAAATGTACCAGCTCCCAATCACCAACTGTACCGGTTCTCAAATACCAACTGTACCAGGTCCCAAACACCAAGTCTACCTGCTCCCAAACACCAAGTATACCATCTCTCAAACACTAAGTGTAACGGCTTCCAAACCCCAAGTGTACCAGGCCCCGAACAGTAAATGTACCAGCTTCCAAATGCCAAGTGTCCAGGTGTCAAACAGCCAGTGGGCCAGGTCCCAAACACCAAGAGTGCCAGCTGCCAGGCACCAAGTGTACCAGTTCCAACATACCTAGTGTACCGCCTCCCAAATATCAAGTGTGCCAGCTGCCAAATGCCAAGTTTAATACCTCACAAACTCCAAGTGTACCATCTCTAAAACACTAAGTGTACCAACTCTCAGACGCCAAGTGCACAAGGTCTCAAACACCAAAAATACCAGCTCCCAAACACCAAGTGTACAAGGTAGGAAACACCAAGTGTGCCTGCTCACAAAAACCAGGTGTAACTCGTCTTATAGAGTCATAAAGGTCTACAGCACAGAAAAAGGCCCTTTGGCCCATCAAGTCTGCGCTGGTCAAACAAGTACCTCACTATTCTAATCCCATTTCTCAGCACTAGGCCCATAGTCTTGTATGCCACGGCATTGCAAGCGCACATCCAAATACTTCTTAAATGTTATGAGGGTTTCTGCCTCTACCACCCTTTCAGGCAGTGAGTTCCAGATTCCCACCACCCTCTAGGTGAAAAAATTATTCCTTACATCCCCTCTAAACCTCCTGCACCTTACCTTAGATCTATGCCCCCTGGTTAATGATCCCTCCACCAAGGGGAAAAGTTCCTTCCTGTCTACCCTATCTATGCCCCTCATAATTTTATACACCTCAATCATGTCCCCCCTCAATCTCCTCTGCTCCAGGGAAAATAACCCCAGTCTATCCAATCTCTCCTCATAACTAAAACTCTCCAGCCCAGGCAACATCCTGGTAAATCTCCTCTGCACTCTCTCTAGTGCAATCACATCCTTCCTATAATGCAGATTCCAGAACTGCACGCAATACTCCTAGCTGTGGCCTAACCAGCGTTCTATACAGTTCCAGCATAACCTCCCTGCTCTTATATTCTATGCCTTGGCTAATAAGGGCAAGTATCCCATATGCCTTCTTAATCACCTTATCTACCTGTCCTGCTACCTTAAGGGACCAGTATGCATGTACACCAAGGTCCCTCTGATCCTCGGTACTTCCCAGGGTCCTACCATTCATCGTGTATTCCCGTGCCTTGTTTATCCTGTCCAAGTGCATCACCTCACACTTATCCGGTTTAAATTCCATTTGTCACTGATCAGCCCATCTGACCAGCCCGTCTATATCCTCCTGTAATCTAAGGCCATCCTCCTCACTATTTACCACCCCACCAATTTTCATGTTGTCCGCGAACTTACTGATCAACCCTCCTACATTCAAGTCTAAATAATTTATATATACCACAAACAGCAAGGGACCCAACACCGATCCCTGTGGAACCCCACTGGACACAGGCATCCAGTCACAAAAACACCCCTCGACTAACACCCTCTGCTTCCTGCCACTCAACCAATTCTGGATCCAATTTTCTAAATTGCCTTGGATCCCATGGTCTCTTGCCTTCGATATCAGTCTCCCATGTGGGACCTTATCAAAAGCCTTGCTGAAGTCCAAGTAGACTACGTTAAATGCATTGCCCTCATCTACACACCTGGTCACCTCCTCGAAAAATGCAATCAGATTGGTCATACATGACCTCCCCTTAACAAAACCATGCTGACTGTCCTTGATTAATCCCTGCCTCTCCAAGTGTAGATTAATTCTGTCCCTCAGAATTGCTTCCAATAGTTTCCCCACCACTGAGGTTAGACTGACTGGCCTGTAGTTCCCTGGTTTATCCCTTCCTCCCTTCTTGAGTAACGGTACCACATTGGCTGTCCTCCAGTCCTCTGGAACCTCTCCTGTGGCCAGAGAGGTATTGAAAATTATTGCCAGCGCCCCTGCTATCTCCTCATTTGCCTCACTCAACAGCCTGGGATACATTTCATCGGGCCTGGAGATTTATCTACTTTAAAGCCTGCCAGACCACTTAGAACCTCCTCCCATTTCTATGCTAATTTCTTTAATTATGTCACAGTCCTTCTGCCTGATTTCCATACCCACGTGGTCCCTCTCACCTGTGAACACTGACACAAAGTATTCAGTTACATCCTTAACTATGTCTTTTGGTTCCACACACAAATTACCACTATGGTCCTTAATGGGCCCTACTCTTTCCCTAGTTCTCCTCTTACTCTTAATGTACTTGGAAAATAACTTTGGATTTTCCTTTATTTTACCTGCCAATGTTTTTTCATGCCCCCTTTTTGCTCTCCTAATTTCCTTTTTAAATTCCCCCCTACACATTCTATACTCCTCCTGGGCTTCTGCCGTCTCAAAAGGGTGTTAGCTCCCAAAAACCAGGTGTAGCTCATCTCAACACCAAATATACCAGCTCTCAAACAGCAAGTGTACCAACTCCCAAACAGGAAGTGTACCAACTGCCAGAAACCAAGTGTACCAGGTCTCAAACACCAAATACACCAGCTCTCAAAACACAAAGTGTGTGAGTTTTCAAATGCCAAGTGTACCAACTCTCAACCACCAAGTCTACCCCTTCCCAAACACCAAGTGTACCAAGGCTCAAAAGCTAAGTGTACCAGTTCCCAAACACCTAGTGTACAAGTTCCCAAACACCAAGGGTACCATCTCTCAAACACAAAGTGTACCAGCTTCCAAACCCCAAGCGTACCAGGTCCCATAAACAAAAAGTAGCGGCTCCCAAACACCAAATGTACCAGCTCTCAAACACCAAGTCTACCAGCTCCCAAACTCCAAGCGCACCAGCTCCCAAAAACCGAGTCTACCAGCTACCAAACAACAAGTGTACCAACTCTGAATAACCAAGTGCACCAGCTGCTAAACACAAAGTGAACCAGCTCTCAAACAGCAAGTGTACCAGGTGTCAAACACCAGGTGTACCAGCTCCCAAACAGCAAAAGTATTAGCTCTCAAGCACCAAGTATACCTGGTTCCAAACACCAAGCTTACCAGCTGTTTGACACCAAGTGTGTGAGGTCTCAAACACCAATGTACCAGCTCCCAACCAACAAATGTACCAGCTCTGAAACACCAAATATGCCAGCTCACAGACAACAAGTGTACCAAGTCCCAAATACCAAGTATACCAACTCCCAAACACTAAGCCTGCCAGCTCCCAAACTCCAAGTGCACCAGCTCCCTAACACCAACAGTAGCAGGTCCCAAACACCAAATGTACCAGGTCTCAAACACCAAGTCTACAAGCTCACATACCCCAAGAGTACCAGGTCCCAAACATCAAGCATGCCAGCTCCCAAACACTAAGTGTACCAAGTCCCAAACATCAAGTGTACCAGCTCTCAAACATCAAATGTACCAGCTCCCAAACACCAAGTGTGCTAGCTCTCAAATACAAAGTGTACCTGCTTCCAAATATCAAGTGTACCACGCCCCAAACACCAACTGCATCAGCTATCAAATGCCACATGTACCGGCTCCAAAACACCAAGTGTACTAGCTCCCAAACACCAAGGGCACCAGGTCCCAAACACCAAGTGCACCAGCTCTCAAGCACCAAGTGTACCAGGTCTCAAGCACCAAGGGTAGAAGCTCAAAAACACCAAATGTACCTACTCCAAACACCAAGTGTATCATGTGCCAAACACCAAGGGTACCAACTTTCAAACACCACATGTACCAGCTCCAAAACACCAAGTGTACTAGCTCCTAAACACCAAGTGTACCAGTTCTCAAATACCAAGTGTGCCAGCTTTTAAACACCAAGTGTACATCTTCAAAATGCCAATTACCAAGTGTACCAATTTCCAAACACCAAGCATACCAGCTTTCAAACACTACATGTGCCAGCTCTCAAACACCAAGTGTACATGGCACCAAATATCCAGTGTACCATCTCCCAAACACCAAGTGTACCAGGTCCAAAACAGCATGTGTACCAGTTCTCAAACCACAAGTGCACCAGCTCTGAAAAACCAAGTGTACCAGCTCTCAAACACCAAGAGTGCCAGGTCCCAAACACCAAGTGTACCAGGTCCCAAACACCAAGTGTACCAGGTCCAAAACACCAAGTGTACCAGGTCTCAAACACCAAGCATGTCAGCTCTTAAAAACCAAGTGCATCTGTTCCCGAACACCAAGTGTACCATTTAGCAAACACCAAGTGTACCTGCTCCAAAGCACCAAGTGTACCAGGTCCAAAATCACGTCTACCAGCTCTCAAACATGAAATGTACCAGTTCTGAAACACTAAATGTACCAGCTCCCAAACACCAAATGTACCAGCTCTCAGACACCAAATGTATCAGCTCCCAAACACCAAATGTACCAGCTCTCAGACACCAAATGTACCAGCTCTCAGACACCAAATGTACCAGCTCTCAGACACCAAGGGCATCAGGTATTAAACACCAAGCGTAAACAGCTCCGAAACACAAAGTGCATCAGGTCCCAAACACCAAGTGTACCAGCTTCCAAACACCAAGTGTACCAGCTTCCAAACACCAAGTGTACCAGCACCCTGCCACCAGCTCTCAAACGCCGAATGTACCAACTCTTGCAGTTTGACGCTTGGTACACTTGGTGTTTGGGAGCTGGTATATTTCATGTTTGGGACCTGGTACATTTGGTGTTTGGGCACCCAAATAACAAGTGTACCAGCTCCCAAACACTAAAAATTCCAGGTTCCCAACTAAAGATTATCAGCTTGCAAACACCAAATCTACCAGCTTGAAAACACCAAGTGTACCAGCGCCAAAACATAAAATGTACCAGGGCTCAAACACGAAGTGTACCATCTCCCAAACACCATGTGTACCAGCTCTGAAAAACCAAATGTACCAGCTCCCAAACAAGAAGTGCACCAGGTCCCAAACACCAAATGTACCAGCTCTCAGACACCAAATATACCACCCCTCAAATACCAAGTGTACCAGTTGTCAAACATCAAGTGTACCAAGTCCCAAATACCTAGTGTACCAGCTCCCAAACACCAAGTGTGCCAGGTGTCAAACACAAAGTGCACAAGCTCCCAAACACCAAATGAATCAGCTCTCTAACAGCATGTGTATCAGCTCCCACACACCCAAGTGTACCAGCCCTCAAACATCAAATGTACCAGCTCCCAAACTCCAAGCACACCAGCTCCTAAAAACCGAGGGTACCAGCTACCAAACAACAAGTGTACCACCTCTGAATAACCAAGTGCACCAGCTGCCAAACACAAAGTGAACCAGCTCTCAAACAGCAAGTGTACCACGTCCCAAACACCAAGTGCACCAGCTGCCAAACACAAAGTGAACCAGCTCTCAAACAGCAAGTGTACCACGTCCCAAACACCAGGTGCACCAGTTGTCAAACACCAGGTAAAACAGCTCCCAAACAGCAAAAGTATCAGCTCTCAAGCACCAAGTATACCTGGTCCCAAACACCAAGCTTACCAGCTGCTTGACACAAAATGTACAAGTTCTCAAACACCAATGTACCAGCTCCCAACCAACAAATGTACCAGCTCTGAAACACCAAATGTACCAGCTCATAGACAACAATATACCAATTCCCAAATGCCAAGTATAGCAGCTCCCAAACACTAAGTACACCAGCTTTCTAACACCAAATGTACCAGCTCCCTAACAGCATGTGTACTAGCTGCCACACACCAAGTATACAAGCTCCCAAACTCCAAGCGCACCAGCTCCCTAACACCAATAGTACCAGATCCCAAACACTAAGTGTACCAGGTCTCAAACACCACGTGTACCAGGTCTCAAACACTACGTGTACCAGATCCCAAACACTAAGTGTACCAGGTCTCAAACACCACGTGTACCAGATCCCAAACACTAAGTGTACCAGGTCTCAAACACCATGTATACCACGTCTCAAACACCAAGTGTGCCAGCTCTCAGACACAAAGGGCAGAAATTTCCCCCCATTGGTGGGGTTGTTCGGGGCCGCGCTGCCATTTTTCATGGGCAGGCCAATTAAGGCCCACCCATCATGACGCACACCCGGAAGCGCTGTGCACGCCCTGTGCGGGCGGGGAAGGGGTTCCCTGAGTGGTTCCCTGCACTCTTTCACATGCAAGATCTCCCTGAGGCATGGAGGTACCTCAGGGGGACTTGTTTTAGTCTTTAACTCTAAAATAAAGAATCTTTAAACTTTTAAAACATGCCCCCTCATGTGACATTATCACATGAGCTGGGACATGTCAAAGAATAAATGTATAAATTTTTATCAGATTTTAAAATAGTTAATGAAACCTCATCCCGCCCGTGTGTACCAGGTCCCAGACACCAAGTGTGCTAGTTCCCAAATACCAAGTTTACGAGCTTGCAAATACCAAGTGTACCAATTTTCAAACACCAAGTGCACCAGCTCCCAAATACCAAGTATACCAGGTGTCAAACACAAAGTGCATGAGCTCCCAAACACCACCAAGTTTCCCAGGTCTCAAACACCAAGTGTACCAGGTCTCAAACACCAAGTGTACCAGCTTCCAAACACCAAGTGTACCAGGTCCCAAACACCAAGTGTACCAGCTCCCAATTACCAAGTGTACCAGCTCCCAAACAGCAAATGTGCCATCTCACAAACACGAAATGTACCTGGCATCAGCAGCGAGTGCACCAGCTCCCAAACAATAAATGTACCAGGTCCCCAACACCAAGTGTACCAGGTCACTAACACCAACTGTAACAGCTGCCAGACATCAAGTATATCAAGTCTCAAACACCATGTGTACCAGCTTCCAAACAAAAGTGTACCAGCTCCCTATCACCAAATGTACCAGTTCTCAAACATGAAGTGTACGAACTCTCAAACACCAATTGTACCAGTTCCCAAACATCAAATGTACCAACTCTCAAACACTAAGTGTACCATCTCCCAAACACCAACTGTACCAGTTCCCAAACACCAAGTGTACCTGGTCTCAAATACAAAGTGTACCAGCCCCAAACAAAAGTTTACCAACTCCCAACCACCAAATGTTCCAGCTGTCAAACAGCAAATATACCCACTCTCAAACGGCAAGTGTACCATTCCTCAAACGCTAAGTGTACCAATTCTCAAAGACTAAGTGTACTAGGTCTCATACAGTAAGTGTACCAGCTCTCAAAAATCAGGTGCACGATGCCTCAAACACCAAATGTACCTGATCTCAAACACAAAGTGTACCAGCTCCCAAACAAAAGTTTACCAGCTCCCAACCACCAAATGTTCCAGCTGTCAAGCAGCAAATATGCCCGCTCAGAAAAAGCAAGTATACCAGTTCTCAAGCACCATGTTTACCAACTCTCAAGCACAATGTGTACCAGCTCTCAAGCACCATGTTTACCAATTCTCAAGCACCATGTGTACCAACTCTCAAGCACCATGTGTACCAGCTCTCAAGCACCATGTTTACCAATTCTCAAGCACCATGTTTACCAGCTCCCAAACACCAAGTGTACCAGCTCCCAAACACCAAGTGTAGCAGTTGCCAAACATCAAATGTGCCAGGTCTCAAGCATGATGTGTACCAGCTCTGAAGCACCAAGTGTACCAGTCCCCAAACACCAAGTGCACCAGCACTCAAACATCAAGCAGCCTGGGGCAATTTATTTGTGAGCCACTCAGCTCCTCCTCACCAGGATGGGAAAGTGGACTGTAATAGGAATTGAAGCAAGCTGACAAAGGTCCCAACCCACAGCGTGAATGTCAGCACCCCTGCAATAGACATCAGCAGATTTGACATCTTTGTCCTAACTAAGATGAACCCCATATGTTGGATTTCTCTGCAATTATTCTTGGAAGATTCTCCGGTTGCCTGGATGAGTGCAGCTCAAACAGCACTAAAGAAGTTCAACACCATCCAGGACAAAGCAGCCCGCTTGTTTAGCACCCCATCCACAAACATTCACTCCCTCCACCAGCAAAGTACGGTAATAGCAGTATGTATTGTCTATAAGATGCACTGCAGGAATTCACCAAGGCTCCTTTGGCAGCACCTTCCAAACCCATGACCACTGGCGTCTAGAAGGGCAAGGGCAGCAGATAGATGAGAATACCATCACCTGGAAGTTCCCCTCCAAGCCAGTCACTATCCAGGCTTGGAAATATATCGCTATTCCTTCACTGTTGCTGGGTCAAAATCCTGGAACTCCTAACAGCACTGCGGGTGTACCTACACCACATGGACTGCAGCAGGTCAAGAAGGCAGCTCACCACCACCTTCTCAAGGGCATTTAGGGGTGGGAAATAAATGCTGGCCCAGCCAACGCTAACCACATCTGGTGAAAGATTAGACTTTGAAAATTGCAGTTTCAGTGTTCCTAATGAGTAGAGTTTGAATGAAATGTGCAGAGTGTGGGTAGAATCTCCTGAGCATACAATGAGTAATGGATGCCCAAACATGGGCATGGGGCCAAAACATGCAGTAAACTGGGATCCAAACATGCAGTAAACTGGGATCCAAACATGCAGTAATCTGGAACCCAGGCATGCAGCAATTTGGGACCTAAACATGTGGCAACCTGGAACACAGACATGCAGTAATCTTGAACCCAAACATGCAGCAATCTAGGGCACAAACATGCACCAATCTGGGATGCAAACATGGAGAAATCTGGGAACACAAAATGCAACAAGCTGGATCCAAACATACAGCAACCTGGAAGCCAGACATGCAGCAATTTTGGTCCCAAACATTCAGCAATCTGGAACCTAAACATGCAGCAATTAGAAATTCAGACATGCAGCAACCTGAAACCCAAACTTGCAGCAATATGGAACCCAAACATGCAGTGATCTGGGAACCAAACATGCATCATTCTGGTACTCAAATTTCCAGCAACCTGAAACCCAAACATGCAGCAATCTGGAGTCTAAACATGCAGCAATCTTGAACCCAAACATGCAGCAATCTTGAACCCAAACATGCAGCAATCTGGGGCACAAAGATGCACCAATATGGGATGCAAACATGGAGAAATATGAGACCCAAACATGCAGCAAGCTGGGACCCATACATGCCGCAATCTGGAAGCCAGACATGCAGTAATATATGACACAAAACTGCAGTAAATTTAGATCCAAACATGCAGCAATCTGGGACCTAAACATGCAGCAATCTGGGACCTAAACATGCAGCAATCTGGGACCTAAACATGTAGCAATTTGGTATCCAATCATGCAGCAATCTTGAACCCAAACATGCAGCAAGCTGGATCCAAACATACAGCAACCTGAAACCCAAACTTGCAGAAATATGGAACCCAAACGTGCAGTGATCTGGGAACCAAACATGCAGTGAACCGGAACCGAAACATGGAGCAACATGGAACCTAAATGTGCAGCAATCTGGGTTCCAAACATGCATCATTCTGGGATCCAAACTTCCAGCAATCTGGAACCCAAACATTCACCAAATTGGAACCCAAACATGCATCAATCTGATCCAAACATGCATCAATCTGGGATCCAAACATGCAGCAATATGAGACCCACACATGCAGCAAACTGGACCCCATACAAGCTGCAATTTGGAAACCATACATGCAGTAATCTTGGACCAAAACCTGCAGCAATATAAGACCCAAGCCTGCAGCAACCTGGGATCCAAACGTGCAGCAATCTGGGACCTAAACATGCAGCAATCTCGGGTCTAAACTTGCAGCAATCTGGAACTCACACATGCAGCAATCTGGGATCCAAACATGTAACGGCCTGGGACCAAACATATTAGCAATCTTGGGTCTAAACCTGCAGCAATCTGGAACACAAACATAGTTTTCTGGGATCCAAACATGCAGCAACCAGGATCCAAACATGCAGCAATCTGGAATCCACACTTGCAGCAATCTTGGATCCAAACATGCAGCAATCTGGGAACCAAACTCTCAGCAATTTGGAACCCAAACATGCAGCAATCTGGGATCCAAACTTCCAGTAATTTGGAAACCAAACATGTAGCAATGTGGGATCCAAACATGCAGCAATATGGGGCCCAAACATGCACCAAGCAGGAACCCATACGTGCTGCAATCTTGAAGCCAGACATGCAGCAATCTGGGACCTAAACATGCACCAACCTGGGACGCAAACATGGAACAATCTGGGAACCCAAACATGCAACAAGCTGGATCCAAACATACAGCCACCTGGAACCCAGACATGCAGCAATTTGGGACCAAAACTTGAGTAATCTGATCCAAACATGTAGAAATCTGGGATCCAAAAAGGCAGCAATCTGGGTTCCAAACCTGCAGCAATCTGGAACCCAAATGGGCAGCAATCTGGGTTCAAAACATGCAGCAATCTTGGATCTAAACATGCAGCAATCTGGGATTCAAAAATGCAGCAATCTGGGTTCCAAACATGCAGCAATCTGGGATCCAAACATGCAACAATCTGGGTTCCAAACATGCAGCAATGTGGGGCCCAAACATGCAGCAATCTGGGTTCCAAACATGCAGAAATATGGGGCCCAAACATGCAGCAATATGGGGCCCAAACATGCAGCAATATGGGGCCCAAACATGCAGCAATCTGGGATCTAAACATGCAGCAATCTGGGATCCAAGCATGGGGAAATCTGGGGTCCAAACTTCCAGTAATTGGAAACCAAACATGCAGCAATATGGGGCCCAAACATGCAGCAAGCTGGATCCAAATATACAGCAAGCTGGAACTCAAACATGCAACAATTTGGGACCCAGACATTCAGCAATCTGGAACACAAATGTGCAGCAATTAGGGATTCAGACATGCAGCAACCTGAAATCCAAACATGCGGCAATCTTGGGTCTAAATTTGCAGCAATCTGGAAATCACACATTCAGCAATCTGAGATGCAAACATGCAGCAAACTGGAACCCATACAAGCTGCAATCTGGAAGCCAGACATGCAGTAATCTAGGACCAAAACCTGCAGCAATATAAGACCCAAGCCTGCAGCAATCTGGGACCTAGACATGCAGCAATATCAGGTCTAAACTTGGAGCAATTTGGAACCCAAACATGCAACAATCTGGATCCAAACATGCAGCAATCTGGGAACCAAACATGCAGCACCCAGGATCCAAAAATGCAGCAATCGTGGATTGCAAACATGCAGCAACTAGAACCCAAAATGCAGCAATCCATGATCCAAAAATGCAATCTGGGATCCAAACTTCCAGTAATTTGGAAACCAAACATGCAGCAATCTGGGAACCAAAGATGCAGCAATCGAGGACTCAAACATGGCGCAATCTGGGAACCAAATTTGCAGCAATCTGGGGCCCAAACATTCAGCAATTAGGGATCCAAACCTACAGCAACCTGGAACCCAAATGTGCAGCAATCTGGGACCCAAACATGGAGCAACCTGGGATCCAAACATGTATCATTCTGGGATCCAATTTTCCAGCAACTTGGATACAAAAATGCAGCAATCTAGAACCCAAACTTGCAGCAACCTGGGAACCCAAACATGCAGCAACCTGGGAACCCAAACATGCAGCAACCTGGAACCCAAACATGCAGCAATTTGGGACCCAAACATGCAGCAATTTGGGACCCAAACATGCAGCAGCCTGGAACTCAAACATTAGACTTTGGGATCCAAAAATGCAGGAATATGGAACCCAAACATGCAGTAATCAAGGACCTAAACATGCACGAACCTGGGACTCAAACATGGAGCAATCTGGAAACCAAACATGCAACAATATGGGATCCAAACATGGAGCAATCAGGGACCCAAACATGCAGCAACCTAGAACTCAAACATGCAGCAATCTGGAACCCATCACACAGCAATTTGGGATCAAAATCTGCAGCAACCTGGGATCCAAACTTCCAGCAATTTGGAATCCAAACATGCAGCATTCTGGGTTCCAAACATGCAGCATTCTGGGATCCAAACATGCAGCATTCTGGGATCCAAACACGCAGCATTCTGGGATCCAAACACGCAGCAACATGGGATCCAAACATGCAGTAATCTAGGACCAAAACCTGCAGCAATATAAGACCCAAGCCTACAGCAATCTGGGATCCAAATGTGCAGCAATCTGGGATCCAAACATGCAGCAATCATGGGCCCGAATATGGAGCAATCTGGGACCCAAGCATGCAGTAATCCAGGGTCCAAACATGCAGTAACCTGGGAGCCAAACATGCAGCAACTTGGGATCCAAATTATGCAGCAATGAGGGACCCAAACATGCAGCATTCTGGGACCCAAACATGCAGCAATCTGGGACTAAAAAATGCAGCAGTCTAGGACCCAAACATGCAGCAACCTAGGACCAAAACCTGCAGCAAGCTGGGATCCAAACATGCAGCAATCTTGGACCCAAACATGCAGCAAATTAGGACTCAAACATGCAGCAATCTATGACCACAAATGCAGCAACCCAGGATCCAAACATGCTGCAATCTGGGAGCCAGACATGTAGTTATCTAGGACCCAAAACTGCAGCAATATGAAGTACAAACATGCAGTAATTTGGAACCCAGGCATGCAGCAATTAGACACCCAAACATGGAGCAATCTGGGATCCAAACTTCCAGCAATTTGGAACCAAAACACATGGCAATCCTGGGCCCAAATGTTCAGCAATATAGGACCCAAACATGCAGGAACCTTCGACCCAAACATGCAGCAATATAGGACCCAAACATGCAGCAATATAGGACCCAAACATGCAGGAACCTTGGACCCAAACATGCAGCAATATAGGACCCAAACATGCAGCAATATAGGACCCAAACATGCAGCAATATAGGACCCAAACATGCAGCAATATAGGACCCAAACATGCAGGAACCTTGGACCCAAACATGCAGCAATCTAGAGCCAAAATATGCAGGAATCTTGGATCCAAACATGCAGGAACCTTGGATTAAAACATGCAGGAACCTTGGATCCAAACATGCAGCAATCAGGGGCCTAAATATGGAGTAATGTGGGATCCAAAACATGCAGGAATCTGGGACCCAAACATGCAGGGACCTTGGATCCAAATATGCAGCAACATGGGGCCAAAGCATGCAGCGACCTGGGAACCAAACATGCAGCAAACCTGGACCCAAATATGCAACAATCTGGGATCCAAACATGCAGCAATCCTGGATCCAAACCTGCAGCAATCTGGGAGCCAAGTGTGCAGGAATATAGGATCCATACATGTAGCAATAGGGATCCAAACATGGAGAAATCTGGGACCCAAACATGGAGCAATCTGGGACTCAAACATGCAGTAATTTGGAATCCAAACATGCAACATTCTGGGATCCAAACATGGAGCAATCTGGGGCCCAAGCGTGCATCAATTTGGGATCCAAACCTGCAGCAACCTGGGATCCAAACCTGCAGCAACCTAGGATCCAAAAATGCAGCAATCTGGGCTGCAAACTTCCAGTAATTTGGAAAACAAACATGCAGCAATCTGGGATCAAACATGCAGCAATATGGGACCCAAACATGCAGCAAGCTGGAAGCCAGGGATGTGGTTATCTAGGACCAGAACTGCAGCAATATGAGATCCAAACATGAGAATCTGGAACCCAAACATGCAGCAATATGGAACCCTGACATGCAGCAATTTGGGACCCAAACATGGGGAAATCTGGGATCTAAATATGCAGCAATCTGGAATCCAAACCTGCAGCAACATTGGATCCAAACATGCTGTAATTTGGAACCCAGACATGCAGCATTCTGGGATCCAAATATGCAGCAATCTAGGACCCAAACATGCAAGAATTTGGGAGCCAAACCTGCAGCGATATAGGGCCCAAACATGCAGCAAACTAGGACCCAAAAATTCAGAAATATGGGACCCAAACACGTGGCAACCTGGGAGCCAAATGTTCAGGAATCTGGGATCCAACATGCAGCAATCTAGAACACAAATATGCAGCAATCTAGGGCCCAAACATGCAACAAACTTGGACCCAAAGATGCAGAAATCTAGAACCCAAATTTGCAGCAATCTGGGACCTAAAACATGCAGCAATCTAGAATCCAAATATGCAGGAATCTGGGATGCAAACATACAGTAATCTAGAACCAAAACATGCAAGAATCTGGGTTCCAAACATGCAGCAATCTAGAACACACATATGCAGGATCTGGAATCCAAACCTGCAGCAATCTGGACCCATGTGTGCAGCAATCTGGGATCCAAACTCCTAGGAAACTAGGGCCCATACGCCTACAAACCGGAACCTCAATTTCTGTCTTTATTCCCCGCAAAGTCCCAAAGCCTGCGCTTTGGAAAGATCTGAACTCTACCCTACTGCCACTAATTTGTAAAGTTTATAGAGGACAGCGAGAGCGCTTACAGGAGATACCACATTGAAGTTAGAACTCTGGAACGGAGTTCCGAGCAATATTTACGGAAAATGTAAATGTCAGATTCAAACCCAACCCAGGGGTATGAAATGTTTTTAAATCGATAATCTGATCATCTGCATTGACACAAGTTTCTCGCACCCAGTGTTGGAACTGGAAAGACGGAGCCGCTCTCCTTCACATTTAAACAAATCAAACATTCGCCTTGCAGATTCAGGGCGTTTTACACATGGGGTCAGTGACTGGGAGTGTTTGGAGGGGGTGGGAGAGAGGAGCTGCTGCTTGTAGCCCACAGTCTGTGATACACCATCAAACTGAAGCTAACGTGTGGGTTTGTTCCACTGTCTCACAATGGGACATCCCAGCACATCGACTCCTCCGGAAGTGAATGCCGGAGCCATGGTTTTGGAGTTTCACCTTATTTATGAGGCTTTAATGTGAATTTATAGACGTCCATAAACCATCTGAGGAGTTACTGAGATGACTCAATATGTGTATTCAGTGTCATTTCTGATTTTCAAAGCGATAGGGACTGTGCAGGGTGGGGAGGGGAATGTACCTTTTAACAGGATTGGATACAAGTGTGATTTGTGCTAGTAAGCGTTGTGATTTAGTAAAGGAGTGAAAGGAATGTAATGCAGTGCGCTTGGTGGCTCAGCTCCGTACCCTATGCTGTAAACACACACTGTGGGGTTCCATCCGTCAGTCAGTCAGTCTAACTCTGACAGTCCTGTCACATTCTGCCACTCTGTGTCTCTCTGATCAGCGAATGTGACAAACAACTGTCAGATCAGCATCGAGAAACAGT
This sequence comes from Cetorhinus maximus, assembly GCF_964194155.1. Classification (NCBI taxonomy): domain Eukaryota; kingdom Metazoa; phylum Chordata; class Chondrichthyes; order Lamniformes; family Cetorhinidae; genus Cetorhinus; species Cetorhinus maximus. The sequence continues at coordinate 147,332,823 of NC_135885.1, read as the reverse complement.
CACAGGGAGCTCTACCTGCGCCGTTATCTATGGTGTGTTGTACACAGATATATCAGAGCTAAACCTGAACAATTACAGATGTAGTTTAGAAAACAATTGCTTGTTATTATCTGGGATTGACTGAGCCGGAACTCTGTTTCTTTTTGGAATTCACAAAGACAAAGTCTAACATCCTGATGTGTCGCAGATTCATATCTTGTTTCTTAAATAAAAAAGCCAACCCCAAAACACTGGGATTGTTGGACACCCGAACGAGTTGTAAATATTACAATCCCACGTCATAAAAGCCTGTGATAAACTTTCAGCTGGACCGAGGCCAAGTTACGAAACGACACATGAGCCGGATTAATTGACAGAAATGGACCATAAACACAATCTTCTCCTGAATTTACTTAGGACAGGTACTGGTTATATATTTGATGACATTTCATAGGCTCTTTAATTGCAGCAATGGGTCTAGTACTTGGAAAACACATAGCAGAATAAGAGAAAGGTAACAGTCACTAACATCAGAGATCAAACCCAAACTGAAGTAATGTGCTGCCGTGTGTCATTTAAATTGCTGATGGAGACAAGGATTCGACAATGGTCTTGAAAACATGAAAATTATTATTGCATTATCTAAAAGAGTGAGTAGTGTCCATTTCCAACAAAAAAGAGTCTAAGCATCTCCTCTTGACATTGAACAGAATTACCATTGCTGAATTCCGCACAACATGGTGGAGTCACTGTGTATTAGAAACTGAACTGGACCAGTCATATAAGTACTGTGGCTATAAGAGCAGGTCAGAGTCTGGGAATTCTGTGGCAAATAGCTCACCTCCTAATTACCCAAAGCCTGTCCACCATCCACAGGGCACAAGTCAGGAGTGTGATGGAATACTCCCCACTTGCCTGGATGAGTGCAGCTCCCACAACACTCAAGAAGCTCAACACCATCTCGGACAAAGCAGCCCCACTTGATTGGCACCACATCGTCAAACATTCACTCCCTCCACCACCGACGCACAGTAGCAGCAGTGTGTACCATCTACAAGATGCACTGCAGGAATTCACCAAGGCTCTTTCAACAGCACTTTCCAAACCCACAACCTCTACCATCTAGAAGCACGAGGGCAGCAGATAGATGGGAACACCATCACCTGGAAGCTCCCCTCCAAGTCACTCACCATCCTGACTTGGAAATATATTGCCGTTCCTTCACTGTCGCTGGGTCAAAATCCTGGAACTCCCTCCCTAACAGCACTGTGGGTGTACCTACACCACATGGACTGCAGTGGTTCAAGAAGGCAGCTCACCACCACCTTCTCAAGGGCAATTAGGGATGGGCACTAAATGCTGGCCCAGCCAGCAATGCTAACATCCCGTGAATGAATAAAAAGAAGATTTGGAGTTAATAGCAATTTGGAGTTAACAGCAATATGGACCTCTCTTAGCTCTATTACAAATCCAAAATGCTTTCAGAAAACAGCAGTTGGTTTCAGGAGTTACCAGTTTCTTTGACTTCTCTCAGCTGTTACAGTAGCCTGTAAGTAATCAACTTTAGGACAACTTGTCTATCAAGCTGCATCAAGCTTTAAGTCACAATGTCTTAATGATGAGGCAGAGCAGCGGCAGAGAAGGAAAGAAAAGGAAGCAAATCCTACACTCGGGATCCCACTAGCTCGTAGGGCATCATGTCCCATTTACCCAAAGATCTGAGGGTAGAAAATCAGCCTTTTCAGCCACATGAAGACCCAAGGTAGAAATTGGCCAGGTCAACTTCCAATAGAGATGCAACTGACCACAAGGACAATGATAATGATGATGATGCAGTCAATTTGCTGTGGATATGAAACTTTCTGATGCACACTCACATGCTGTAAGTGTTGATGTAAAGCAGTTCCTACTTCTTAACAGTGCTGTTAGGGAGGGAGTTCCAGGATTTTGACCCAGCGACAGTGAAGGAACGGCCGATATATTTCCAAGTCAGGATGGTGAGTGACTTGGACGGGAACTTCCAGGTGCTGGTGTTCCCAGCTATCTGCCGCCCAAAGTGAGACCAAAATAATAACACCAACTGGGAAACAACTAATATAAAAACAAAAATCTGCGGATACTGGAAATCCAAAACAAAAACAAAAATACCTGGAAAAACTCAGCAGGTCTGACCTTCAGAGTTTTTCCAGGTATTTTTGTTTTTGTTTTGGGGAACAGCTGAACCTATTTGAAGATGTCAATTGTACCCCTCTCTTGAAAGAGAAGGGCCAAATTTGACACTGTTTGTGATCCTGTCTGTCAGGGTTTCTTTGAAGAGTGACAACTCTGTTGATATACATGGTCCATCACCTCTTAATGGTGTTAGTATTGGAGATATTTCTGATATGGCAAGTAGAGCAGAGATCCTTATAAATTATGTTAGGCAGAGGATATTTGCTATGATCAAACTGAAGGATGTCCATTTGGAATCGATGTCGGCACCAAGTGTTTCAAGATGGTTACAGAATATCTCTGAAGGGTAGAGCTTCTCTTTGCTCCAACCCTTACAAAAGTATCACAACATTTCCATTCATGACAATAGGTTTTATCATTGCTACATCTAGAAAGAGAGCCAAATCTTATCCAGGTAGCTACAGGCCCACTTAACCTAACATCAATGTGCTTAATGTGCCTCTCAATCAGAGGTCCATTTAAGATCAATTTCGAGGTCCTTTAAGATGACATTAGTCATGATCTAAGATCATGTAACAGGGAGGGCCACTAGAAGGCTCTCATATCCACCTCATATCTGACTTAGATCTTGATATTTGGTTTGTATTTTGCTCCCATCGCATGAAAGAAAATGCACCTAACACCATTAACATGTAAGATGATAGGCCCATTCTCACTAAAACAGTCAGGGAAAGTCCTGTTTAATAAACCTCCACGTCTTCCATCAGAACATTACAGCTGATGTAAGTAGAGAAACTCTATGATATAGTTCAGTCCAATTTTTGAAAACTTTGACAAAGTCCCATATGAAAGATTTCTACCTAAAATTAAACCTACTCAATTCCAGCATATTGCATGCAGCAGGTAAGAGACAGAGGGTACAATGAAAGCTGTAAGGTCAGGTTAGACCAGCAATGAATGAAATGGAGGGGCAGTGTTGGGACACTTTTTGTTTCTAATCTATTGATTTGGATATCAACATTGAAATGTAAACGCGTCAGGCTCACAAAAAGAACGAACAGTTGAGACAGAGGAAGATTCTCAGGAGTAAACACACAGAGTTTGGGAAATTAGGTTGTTGAGCTGCAGGCACAGTTAACAACATCAGGATATGACGGAGCTCTGCCTGGCTCAAAAATGGATAGGACTAGGTATTAAATATTCCTGGATACAAGGTGTTCGGGAAAGGTGGAGTTGGAAAGAGAGGAGGAATGGCAGTGTTGTTTAGGGAGAATATTAGTGTGGGAAAAAGAGGGCAGTCAAGGACAGAATCTATTTGGTTAAACATAAGAAACCCATTTTCTTCTTAGGCAGTCGCTCAGGATGGAGGGTGATTTGCTTCCACTCCGGCTCGATGGGTTCTGAGATGGCTGAGAAGTTCAATGCATGATCTACAGACTCTGCCACATGTGGTGCACATGGTGCTTGAAGGGTTGTGTAGATGGGTTGCTGGGAGCTTTGTGCACTCTATCCAATGCCTTAACTTGGTCACTGAGTGTTCCCAATGAAGCCTCTCAACATGTTCAATGCCTTCCCAAGGAACCTTCTCCATTTTGGTCGGTCAGGAGATAGGGGATGTTTGAGTCAGTGGGGATGTTTGACCTTTTCAGAGATGCTTTGAGGATACCCCTATAACATTTCTTTTGCCCCCTGGGGTCTGCTACCACAACTGAGTACTGAGTAGAGCAGTTGCTTTGGGAGTCTAGTGTCAGGTATATGAATGATATGTTCTGCCCAGTGGAGCTGGTTTTGAATGATTAGCACCTGGATGCTGGGCGTGTCAGTTTGGGAGAGGACGCTGGTGTTAGACTGCCTTTCTTTCCACTGGGTTTGGAGGGTCTTGTGAAGGTGCCACTGGGGATACTTCTCCAGTGCTTTGAGGTGCCAGCTGTAGGTTGTTCAAGTCTCCAAAGCATATAGGGACGCGGGAATCACTGCTGCTCAGTAAACCATGACCTTAGTCTCAGGTTTGAGATCCTGGTCCTGAAATACGCTTCCTCAGTCATCAAAGGCTGTGCTGGCACATTGAAGGTGAGCTGAGAAACAATAGGAGTAGCATTTACATGACTGGATATATCCTATAGGCCACCAACTCAAGTGGGGAACATATAGAGGAGCATATTTTCAGCAAAATTATAGAGAGGGGAAAAAACCATAGAGTAGTAATAGTGGGGGACATTACCCTAATATAGGCTTTGAAATAAATAGTGTAAAGGACAGGAAAGGGGCAGAGTTTCTGAAGTGTGCTCAGAAGAATTTTCTTGATCAGCATGTTTCTGGCACAATGAGCAAGGAGGCGTTACTTAATCTGGTTCAGGAGAATAAGGTGGATAAAATGGATCAGATATCAATAGGGCAACATTTAGGGAACAATGATCATAACATCATGAGTTTAGGTTAGCTATGGAAAAGGACAAGGAGCAATCTACTATAAAAGTACTGAATTGGAGGAGAGCTAATTTCAGTGGAGTGAGAATAGATCTGTCCCTGATAAATCAAAGATTGGCAGTGTTATGTGATCCAACCTACCTTCTTGTGGAATGGGGGCCAGGAACTCCAAGTCCTAACAGGCCCTGGGAGTTTCTGTGCATGTGCGAATGGGGAGCAAGCTGTGCATGCACAGTGTAGCATTGTAAGTTCTTCAGGGTGAGGATGGGCTCAGTGTACCTGAGCAAAAAGAAAATGGTGTGAAAACCCCAGTCATGTGACCCAGGAGTGGAGCACAATAGTCAAGAAGAGCCCCAGGCAGAGGACAGAGGAAGGGGATGGGGAGAGGCTCCAAAAAAGGTGTCCCAGGCAGGGGGCAGGGAGAGGGGACAGGGAGAGGTAGCAGTTAGGAAGAAAAAGGAACAGAGAAAGCAGCTGCAAGCAGAAAAAGGGCTGCAGTTGGCGGATCTTAAGTGGAGAGGGCTTAGAAGAAGCCCTGGCAATTGAAGAGGACAGCAGAAGGTTGGTGATTCCATGCTGTGGGCCATTGGGGCAAAGGTACCCCTTTGGAGCAGTAGTGTTCTGCTCAATGCAACCAAAGAGCTGAAGTGGTGCTTGTGAGTTGATGCTGATGTGCGGACTCAATAATTCAGGAGACTGGAGTCTTGGGAAACGAGATTGAAACCTTGTGAGGGGGCTGTCATTAAGGCCATCCAAGTAGGAGTGACTTTTCAAGAGAATTCCAGGTGAGACATTTGAAGATGAATGTTGGAATCCCTTGTGAGGGAGACAACATTTCAACAAGATTGATTGATTCACAATGTTCACTGATGTCTGGGGGGACGTTGTTGAGAAATCTGTAGAATCTGTCTTGGTCACATCTACCATTGATTGTGCAATGTGGAGTGTTTGACCACAATTTGCCTTTTAATTCCCGTGTACCTCATATTAACTCTGATTGTTAGAGTTTAAGATAGATATTGTAAATTATTTTATCTTTCTGACCTTGTTTAGTAAAGTTTATTTTTGTTTGTTAAAAACCCTATGGGATGTTGTGGCTGTATTTTCTTAGCAAGTGTCTTGAATCTCAGATTTCTAGCATCCACAGCATTTTGCTTTCATCTTGAGTCTCAAACTTTGTCTACTTCAAACAAAAAGTTTTTGGTCCCTAACCAGATCAAACCTATGGGTCTGGTCCAGGATCTTATAGCAAGACTATAATAGAACAATAAACTGCCTTTAAAGGGAAAATGGATGTGTACAGTCGAGGTACATTCCCACAAGAGTGAAAGGTGGGACAAACAAAGAGGTCCCTGGATGACAAAAGAGAAAGAGAGCAAGGAGAAAGAGAAAAACAGTGAGTATAACAGACGTCAGGCTGATGATGCAAGTGAGAACTGGGTGGAATTTAGAACCTTCAGAGGAGAAGTGAAAAATTAATTAAAGGCAGGAAAGAGAGACTATGAGAATAGACTGGAAACTAACATAAAAAGGAATTCCAATGTCTTCTATAGGTATTTAAATAGTAAAATGGTAGTAAGGGTCTAGGCAAGGAGACAGGGTATAGCTGGGGTACTAACTGAGTGCTTTGCATCTATCTTTACTAAGGAAGGAGATGCTGCCAGAGACACAGTGAAAGAGGAGGCATTTGAAATACTAGATGAGTTAAATATTGATGAAGAGGAGGTATTAGAAAGGCCAACTTTACCTAAAGTTGATAAGTTACCAGGGCTGGATGGGATGCATTCAAAGATGTTGAGGGGGGTAAGGGTGTCCTTAGATACAGGGGTGCTGCTAGGCGACTGGAGAACTACAAATGTTACACACACGACCATAAAAAGGACCATAATAAGGATAAACCCAACTACTGCAGGCCTGACAGTTTAAACTCAGTGGTGGGAAAGCTTTTAGAAATAATAATCTAGGACAAAATTAACAGTGACTTGGACAAATGTGGATTAATGAAGGAAAGGCAGCCCAGGTTTGGTAAAGGTTTAATTAATTTGGTTGAGATTTTTATGAGCTGACAGAGAGGGTTTGATGAAGGTGATGCCATTGTCACAATGGATATGTGTCTCAAGGCATTTGAACAGTGACATGTAAAATGACTTGCCAGCAAAGTTGAAGCCCATGGAATCAAAGGAATAATGGCAACATGGATACAAAGTTAACTGAGTGGCAGAAAACAGAGTGTAATGGTGAACAGTTGTTTCTTCGGACAGAAGGAGGGAATGTAAATCGTGGTACTTTAAGAAGTATTTGGATGTGCACTTGTGATGCCCATGGCATACAAGGCTATGGGCCTAGTGCTGGAAAATGGGATTAGAATAGTTAGGTACTTGTTTGAACGGCACAGACTCGATGGGCTGAAGGGCCTTTTTCTGTGCTGTAGGACTCTATGACTATATGACTCTATGGTGTTCCCAGGGGTCGATACTAGGACCACTGCTTTTCTTGATATATATTAATAACCTGGACATGTGAACATTGGACTTAGGATCAGGACTAGGCCATTCATCTCTTTGAACCTGCTCTGCATTTCGATAAGATCATGGCTGATCTGGTTGTGGTCTCAGCTCCACTCTGCCATCTGCTGCCCATTACCCTGGACTCCTTTTGTGTATCAAAAACCTGTCTAACTCTGCCTTGAATAAATACAATGACCCAGCCTCCAATGTTTTCTGGAGAAGAGGCATCCACATACTAACCACCCTTTGAGAGAAAAAAATTCTCCTCATCTCAGCCTTAAATGGTAGATCTCTTATTCTTAAACTCTGTTCCCTAGTTATAGTCTCATCCATAAGTGGAAACTGCCTCCTGGTATCTACCCTATCAAATCCCCTCAGGATCTTATACGTTTCAATTAGATCACCTCTCATTCCTTCAGGTACAGGGCACAATTTCTAAATTGGAGATGACACAAAACTTGGAAGCATTGTGAGCTGTGAGGAGGATAGTAATGGACTTCAAGGAGAAATAGACAGGCTGGTGGAGTGGGAGGGTGAAGTTTAACACAGGAAATTGTAAAGTGTTGCACTTTGGGAGGATGAATGAAGGGAGGCAATATAACATAAAGGATATAACTCTCAAGTAGGTGCAGGAATAGAGATACCTGGGGAATATATGTGCAGAAATTGTTAAAGGTGACAGGACAGGTTGATAACGTAATGAAAAAGATTCTCAGCTTTATAAATAGAAGCACAGAGTGCAAAAGCAAGGAAGCAATGATGAACCTTTATAAAACACTGGTTGGCCTTAAACTGGAGTGATTTTAAAAATTCTTTCATGGAATTTGGGTGTCGCTGGCTAGGCCAGCATTTATTATCCATCCCTAATTTCCCTTGAGAAGGTGGTGGTGAGCTGCCTTCTTGAACTGCTGCAGTCCATGTGGTGTAGGTACACCCACAGTGCTGTTAGGGAAGGAATTCCAGGATTTTAACCCAGTGAGGGAACAGCGGTATATTTCCAAGTCAGGATGGTGAGTGACTTGGAGGGGAACTTCCAGGTTGTTGTATTCCCATGTGTCTGCTGCCCTTGTCCTTCTAGGTGGTAGAGATTACAGATTTGGAAAGTGTTGTCAAAGAAGCCTTGGTGAGTTGCTGCAGTGCATCTTGTAGACGGTACACACTGCTGTCACTGCAGGGCTGAGCTGAAGGGAGTGAATATTTAAAGTGGAGGATGGGGTGCCAATCAAGCGGGGCTGCTTTGTCCTGGATGGTGTTGAGCTTCTTGAGTGTTGTGGGAGCTGCACTCATCCAGGCAAGTGGGGAGTATTCCATCACACTCCTGACTTGTGCCTTGTAGATGGTGGACAGGCTTTGGGGAGTCAGCAGGTGAGTTACTCATTGTACTATTCCTAGCCCCTGACCTGCTCTTGTAGCCACAGTATTTATATGGCTGGTCCAGTTCAGTTTCTGGTCAATGGTAACTCCCAGGATGTTGATAGTGGGGGATTCAGTGATGGTAATGCTATTGAACATCAAGAGGTGATGGTTAGATTCTCTCTTGTTGGAGATGGTCATTGCCTGACACTTGTGTGGTGTGAATGTTACTTCTACTTGTCAGCCCAAGTTGTTCAATTCTGGGCATTGCACTTTAGGAAGGATGTGAAAGATTTACAGAGGTTGCAGAAAAGATTTACAAGAATGGTTCCAGAGATAATCTTATTCAAAATGAGAAACAAAAACCAAGTAACTAAAGGCCAGATGGCTTAACATCTGTCATTGGGAAAATGTTAAAGCCTATTATAAAGAATATAATAGCAGAGCATTTAGAAATACATTATCTAATCAAACAGAGTCAGCATGGCTTCATGAAGGAGAAATCATGCCTGACAAATTTATTAGAATTGTTTGAGGAAGTAACAAGCAGGATAGATAAAGGGGAACCAGTAGATGTAACATATTTCGATTTCCAAAAGGTGTTTGATAAGGTACCACACATAAGGCTACTTAATGAGATAAGAGCCCATGGCATTTGGGGTAATATACTAGTTTGGGCAGAGGTTAGTTAACTAATAGAAGACAGAGAGTTGGGATAAGGGGGGCATTTCAGGATGGCAACCTGTAACTAGTGGAGTGCCACAGGGATCAGTGCTGGGGCCACAATTATTTACAATATATATATATGACTTGGATGAGGGAAGTGAACGTACGATCGCCAAGTTTGTCGATGACACAAAAATAGGTGGGAAGGCAAGTGGTGAGGATGACACAAGGAGTCTACAGAGGGATATAGACAAGTTAAATGAGTGGGCAAAAACTTGGCAGATGGAATATAATGTGGGAAAACGTGAGGTTATGCACTTTGGTAAGGAGAATAGAGGAGCTGAATATTATTTAAATGGAGAAAGACTGCAGAAAGCTGCAGCACAGAGGGATTTGGGAGTCCTTGTGCATGAATCCCTAAAAGCTAACATACAAGTTCAACAGGTAATAGGGAAGGCAAATGGAATGTTTGCCTTTATTTCAAAGGGAATGGAGTATAGAAACAGGGAAGTCTTGCTAAATCTATACAGTATACTATACTATCTAGTTGGACCACACCTAAAATACTATGAACAGTTTTGGTCCCCTTATCTAAGGAAAGATATACTGGCATTGGAGGCAGTCCAGGGAGGGTTCACTAGGTTGTTTCCAAGTATGGAAGGATTTTCTTATGAGGAGAGGTTGAGTAGGTTGGGGCTGTACTCATTGGATTTTAGAAGAATGAGAGACGACCTTATTGAAACATAAAAGATTATTAGGGGGCTTGACAGGGTAGATGCTGAGAGGTTGTTTCCCCTTGTGGGAGAGTCTAGGACCAGAGGACATAATCTCAGAGTAAGGGGTTACCCATTTAAAACAGAGATGAGGAGGAATTTCTTCTCTCAGAGGGTAGTCAATATGTGGAACATTTTACCTCAGAAGTCTGTAGAGGCTGAGTCATTAAGCATATCCAAGGCTGAGATGGACAGATTTTTAATCAGAAAGGGAACCAAGGGTTGTGGGGGCAAGGCCTATAAGTGGAGTTGAGGATTATCAGATCAGCCATGATCACATTGAATGGCGGAGCAGACTCGATGGGCCGAATGGCCTACATCTTATGGTCTTGTAACAGTTCTGTGGATAGATTGAGGAAGTGGAGTTGTTTTCCTTAAAGAGGATGTTGAGAGGAGATTTGATAGAGGGGTCTAGACAGACTAGAAAGTAAGTCACTCTTCCCATTGGCAGAAGGGTTGAGAACCAGAGGGCACAGATTAAAGATGGATGGGAAAAGAATCAACAGTGAAATTAAGCAAAATTCTTTTACACAGCAAGTGGAATGCAGTGTCTGAGGTTGTGGTGGAGACAGATTCAATTGTGGTTCCAAAAGGATCATTTCCTAAAGAGAAAAAAGTGCAGGGTTACAGCGGAAAGATGGGGAGGGGGACTAGCTCAGTTGCTCTTGTGGAGGCTCGTACAGGGCTGACAGGCCAAACGGCCTCCTTCTGTGCTGAAATCATTCCATGATTCTATGAGTTGGTTTAGTTATGCAGCCAGGTAGAGAAACAAAATAACAAAAGGTGAGTTATATTGTAGAGCAGAAGAATACGACAAATCAAACTGAATCAGCCAGGAGAGACCTAGAGAGGGACCAGGAAAAAAGAAAGGTTTGCATCTTATACAGTGCTCTTCCTGACCACCAGACATCCCAAATTACTTTACAGCCAACAAAGTACTTTTGACTAGCCACTGTTGGGATGTAAGAAACACAGCAGCTAATTTGCACACAGCAAGATCCCACAAACAGCAATGTGATAGTGACCTGATAACCTGTTTTTTGTGCTGTTGATTGAGGGGTAAATATTGGTCAGGACACGAGGGATAACTTACTAGCTCTTCTTCAAAATATGTCCACCTGGGAGTGACAGACAGGACTTGATTTAAAGTCTCATCCAAAGACAGCACCTTCAACAGTGCAGTGCTCCCTCGGTACTGCAATGGAATGTCAGCCTACATTCTCATGTTCAAGTCTTGGTACAGGACATGAACCCACAATCTGCTCATTCAGACATGAGGGTGCTACCAACTGAGCTCCGGCTGGAGATTATAGTTAGACTGACCATGATCAGTGTCTGGATAATGTGGGGGAGTAACGATTAGACATGAAACAGAATTCTGAGATACATGTGCCCAACAAAATTGTACAAGGTTCAAAGACATTTCATAGCCACACCGAGTTCAAACAGAAACTTGCCAACCAGCTTTACTAATTCTCAAAAACAGATCTTACTTCAGAATTTCCATCTTTGCTGCTTATTAACTGCACGTGTTCACCAAGTCCGGAGCAATGGGCAATTTATTTAGGGAAACACCATTTTGAAGGGAGGTTGTCAATTGTATCACAGCCACGCTTTGCTGACTGAATTATTGATGGGTTCTTCTTTGTACTTAAGATAATGCTCCATTTATCAATCCAGTATCCAGGCCTGTTAGAATCTAACTGCAACCATTTGTCCATTTACTCCTTGTGAAAGGCAAAGTTAAGAATCCTGTGTAAGGTGCTGCTTTCAGTAAGAATAACTTCCAATGACGAGGGACAAAGCAGGGTCAAGCAAACCTGCTGAGTCAGTTCTACATCAGTGTTGTGACAGGGAGGTGAAAGGGCATTTACCCTCCTGTCAAAACACATATATGCAGGGCTGCCTCAGGGAGATTGCTTGAATGTGTTCAGGCCCACATTTGAGAAAACATCTTAACAGAATCAATTTTCCAAGAAAATGACCTTTCCTCCATCACAAGGTTTAATACCTTGTGCAATTTCTCAGATACTGAAGGAGTCCATGTCCACATGCAGCAGGGGCTGAACAATATTCAGGTTTGACCTGTTAAATGGCACCACATAAGTGCCCAGCAATGGCCATCTCCAACAAGAGAGAGTCTAAACCCTCCCCATGACATTCAACAACAATTCTATCTCTGAATCTCCTACCATCAATATCCCAGGGTTACCATTGACCAAAAACATAATGAACCAGTCACTTAAATACTGTGGCCACAAGAGCAGGTGAGAAGCTGGATATTCTATGATAAGTAACTCATCTCCTGACTCCCCAAGCCTTTCCATGATCTACAAGGTGCAAGTCAGGAATGTGATGGAATACACTCTTCTTGCCTGGATGAGTGCAGCTGCAGCAATACTCATAAAGTTTGACACTATCCAGGACAGCTTGTTTGATCAGTATCCCATCCCCATCTTAAACATTCACTGCCTCCAAGGACCATGCAACATGCCTGCAGTGTGTAATATCTACAAAATGCATTACTGCAACTTGTCAAAGTTTCTCCAAAAGTATTGCCCAAATTCGCAGCCTCAGCCACCTAGAAGGACCAGGGCAGTAGGAGCATGGGAACACCACCACCTGCAAGATCCAGTCCAAGTCACACACCACCCTGACTTGGAAATATACTGTCTTTATCATCACTTAGTCAAAATCCTGGAACTCCCTTCCTAACAGCACTGTGGGTGTACCTACACCACAGGGACTGAAGCGGTTCAAGAAGGCAGCTCACCACCACCTTCTCAAGGGGCAACTAGTGATGGGCAATAAATGCTGGGCCAGCCAGTGACACCCACATCCTGTGAATGAAAATATCAACAAAAACAGGGTCACGCATTTGATTCAAAACCTAACGAGACGTAAAGAAAGGCTGCTTCAAATGTGCTCTGATCATTCAGAGAATCAGAATATTCTACAGTTCATGTAGATTTGGGTGGGAAGTCGGTTGATGGTACAATAACTGATTGGTTTAAATGAGATAAAGCTGAAGCCTCATATTCACTGCAGTTCCTGCAATACCCCAGTTGGCTGAGAAGAGCCATTCAGTTCAGATGGGACATTGATTTCCTCCTGTTCACAGGCAGTTTTGCTGCTTCCACTTGGATGGGATGAAATCCAAGTTTCTTCCCATATTGGTAACTGACCTGGTACCACAGCCTGAGCAGCAAGAGATCATTTCAGAGCCTGTAAAAGCTGCAGAGGTTGACTTGCACCTGGGAGGAAGGGTGGTGATGGCGCTGTTGCTAGATCACTGGCTAATTTCCCACTCGACTGCCTGTGTCAGCCCTGCCTCTTGGTGTCCATGGGCGATGGACACCAAGAAACGGTTCTGAGGTCGCCATGTGCAGCAGGTAAACAATGTAGTGCCCACCCCAACTCTCAGCCTTTCCCCCATCTCAACCCCTTCCATCCTCCAGCTCAGCCCTCTCTCCCATCTCCACTCCATCCTGGACTTCAGTTCCATCTCCTCCCAGATCATCCCCAGTTCTGCCCCTTCTCTCCCTATCACAGCTCCTCCCTCCCTCCCTCATCCTCCCTATTCTCAGCCACACCCTTACTTCTCTCAGCCTATTCCTCCCCCTCAGCTCAGTCATATGAACTTACATACATATGAAGATATGATTTAGGAGCAGGAGTAGGCCATTCAGCCCCTTGAGCCTGCTCCACCATTTGATAAGATCATGGCTGATCTGATTGTGGCCTCAACTCTATTTTCCCATCTACTCCTAAACCCTTTGGGTTCTCTTGTCAATCAAGAATTTACCTAACTCGGCATTAAAAATATTCACTAACCCAGCCTCCACCGCTCTCTGGAAAGAGAATCCCACAGACTAACAACCCCCTGGGAGAAAAAAATTCTCATCTCCACTTAAACAGGAGATAACTTATTCTTAACCTGTGCCCCCTAGTTCTAGTCTTCCTCTCAAGTGGAAACATCCTCCTGGTATCTACCCTGTCAAGTCCCTCAGGATCTTACATCTCTCAATAAGATCACCCCTCATTCTTCTAAACTCCAGTGGATACAGGTCCAGCCTGTCCAACCTTTCTTCATAAAGTAACTGCCCCCCAACATCCCAGGTGTCAGTCAAGTGAACCTTCCCCAAACTGCTTCTAATGCCTTTATATTCTTTCTTAAATAAGGAGCCCAAAACTGTAATCATTACTCCAGATGTGGAACACCCTATATAACTGTAGCAAACCTTCCCTACTTTTATATCCCATTCCCCTTCAATAAAGACAATGTTCCATTTCCCTTCCTAATCACTTGCTGTACCTGCATACTAACTTTTACTGATTCATGTACCAGGACACCCAGATCCCTCTGTACCTGAGAGTTCTGCAATCTCTCTCTATTTAAATAATTTGCTGCTTTTCTAGTCTTCCTGCCAAAGTGACAAGTTCACATTTTACCACACATTCTACCCCCAAGAATCTCTTTGATTGACTTTGCTTTCTTGATCCATCCTGTTTAAAGGATTTGCTGGAATAAAATGGTTTTATTTGATGCTGCAGTGATTTTACTGCAAGGTTATCTGTCCTCTACTCCCACTGGAGAGCTACAAGAGAGACATGCTGCCTGGGGGAGGTCAGTAACCTTGTGACTGAATGTTACATTGGGGTAGGGGCCAGATCAAGGGCATATAGGACCAAGTCACTAATATCTTTACACAACTTCTGTTGGCTGTTGTATGGCAATAAATAATCGACAGATTCTTATCTCATCTTTCATTGTTGAGAGCTTCCCCCCAGGAGACTGTGCGAGTTTCTCTTAACTGAAAACAATCTCATCATGAATACAAACACAAAAGTCACCCTCTCCTCATTGTGCAGCATCTCTTATTTGTACAGTTTAAGCCATTGGACATGCAGGTAGCAATGTGCTGTCAGTTACACAACAGACTGGCACATCCACTATTTGTCAGCAGGTCAGATTCCAAAGTGGACATTTCTCATCACTGCAGCCAGACAACTATGTGGAAAGGTTGGGGAAAAGGGCCAGAGATGTACTTTAGGATACCTGGAGTTTTCCTGGGAGAGTGAGGTTTGGCCTGTGCCTGAAATAGGTGCAGCTTGGATGGACTATTTAAATGATGTGAAGGGGAGGGCCTTTGGGTTCTTTTCCCTTATCAAACATTTACTATGCATCCTACCTCGGGGATATTGAACTCCACTGACTGGTGGTTCCATGGAGTCCTGCAGAGGCAGCCAGTCACAAGTTTTATTTTTAGGTTCCCGACCCCACTTACCAAAGGTTAAACTCAATCAACATCTTCTGGTTGATAATTGTGATCAGCAGCCTGAAGGTTCTTAGTGAGTGAGGCTGGTCAGAGCTGAGCAGAGGTTTGTTAGCCCAATTCCATCAAAACTGTTCCTGCTGGGAAGGAGGGACCAGCGCCCGGTCATCTAAACCCAGGGGATCTGGGCTCTGCTGATACAGCATTCTTTAGGATGTGCATGGGAGAGCAGCCCAGGAAAACTGGTCCAGAAGGTGTCAGCTCATTGAGTAGTGCTCATGCTCATGAGTGAGTATGCTGTCAGTACAATCTCCAGTGGAGAGACTTGAGCACTATAATGCAGGCTTGGGGAGCTCTGCACTGTCAGAGGGGTAGTGCTGAGGAATTGCTGCACTGTCAGAGGATGAGGTGTTAAACTGAGGCCCCATATCCCCTCTCGGGTGGATGTAAAAGGTCCCATAGCATTATCTGAAGAACAGCAGAGCTGCTGTCCCTGGTGTTTTAGCGAATATTTATCCCTCAACCAACATCATTAAAAGATTAAGATAAAAGCAATAAGCAAAAAACTGCAGATGCTGGAAATCCAAAACAAAAACAAAAATACCTGGAAAAACTCAACAGGTCTGGCAGCATCTGTGGAGAGGAACACAGTTAATGTTTTGAGTCCGAATTAAAAAATTATCTGGTCATTTATTTCATGGTTGTTTGTGGGAGCTTGCTGTGCACAAACTGGCTGCTGTGATTCCTACGTTACAATCATCAAAAGTACTTAATTGGCTATAAAGTGCCTGGGGATGTCCTGAGATTGTGGAAGGCATCATAAGAGTGCAAGTCTTTGATTTTTTCATCAATTTATCTGGTATGAGCTTTAGATTGCTTTAATAACCAGCACCTTGTACCAATGTTTACTTACATCAGTTATAATTCAGGTGCTTAATTTTAACATCTCTTTAAATAGTTTCATGTTGGTTTCCAGAGCACTCCTTCTTTCTAAAAGTATGTATTCTTCAGATATTTACCCTTACAGAGTTGTCTGACCCAAGGGTTTCTATTTACAGTAATTTTCTTAATGGATTAAACATAGGTTGATGATACATTACCATAGTCACTTCAGATTGGCTGATATTCAATATTGATTACAGTTTTAACAGAACAAAACAACCAACATTAAATGTAATTAGATAAAGATATGAATCACACATTTATTCTCAACTATGGACTAGAACATGAATTCCCAAGTGAATAAAGCAACAGAAATTAAAAATAAAACTACTCAATTAATCCAGACTACAGTTTTAACATATAACTGGATCACGCTGTGTAATTATTGAGTGTGTTCGATCCTACAACATTTTATAATGACACACAGTGTTATAACATTTAACCCACAGTGTGCTATTCCATTAACTCACAATGGTCTGGCTATTCCTCATTATTTTACCTCACAGCTCAACCTGCTGCATGTGAATGATGACAGGGAATGGGGCCCAAGTGTTGGAAGGTTGCTTATGCCATGTTTGGGGGAAAAAGACCCTGTAGCGGCCATCATACCTAGCCAAATGGATCAGATCTCAGCCTATGTTGGGAGTGGGTGCCTTCATCTATTTTGAATAGGGAAATTTTGGGTAGTCTTAGCAGATTTTCTGACTAGCAAAATTCCTTTCTTCTCTAATTGCAGGTCCTCCAAACGTTGGACACCATATTGATCCTTCCTGCTACCTCTTCCCATGCTGATAATAGCTCTCCTGTCAGGAGAGGGAGTTCAGAGGTGATAACCTTCAGTATCAGTTAGAGAAACCCTGTTTGACCATTTGAGAAGTACTGAATGGCAGGATTACAAACATAGAAACCAGGTCGGAGAGGGGAAGACGCTTTGGTCCATCCAACTTCTTCCACATAATTGTGATACCTGTGTATCTCAATATATACATTCCCAGATAAAAAGCAGAATAAATCCAGACCAATTTGGGAAAAATAGTCAGAGTCATTATGGCACAGAAGGAGGTCATTTGGTCCATCAAGTCCATGCTGGTTCTGTCGGGCGATCCAGTCAGTCCCATTCCTCCACACTATATCGGCAGCCCGAGTGCCTGTTCAACTTCCTTTTGAAATCATCGATCAGCTCTGCTTCCACCATCCTCATGAGCAGTGTGTTCCAGGTCATTACTACTTGCTGGGTAAAAAAGTTCTTCCTCACATCTCCTGCATCTCAAATCCAAAACCTTAAATCTGTGTCCTCTAGTCCTTGTACCATCAGCCAATGGGAACAGTTTTTCCTTGTCTACCTTATTTAAAGCTGTCACAATCTTGAACACCTCTGGTAGAGCTGTCCTCAGCCTTCTTTGCTCCAAGACGAACAATCTTAACTTTTCCAACCTAACCTTGCAGCTAAATTCTCTCATCTTGCAAACATTCTGGTAAATCTCTGCACTCTCTCAAGGATTCTTCCTAAAGTGTGGTGACCAGAACTGGATGACCTGGGAAATTCCTCTTTGAGCCATCTAGGTGATCAAAGCTAATCCAGCCTGGCCCTGAATTCCTGCAGAAACAGGTCCAGCTCCTGCTTGGAGGAATTCAGTGAATTCAGTGTCCACCAGGTGAGCTGGCAGTCTGCTCCAGAGATTCATGTTTCACTGGGAAATGAACCACCTTCCGACATCTAAAATGGATTTGTCTTCCACAACATTAAATCGCCACCCTCCCCCCCAAGTCCTCCCTACCCTTTTTAATTGGAACAAACTGTCAACTGGAACACAATTTATTCCCTTCAATATCTTATAAACCCCAATCAGATCACTTTTAAGTCTTTGCTTCTCCATGGTGTAGAGTTCCAAATCTTTTAGTCAATTTTTATTTTTAGCTAGTTTTCAAACCAGCTCAATATATTAGCTCTAGTAGCAGAGGCTTTGATCTTGTACCAAAGTCTCTGATATGATATGTTATCTAAAGTTTTTTGGAGGTTTAAGTAGACAATACCTACTGGGCTTCCCTCATCAACCCTCTTCATAACTTTTCCATAAGAACATAAGAAATTGGAGTAGGAGTCGGTTATTTGGGCCCCTCGAGTTTGCTTTACCATTCAATATGATCATGGCTGATCATCTCCCTCAACTCTACCTTTCTCCATTATCACAATATCCCATTAGCATCCAAAAATCTATCGACCCCTTGAATATATTAAACCAATGAGCATCCACAGCCCTCTGGGTTAGGCAATTCCAAAGATCCACAACCCTTTGAGTGAAGAAATTTCACCTCAGTCCTAAATGGCCAACCCCTTATCTTTTTTTACTCTTTGATGGGGCTGTGGGCATTACTGGCAAGGCCAGCATTTATTGTCCATCCCTAATTGCCCTTGAACTGAATGGCTTGCTCAGCCACTTCAGAGGGCAATTAAGAGTCAACCACATTGCTGTGGGTCTGGAGTCACTTGTAGGCCAGATCAGGTAAGGACAGCAGATTTTCATCCCTAAAGGACATTAGTGACCCAGATGGGTTTTTATGACAATGACACTAGCCTTCAATTCCAAATCTTATTGATTGAATTCAAACTGCAGCAGCTGGAGTGCTGGGATTTGAACCCATGCTGCCAGGGCATTAGCCTTGGTTTCTAGATTACTAGTTCAATGACATTACCACTATGCCACCATTTTCCCACAAGGGGCTATCGTGATGCTATGACCCCTAGTTCAGACTACCCAATCAGGAGAAACACTCACCCAAATCCCTTTGAATGCCACCAATTTCTCACCATTTGAAAAAAAATCTGCTTTTCTATTTTTCCTTCCAAAGTGGATAACTTCATACCTCTCCACATTGTATTCCATCTGCCATGTTCCTGCTGATCCATCTAACCTGTCTTGTTACATCTTCCTCAACGCTTACCTTTTCAGCTAATTTGTGTCATCAGAAAAAATGGATACATTACATTTGGTTGCTTCACCTAAGTCATTGATTTATATTATAAACAGCTGAGGGCCAAGCACTGATCCTTGTAGTGTTTCACTAGTTACCACCTGCCAACCTGAAAATGAGTGGTTTAATCCTACTCTCTGCTTTCTGTACATAACTTCACTGTCGCTGGATCAAAATCCTGGAACTCCCTCCCTAACAGCACTGTGGGTGTACCTACACCACATGGACTGCAGTGGTTCAAGAAGGCAGCTCAACACCACCTTCTCAAGGGCAATTAGGGATGGGCAATAAATACTGGCCTAGCCAGCAACACCCACATCCCATGAATGAATAAGTTTTTAAAAAAATCATCAACCCATGCTAATATATTACCCCCAAACGCATGAGTCTTGATTATGTGTAATAGCCTCTTATGTGGCATTTTATCAAAAGCTTTTTGAAAATCCAAATAGCTCACTCCCTGACTGCCCAAAGCTTATCCACCATCTACAATCTGTAGGTAAGGAGTGAGATAGAATATTTCCCACTTGCCTTGTTGGCAAGGTAACAGTGTGGGGGGGTGGGGTCAATGTGGGTGGGGTCAGAGTGGGCAGGGTCAGTGTGGAGGGGTCAGTGTGCGGGGAGCGTTGAGTGTGGGGATGGACAGTGTCGAGGGGTTACTTTGGAGGGGGCACTGTGGGGTGGGTCACTGTGAGGGGGCATGGGGGGGGGTCGCTTTGGGGGCTCAGTGTGGGAGGTGGGCCAGTGTGGGGGTCCAGTGTAGAACAGTCAGTGTGTTGAATGTATTCTCCAATAACACTCAAGAACCTCAAAATCATCCAGGGCAAAACAACCTATGTGATTGACTCCTTATCTATCATCTTAAACATTTACTCCCTCCACCACTAGCACACTGTGGCTGCAGTGTGTGCCATCTGCAAGATGCCCTACTGCAACTCACCAAGCCTCCTGTGATAGCCCCTTCCAAACCCGTGACCTCCACCACCTGGAAGGACAAGGGCAGCATGCCCATGGGAATGCCACAATCTGCAAGTTCCCCTCTAAGTCACTATCCTGATTTGGGATTATATCGCCGTTCCTTCACTGTTACTGGGTCAAAATCCTGGAACTCCTTTCCAAACAACACTGTGGGATTACTCACACCACACAGACTGCAACAGTTCAAGAAGGGATCTCACCACCACCTTCTCAAGGGCTATTAGGGATGGGCAATAAATTCTGACATTGTGAATGATGCCCACATCCTATGAAAAATTAAAAAAAAATACACTGGTTATAATGAAAGCAAACGCTAGAGATTTGAATTAGAAACAGAAAGTACTGGGAAAACTCAGCAGGTCTGGCAGCATCTGTGGTGAGAGAAACAGAGTTAATGTTTCGAGTCCATTATCACTCTTTGGAACTCCATATTCACTCATTCCCCGTTATCCACTCTACTGAAAACATCCTCAAAATCTCAAATAGATTTGTCAAACATGATTTCTCCTTTAAATGTCTGTATTAACTCTGCCTAATCACATGATTTTGCATGTGCCCTGTTATCACATCCCTATTGATGTCAGGCTAACCTTTTTAGTTCTGACACAGGATGTGAACATCATTTGCAAGGTCAGTGTTCATTGCCCATCCCTAGTTGCCCCTGAGAAGGTGGTGGTGAGCCGCTGCAGTCCATGTGGTGTAGGTACACCCACAGTGCTGTTAGGGAGGGAGTTCCAGGGTTTTGACCCAGCCTAGAGTTCCCTGTTTTCTGTCTTCCTCCTCTGTTGAATAGCAGGGTTATATTTGCCACTATCGACTCCATGGGAGCTGTTCCGGAATCTAGGGAGTTCTGCAAACTCAAAATGAAGGCATTCACCATTTCTGCAGCCATCTCTTTTAAATCCCCAGGATGCAGGCCATCAGATCCAGGCCATCAGATCCAGGCCATCAGATCCAGGCCATCAGATCCAGGCCATCAGATCCAGGCCATCAGATCCAGGCCATCAGATCCAGGCCATCAGATCCAGGCCATCAGATCCAGGCCATCAGATCCAGGCCATCAGATCCAGGCCATCAGTTCCAGGCCATCAGTTCCAGGCCATCAGATCCAGGCCATCAGATCCAGGCCATCAGATCCAGGCCATCAGTTCCAGGCCATCAGATCCAGGCCATCAGTCCAATTAATCTCTCCAATACTACTTCAAAAACACTATTGGATGAAGGAGGTATGGCATTCTTTTTATGAAGCTGTGTTGGATGTCCTAACATGCGCCTTTCTACCCAAGCGATCATATATTGCTTCTCTTCCTTTGTAGGTGCTAAACAATTCTTTGGTGATATTGCTGCTTCTGATCTCTTTACCAGCCTGGGTTTTGCTGTTGATGAGGATGATTTGAATGCCTTGATCTGCTCTGGTCGAAAGAAGCTGCTAGTGGAAATTCTAGAGCTGGATTCCTTCATCTTTAGGGAGCTGCTTTTCCCCATCGAACCGGAACACAATAACCGACTGCAAAGTTGTCCATTGGAGAATCAAGACAACAGGCAAAAATATAAATCCCGGTCCTATTACAGGAGTTGATGCAGACAGGATGTGATAGTTCAGCTTAGAGTTCATGGTCCAGTTCCTCCAACACTGATCTCACTATCTTGATCTCACATTCAGCTTGTGGTTGGGTGGGGATAGTAGGGATGGCAGGAGGATTTTACAAAATCAAAGAGTCACTGTCTCGAGTAGGGTTGTGCTTTGCTGCAGAATGAAGGTTTTAGATATTCAGAAGGCCTCTTCCTTGAAATTGACAGTGTCACATTTCTGTAAAAGGTCAATGTGTCGCTTTTTGTATGTTAAGGATGCTATATAAATGCAAGTTGTTGTTGTTATTGAACTGTTGGTATTGGCCATGGAGTAGTGGATAATCCAACAGCCTGAAGGCTGATGCTGGAGATTAAGGAGAATCTGGTTTCAAGGAACCATTTCTTATGTCAAGGCCACAAACTTCACACAGCAATCTGTCTGATAGAGAGATCACAGATAATGACCATTATATCAAGCTGGAACCCACATGAAAGAACATGCACATGCGAATAGTAAAAGAAAGATAAAATAAATTACCTGCAACAGCACTGCTTGTGTTGCTCCTATTGTTAAACAAACTATCCAATCCCATTATCTGAATTGATGTTGCCGCTGGAACTATTGAGCAGTGAATATACAAGAAGAAATAAAAGGAAAGGTGCTGATTTAAAATGTTATGGAGTCCTTTGAATGAACAGCCAGTGCACCTACTGTTGACTCTTTCTAATGGGATCTTGTGAAACTCATCCTGTTGATGGGTACCTGTGACAGAGATCTCTCAGTGGAACAGCCCAGCTCCTTGTGTATCAGCTGTAGCTCAGTGGGTAGCACTCCTACCTCTCACTCAGAAGGTTGTGTGTTCAAGTCCCATTCCATGGCATTTTAATGATCCACAGCAGCTCTGATGGAGTGCTGCACTGTTGGAGGTTCTGCATTTTGGAAGTGAAGTTAAACCAAGGCCCTATCTGGCCTCTCAGGCAGATGTAGAAGATCCCATGGCACTATCTGAAGAAGGTCATAGGAGTTCTCCCAGTTGCTAGTATTTATTCCTCAACCAACACCACCAAAAGGCTGGTTGATTTTCCATTGTTGTTGTTGTAGGAGCTTGCTGTGTGCAAATTGGCTTTCACATTTCCTATAGTAATACAGTAGCTGCACTTCAAAAGCAGCTCATTGCCGTTAAAGTGTTTTAGGGCATCCTGTGATTGAAGGGATGGGTGTGGGTGTGGGATATTCCTGATCCAGTATCACAGCAGCAATGCTGGTCAGCATTTCAGCCTGTTTTCCGGTGCGATTTTGTAAACCATCTCGAATTAGCACTTGTTACTGGGTTGTTCATTCAGAAGCGTCAAGAGACTTGTTAGGGAGCGAATCTGTAGCTGCCAAAGCTGAGCTGCCTTGCAGTGTCTTTAGTTCCGAGGTATCACAATTTGGCTCGCTTATAAATTGAGTGGCTTGAATGAAAAACAGCTTTATTAAAGACTCTTACACTGGCACTGCTAATGTTTCTGTGTAATATTTATATTCTTACTTACTGGAAATATGCATTTATAAGGTTCACCTAATATTGTGCTTTCAAACACAGCCACCTGAGTAAGAGGCTGCCATTTAGCATCTTTCTTTGCTCATTCTCATTCTGTGTTTGCAGAGTAAGGATGGAGGCACTACAAGGTGAACATTTTCATCAGCGGAGAGCAGAGAGGGAGAGCAGAGGGAGTGCAACCTGCAAACCATACATGGGATGAACTGGAGAACAACTCCCCAAGGTGATTTAAACATTAATCTGTTTCATTCATTGCCTTTATGCACCTCGTTGTGTCTGTATTCTCCAGAAGTCTGTGTAAAATGTGGTGGAACCATCATAAACATTGTCTTCCCAAAGCTGACCAAGTAACTGATTAACTCTCTAGAATAATCTAGATAAAGTGAAATCAGTCACAATGTGAAAGACATGTAATGAGTTTGAACAGATTCACATAAAGACAAGGAATCAGAATCTGCTCACAGTATGGAAACTGCCCACAAGGAAGTGCAAATTTTATTTTGGATTTGAGGCTGGAGCACCATAGGACCCATTTTGTAGTAAACACTTACAGGAGCGGGGCTTTGGGGTTAGTTGGGGAGTGATACAGGGCTATTTGGAGAGAGTGGACTTACCGGATTGGTTTGGAATCGGGGAGAGAGAGGCACATTGAGATTTTGGTCTCGTTTTGTGCTCTAGTTTAAAGGTTGGGCATTAACCTTACAACCCCTCCCTCCACCTCATAGGAATGACAGCCAGTTGAGTGGTGGATGGTGGGGGGAGGAACTTGGCACTCTCATCCTGATGTGCTTCCACCCCCACCATTTTTACTTGCCTCAATTCAGACAAAGTAAGGGCGCCCACCCTAGAGGAGCAGTGACCTCATTTCAGTGACAAACTCCTATCGGGGAGTAAAAACCATTTTTACCACAAGACCAACTCTCAGGGAAATAAATAAGAGACATCTTGAGGTGGGGAACCGTAAGACTTTGGCGGGATTGCTGTCCAGACTTGTCCAGTCTGTGGGAGCGGGGGAAGCAGAGGGGGGGAGGGGTGCCCAGAATGTGGGAGTGGAGATGGGGGAGGAGGTGCCCAGAGTGTGGGAGTGGAGATGGGGGAGGAGGTGTCCAGAGTGTGGGAGTATTGGGAGTGGGGGGAGCGGGGGAGGTGTTGTGTTCAGACAGTGGGAGTTGTGGAGAGGAGTGGGACGGGTGCCCAGGCTCTGGGAGCGGGAGGTTTGGGGTTTGTGTGGGGAATGTCCAGGCCCGGCAATGGGGAGGAAGGGGTGGGGGGGTGGGGGGTGAGTGTCCAGGCTGTGGGGCAGGGGGTGTCCAGACTTTGGGAGTCAGCATGCGGGGTGGGAGGGGGGTGCAGGTTAGTGTCCAGACTGTGGGGTGTGGGGTGTCCAGACTGTGGGGGAGGGGGGAAGGGGGAGGGGGCAGGGTTTGGGGACACGGGGTGTGGGGTGTCCAGGCTGTGGGGGAAGGGGAGGGGGGAGGGGGCAGGGTTTGGGGACACGGGGTGTGGGGTGTCCAGGCTGTGGGGGAGCGGGGAGGGGGCAAGGTTTAGGGACACGGGGTGTGGGGTGTCCAGACTGTGGGGGAGGGGGGAGGGGCAAGGTTTGGGGACATGGGGTGTGGGGTGTGGTGTGTCCAGACTGTGGGAGAGGGGGGAGGGACAGGGTTTGGGGGCACGGAGTGTGGGGTGTCCAGACTGTGGGGGAGGGGGGAAGGGGGAAGGGCATGGTTTGGGGACACGGGGTGTGGGGTGTCTAGACTGTGGGGTGTGGGGTGTCCAGGCTCTGGGGGAGGGGGGAGGGGGGAGGGGCAGGGTTTGGGGACACGGTGTGTGGGGTGTGTAGACTGTGGGGGAGGGGGGAGGGGGGAGGGGCAGGGTTTGGGGACACGGGGTGTGGGGTGTGTAGACTGTGGGGGAAGGGGGAGGGGCAGGGTTTGGGGACACGGGGTGTGGGGTGTGTAGACTGTGGGGTGTGGGGTGTCCAGGCTGTGGGGGAGGGGGGAGGGGGGAGGGGCAGGGTTTGGGGACACGGGGTGTGGGGTGTCTAGACTGTGGGGGAGGGGGGAGGGGCAGGGTTTGGGGACACGGGGTGTGGGGTGTGTAGACTGTGGGGGAGGGGGGAGGGGGGAGGGGCAGGGTTTGGGGACACGGGGTGTGGGGTGTGTAGACTGTGGGGGAGGGGGGAGGGGCAGGGTTTGGGGACACGGGGTGTGGGGTGTGGGGTGTGTAGACTGTGGGGGAGGGGGGAGGGGGGAGGGGGGAGGGGCAGGGTTTGGGGACACGGGGTGTGGGGTGTGTAGACTGTGGGGGAGGGGGGAGGGGGGAGGGGGGAGGGGCAGGGTTTGGGGACACGGGGTGTGGGGTGTGTAGACTGTGGGGGAGGGGGGAGGGGGGAGGGGGGAGGGGCAGGGTTTGGGGACACGGGGTGTGGGGTGTGGGGTGTGTAGACTGTGGGGGAGGGGGGAGGGGCAGGGTTTGGGGACACGGGGTGTGGGGTGTGTAGACTGTGGGGGAGGGGCAGGTTTTGGGGACACGGGGTGTGGGGTGTGGGGTGTGTAGACTGTGGGGGAGGGGGGAGGGGCAGGGTTTGGGGACACGGGGTGTGGGGTGTGGGGTGTGTAGACTGTGGGGGAGGGGGGAGGGGCAGGGTTTGGGGACACGGGGTGTGGAAGCAGCTGACCAGTGCACTCAGATCAAGGAGCTCTGGAGAGGAGAGGAGAGTTAAATGCGATCTCTGATAATTCAGAAGCACAGGACAGGCATACTCGGCATCCAACAAGCTGGAACACCAGGCATTGGCCTGAGTTATGGGCTGGCCCTGTAAAATGTGGAATTGCTCAGAGCCCAGTTACAGTCCCCAGCAGCGGGCCCAACCTCACACTAACTTTCACTTCCCGCTGGAGCCCCAGGAGTTCAAATCTCACCACACCTCATGCTCTGGGACACTGGACAGTAGTTAATGCCTGGGCAATAGTTTAATGCCCAGGTAATAACAGTGAAAATTCACTGCCCTTCCCCCAATTCAGCTACTCGGGAGGGTGAGCAGAAGGGGTTCTCAGAAGGTACAATCCTGAACCATTGTGGAACTAAAATATTTGCAGTTGAATCTAGGAATACCCCTGCAGCTCTGCGCTATCACAAAATTTACTTGGATGTTGTGCTCTCACCTCCGCCATAGAAAAATGAACCTTTCATCAATTTCCTGTGGAATGATTACCCAACACGTGGGTGCAATTTTATGACAGTCGGATTTTACGGTCCTGCTGAAGTCAAGACAGTTTGAAATGGCTCACTGCATTTTACAGCCTCGTCCCTGCAGTGACAGGACGTACAATTCTATAACAAACTGGGTGTTGCTGAATCTGTTTAGATTTACCAGAATGAAACCAGAGCTCAAGGGTTAAATTATGGGGATAGGCTTCATAGAGTACGTTTGTATTTCCTTGTATATATAAGATTAAGGGGTGATCTAATTGAGATGATTAATAGATTTGCTAGAGTAGAGAGAGAGAGAAATGATTTCTTCTGGGTTTGACTCGAGTGTTGAATCCAGATCAATGGGACAAGACGACAATTGAAGTTAGGTCATTCAGGGATGATATCAAGAAGCACTTCACTACACAAAATGTAGTGGAATTCTGGAACAAATCTGGAATAGATCTGGAATTGAAAACTAGTCCCAGTGATGGTGACCATGAAACTATCATCGATTGTTGTAAAAACCCATCTGAGTCACTAATGTCCTTTAGGGAGGGAAATCTGCCATTCTCACCCGGTCTGGCCTATGTGTGACTCCAGACCCACAGCAATGTGGTTGACTCTTAACTGCCCCCTGAAACGGTCTTGAAAGTAATTCTGTTCAAGGGCAATTAGGGATGGGCAACAAATGCTGGTCTTGCCAGTGACACCCACACCCCATGAAAGAATGAAAAGAAACTCTGTTCCCAAAAAGTTGTTGAGCCTGGGTGGGAGGAAGAGGCGGGTGGGGGGCGGGGTGGGGGGGGAGTGTGGGCGGGGCGGGGTCAACAGTAAATATCAAAACTGAGGTTGATGGGTTTTTGTTAGGTAAGGATATTAATGATTCTGAAACCAAGGTGGGTAGATGGAGTTAAGACACAGATCAGTCATGATGGAATTGAACAGCCTCCTCCTATTCCTGTAAATATGAATTGCTGCCACCTCCTGTTGCACAGCAACAGTGAAAGTCAGCTCATTAAAGATAAGTTAACACTGAGCTCACTTCACCCACGTTCACTGACATTCAATATCTCTCTTGCTGCTGAAGACCTTTTCTGCCTTTGTTACCTCAAAACCTAACTATTCATTCCAATGCACCCCCAGCCAACGTCCCACATCTTACCCTCCCTAAACATGTGCTTGTCCAAAACTCTGCTGCTTGTGTCTTCACTCACATCAAGTCCCACTTGCCCACCACCTCTGGGCTTTTGACCTACAATTGTTTGTGGTTAAGCAACACACTGATTTTAAAATTTTCAGCCTCCATGGCCTCACCCCTCCCCATCTCTGTAATCACCCCCACCCCACAATCCTCGGAGATAGCTACATTCCTCTAATTCCAGCTTCTTGAGCACCTCTGATCTTCATCTCTCCACTAGTGGTGGCTGTGTCTTCAGTTGCCTGAGCCCTCAGCTCTGGAATTATCTCCCTAAGTCTTTTTTCCTCTCCTCTTCTCCGTCCTCTTTAAGATACTCCTTAAAAATTGACCTCTTTGACCAGGTTTTTGGCCCAATATTGCCTTATGTGGTTCATTGAAGCACATTGAAACATTTTATCACATTAAAAGAACTGAATAAATTCAAGTTGTTGTTTAAGGTTGGTTAAGGTGATATGTGTCAGCTGAGCCCAGTGTTCCATACAGGGCTGGCCCAGTAATCGGACCCTCAGAACTGTCCTGAATTTAGTGGTCAAGTGACTAGGACTATTGCCTGCAGGGTCACTCATGAAAAAAGGGGCATTGTGTGTGTAATGCTAAGGCCTAATGAGCTGAGAATGATGTGAGCGTCATTGGATAGAACCCAAACTGTCAGTGACTTCTGAGAAATGACGAGGGACAAATGGCAACAATCCCACCCTACCCGGACTGAAGGGTTCAGAGATGAAACAGCCTAATTAGTTTTGGTGTAAATGATACTCTTAATTCAAAGCCACTTACATTATTTGATCATTCTATACTTTTTAGTGCAAAGTGCACCTTTGAGGTATCAATGGACTGTAACTCTAACCCATGGATAAAAAAGATCCAATTTCTCAGATCTCTAAAATGTATTCACTTGCTTTTAGAAACCATTAAAAGTGTTGATATCATCAAGCCAAACTTCATTGGCTCTCTGCCAAGGTTTAATACCTGATCAGGATGGAAGAGAAACAGGCAGGAAATTTCCAAAACATCTGCTGGAGATTGTTTCATTCATAGAAACTCTTGATAGATTACGAGGTAAGCTGTTCACTCATCTGTGTAGTCCTGACTGTTCGGTTTCTGATGTCTTTATTTCAAGTAGAAAAATCAGGTCAGCCATGTAACCAGAAATGAAGATCTCCTGCTCCCTCTCTGGCTGAGGCTTGTTGATCCACTCCTGCTGTGACATCCTCTTCTCCAAGCCGCTGCTCGTCAGTCACATCTGACATCCTGCAATATCCCCAAACGACAATGAGAGCTCCCTCTCTCCAGCTCTCAGACTCCTGCTGTCACCATCTACCCCACTCCCAGTCCCGAATGGTGAGCAGTCTGAACATCTACAAAAGCAAACAAATAACAGGGTAACAGGGCAACTGTATAACAAGGTAAGAGTATAACCGGGCAACACTATAATATGGTAACTATAGTTATGTAGATTTTCCCAGCTGTGACTCTCTCTAGTGAGTCTACACTTCCCAATGTGACACTCTAATGGGTCCTCTCTTGTCCTGCTGTTTTGATGAATCTGAAAGTATCATTCTGGGTTTATTTCCTCTAACCTGCTCAGTCAGAGAAGCCAGTGCCCCAGGAATTCTGATGTCTCGGCTTCACAGCTATGTTAATGCTGTGTTGTCACAGCAGTTGGGAGTTTGTTAGAGGCATGAAGCCAGTTTCATGCTGTTCAGGCATTGGTGATGTTTTCCTCACAATAGTTGCAGGTGATGAACTGTTCCCTCCAGTTGTGGGGTCAGGGGGGTAGTCAGTGTGCAGCAAGGGAGTGGAACAGAGGAACAGAGAAAGACATTGAGGCACTGGGGCATTAAGGTGAACGAATGTAAGGAGACATTTAAAATGAGACAGAAAAATAAAAACATACCTTCAGTAAACAGAAATCATGTCCTGACAACAACACTGAAGAGAAACTTTTAGTAAAAGTTCAATATCTCAGGTCTGTAGGATCATTATTAAAATCATCAAAATCCAAGTGTACAGGAGCTGAATCACATTAATTGAAAATCAACTTCAACAGCTGCACGAAACCCAATGTCTGATCTGCATCCACAGTAGCTCAAGCCCCTTTGGATAGAGTCCCTGGTTTCAAAGCTTGTCTCTTTTGAGACAGACCCTCATTGAAAAGGCAAATTGAGAAAGGAAACCAACTCTTCCAGTTTCCAAGGAAACTGAGACTGAAAGTGGGACTGGAAACCGATACTTCTGGGGAGACTGAGACCAGTTGAAACTATAGGCAGAATATTGCGCTCGTCGACCTGAATGAGCAGAACATGATGTGCGATATTTCGGTCGGCAGGTGTGCATGGGAATTGGCAGTTGCAGTTGGCCCGCCAACAATTCAGCAGCCTATTAAAGCCCTTAATGAACTAATTGAAAGAAAGGTTTTGCTGCCCAGTTGACCTTATGGCTGGCAGGCAGGCAAATTGGCCAGGCGGCCTTTGGAAGTTTTGCGAAACCTCATCCACGGCTGGGATGAGGTTTCAATCTGTGAATTAAAAAAATAAATAACATTTTTTCAGACTCATTTCTAACACGTCCTTGCTCATGTGACAGAGTCACATGAGGGGACATGTTTCTAACATTTTTCAATTCTTTATTTTTTTATTTTAAAAAGCTTCAACTCCCTGAGGCAGCTCTGTGCCCCAGGGAGGTTTTATTGTGCGCACCTGCCCTCCTCCTGTTCCCAACCCCCCTCCCCCCACACAGGCAGTGCTGAGCGCTGCAGCGCACATTTCATACTGGCTAGCTATTAATTGGCCAGCCAGCATGAAATCGCAGCCGGGACCCGATTGCGGGCAGCGATTGATTTTGGTGCCACTCCCGCCCACCCCCACCAAGCCTGCCCGAAAACCAGAAAATCCCGGCCTATAGAAAAGGACACAGAGCTCAGATGATGATCCCAGTGGTGCAGTACAGGCAGGTTAAAGAAGCTGGAGGATAGGCCAAGTTGCTGCAGCTGCTTTTGTTATTTGAGGGTATGATTTGTGGATGTAGACCATCCATCGTAAGTATAGTCGAAGTGGTTCTGCAGACGTGTACCATTGTTGAAGACTGTGCCCATGGGACTCGGGTTGGTTGTGTCCTGCTGTTGGCCGGGGATCAACCTAAATCCAGAAGAAGAGGAGCTGAAATTCTTCGTGAGGAATAGAGTGTTTTGAAGGATTTGTGATTGAGATTGATGACATATAATTGATTGGACTGCCAAGCCAATTTGTAAAATATATCTT
Source organism: Cetorhinus maximus (assembly GCF_964194155.1). Taxonomy (NCBI): domain Eukaryota; kingdom Metazoa; phylum Chordata; class Chondrichthyes; order Lamniformes; family Cetorhinidae; genus Cetorhinus; species Cetorhinus maximus. The sequence continues at coordinate 147,302,008 of NC_135885.1, read as the reverse complement.
ACTTGTATTTGCCATTTAATGTGCAATTTAGAGTATAATATCGTCCACAATTTGCCTGTTAATTCACGTTTAACTTGTGTTGATTCTGGACTTTAGAGTATAGGTGGTAGTGTTTACTGTTTGTTTTGTTTGACTCTTGTATAATAAAAAAGATCTTTTGTTTAAACCGTGGAATATTGTGGCTTCATTCTTTCAGTAAATAACTAGGATTTTGAATTTTTTTTCAAAAATGTTACTGGTCTTGACTGAAATCATAACACCTTCAAATTTTAACATTCTGTAACAAATCACCGGATAAGAGCGTTATAAATCTTAAGAAATTTATTGACTATTATAGAAATCTTATGAAGAAATCTCCCATAGTAGTTTGTTGGCTGAACAACACAGGCTGACCTGTTATCTCTGGCAAGGAGATTGTAGCACAGACATTCCTAATAAGATTGTATCTCGTGACTCATACATAAACCAACACTCTGAGAAAAGGTTAAGAACAGACTCTCGAGAGCGGGAAAAAAATCACTTTGGATAGGAAAGAGTGGAGCAGCCTTCTTCAGACTGGGAAAGAGAGGTTCCAGCACCTTCCGACTGGGAAAGAGAGGTTCCAGCATCTTCCGACTAGGAAAGAGAGATTCCAGCACCTTCCGACTGGGAAAGAGAGATTCCAGCACCTTCCGACTGGGAAAGAGAGATTCCAGCACCTTCCGACTGGGAAAGAGAGGTTCCAGCACCTTCCGACTGGGAAAGAGAGGTTCCAGCACCTTCCGACTGGGAAAGAGAGGTTCCAGCACCTTCCGACTGGGAAAGAGAGGTTCCAGCACCTTCCGACTGGGAAAGAGAGGTTCCAGCACCTTCCGACTGGGAAAGAGAGGTTCCAGCACCTTCCGACTGGGAAAGAGAGGTTCCAGCACCTTCCGACTGGGAAAGAGAGATTCCAGCACCTTCCGACTGGGAAAGAGAGATTCCAGCACCTTCCGACTGGGAAAGAGAGATTCCAGCACCTTCAGACTGGGAAAGAGAGGTTCCAGCACCTTCCGACTGGGAAAGAGAGGTTCCAGCACCTTCCGACTGGGAAAGAGAGATTCCAGCACCTTCCGACTGGGAAAGAGAGATTCCAGCATCTTCCGACTGGGAAGGAGAGATTCCAGCATCTTCCGACTGGGAAAGAGAGATTCCAGCACCTTCCGACTGGGAAAGAAAGGTTCCAGTACCTGGTTAGTTCAAGGAGAAAGAACACAGAAGAGAAGTCTGCAAACAGACATGCAGTTGCTGCCTAAAAACAAAAAACTACTGCGGATGCTGGAAATCCAAAACAAAAACAGAATTACCTGGAAAAACTCAGCAGGTCTGGCAGCATCGATGGAGAAGAAAAAAGTTGACATTTCGAGTCCTCATGACCTCATGAGGACTCGAAACGTCAACTCTTTTCTTCTCCGTCGATGCTGCCAGACCTGCTGAGTTTTTCCAGGTAATTCTGTTTTTGTTACGAAGTTGCTGCCCATCCTCCACTCCCTACCCCCCACCCCCCGTAAGCCTTTTTAACCACTTTATCTACCTCTCTTGCTACCTTCAGGGATTTGTCATGCGCTTCAAGGATCCTATGCTCCTCTACTCCTCTTGTTAACCTACCAAGCATTTGATTTCTCTTGTCTAGTTTTCTCCCCCCAAATACATCACCTCACACTTCTCTGAATTGAATTCCATTTGCCACTTGTCTGCCCATCTGACCCGTCCATTGATCTCTTCCTGCAGTCTACAGCTTTCTTGCTCATTATCAACCACACAGCCAATTCTTGCATCAGCTTCAAACTTCTTAATCATATCCCCTACCTTTAGGTCCAAATCATTGATGGACAGCATGAACAGCAAGGGAGCCAGTACTGAGCCCTATGGAACCCCACTGGAAACAGTATCCCAGTCACAAAGACACCTGTCAACCATTATCCTTACCTTCCTGCCACTGAACTAATTTTGGATCCAACTTGCCACTTTTATTTCAATGCCCCAGGCTTTGACTTTTTTGCTCAGTCTGCAATGTAGGACCTTTTCAAAGGCCTTGTTAAAATCCATATAGATTACATCAAACATGCTACTCTCACAGATCCTCCTCAAAAAAATCCAATCATGTTAATCAGATACAATCTTCTCTTAAAAAGTCCATGCTGACTGTCTTTGAATAAAGTGTGGCTTTCTAAAATAATAATAGTGCCCCTCAGAATTTTGTTCCAATAATTTGCCCACCACTGAGATACAGCTGACTGGCTTATAAATAACCAGTCTATTCCTTTCTCCCTTTTTTAAACAATACTATAATGTTAGCAGTCCTTCAATTCTTTGGCACCATACCTGAAGCCAGAGAGGATTGGAAAATAATGGTAAAAGCCTCCACTGTTTCATCTCCTGCACCTCTTAAAATCTTCGGATATATCTCATCTAGGTCAGGTGACTTATTTACTTTCAAAAATGCTGAACACCTTAATATTTTCTCTCTCACTATGATTATCCTCTCTAATATTTCGCACTCCTTCTTAACTAGCGTCTGTTTCACCTCTTTCTGTGAAAGTGGATTCAAAAGGCTTCATTAAGAATCCTTCCCACATCTTTGCCTCAACATGTTACCTTTTTGGTCTCTAACAGCCCCTACTCGTTCCTTAGTTACCCTCTTGCTCTTTATGCACTCATTAAACAATTTTGGGCTTTCTTTGATTTACTTGTCGATGTTTTCTCATGTCCTCGCTTTGCTCTCGTAATTTTCTTTTTATTTCACTCCTGTATTTTCTATCCTCCTCTGGGTTTTTCTGCAGTATTGAGCTCTCAGTATTTGACATAAGCTTTCCTTTTTTGCCTTATCCTGCTCTGTACAGTCTTATACATCCAGTGGGGTCCAGATTTGAGAGCCCCATGTTTTTTTCAAAAACATATATTCGTTCTGAACCCTCTCTATCGCCTTGAAAATCTCCAATCGCTCTGACCTCGATTTACCTTCAAGTAGCTGTTTCCAGTCCACTTTAGCTAAATCACATTTCAGTTTAGTAAAATTAGTTCTTCCCCAATTTAAAACTTTCATTTCTGGTCTGTCTTCGTCCTTTTCCATAAATATGCTAAATTGAACTGAACTATGATCACTATCATCTGTTATGATCATGGACCAGACCCCCAAGTTCTTGGTATGAGCCGGTTAAGGGCCAGTAACTGTTTAAAGTAGCCAAAGTTTGCAATTCAAGACACTTGCTCAGTGAATAAAATCACAAGATTCCACAGGTTTTGAACAAACAAAAATAAACTTTACTATTCAAGGTCTGCAAAATTAAACATTTTACAACATCTATCTAATACTCTAATATTCAGGGTATTTACTATATCTATCTAATACTCTAATATTCAGGGTATTTACAATATCTATCTAATACTCTAATATTCAGGGTATTTACAATATCTATCTAATACTCTAATATTCAGGGTATTTACTATATCTATCTAATACTCTAATATTCAGGGTATTTACAATATCTATCTAATACTCTAATATTCAGGGTATTTACTATATCTATCTAATACTCTAATATTCAGGGTATTTACTATATCTATCTAATACTCTAATATTCAGGGTAAATACGATCTACATGTGAATTACAGACAAATTGTGGTCAAACACACCACACTGCACAATAAATGGCAGATGCGACCAAGACAGATTCCACGGATTTCTCAACAACCCAGCCTGATGTCAGTAAACACTGAGTCAATAATCTCGTTGAAACTCTGCCGCTCTCACGGGGGGGTTTCAGTCTTCACCTTCAAAGATCTGGCCTGAGGAATTGTCCCCAAACTTTGCTCCAACTCTGACAGTTTCCACGTTGGCCCACCTTGCAGGGTTTCAGTGTATTCTCGGAGACTCTGTTCCCCTGGATACCCAAGTCTGCACACCAGCGCCAACTCACTAGCACAACTTCAGATCTGTTACGAGCTCAAAGAGCATAGTGCTTCTTGTACAATGTCTTTATTAGAACTGAATGTAGCATGGCTGTCCCCAGCCTGTGCCTCATGGCAGAGGTCACATGACTACGGCAAGCCAGGTAGGACCTTTAGTACATGATTGCATTTCAATGCCAAACAGAACACTGCTGCTCCAAAGGGCTACCTTCTCCCCAGTGGCCTGTAGCATGGAGTCATCAACCTTCTGTTGCCTTTTTAGATCTTCAGGGCTTCTGCTGAGCCCTCATTACTTTAATTCTGTCAACCACAGCCCCTTTTTCTGCTTGGAGCCTCTTTCTTTGCTCCTCTTTTTCTTTCTTAACTGGGACCTCTTCTTGTCCCCTGTCTGGGACTTTTCTCAATTATGGAGCTCCACTCCCGGTCACATGATCCATTCTTCACGCCGTTTCTTTTTAATAATGCAGGCTCACTGGGCCCACCCTTGGCCTGAAGAAGTACAAAACGCTCGATTGCGCATGCGCCACCCACTCCCGGTCCACGCATGCGCAAAACTCCCACGGCCAGTCAGGGTTTGGAGTTCCCAGCCCCCGCTCGCCAATAACGTCAGTTTGGATCGTGTAACACATCAAAGTTCTCCCCATCTGATACCCCTTCCACCTGCTCAGATTAATTTCCTAAAACTAAGTCCAGAACCGCCCCTTCCCATGTTGGGTTTTCTAGATGTTTGCAAGAGAGATTCTCCTAAATGCACTTTAAGATATCTGCGTCTTCTATACTTTTTACACTGATTTTATCCCAGTCAATGTTAGGGTAGTTGACCATTACTGCCACTATTACTGCCCTATTGTTTTTGCACTTCTCAGGAATTTCCCTACCTATTTGCTCTTCTCTCTCCCTTTGACTGTTTGGCGTCTATAGTACACTCCCAGGAGTGTGAGTATCAACATCGTTGTTGTTTACTTCAACCCATGTGGCCCCATTTGATGCTCCTTCTTGCATTTTAACTCTCCTCAAAGCTGCGATTGGTTCTTTAACAAATATTGTGACACGCCCTCCTTTTTTAAATCCCCCCCCCCCATTTGTCTTAAAATGTTGTATCCAGGAATGTTGAACTTCTATTCCTGACCTTGTTTAAGACATGTTTCAGTAATAGCCATGCTATACTTGCCAGTAGCTACCTCTGCCCTCAGCTCTCCTGTCTTATTCTCTACTCTTCAGTATTTACCATCAAGCACTGTCAAACCCCTTTATTTCCTTTGCCATCCATTCTCACTCACTAATTTCTGCCTTCTATTTCCAGCTTTGCTTCTTTCCTGTTCTGAAAGAATCTTCAGCTCCTCATTCCCCTGCCAAGTCAGTTTAAAAGCTTTCCCTAAAGCACTAGCAGACCCCCCTGCAATGATATTGGTCCCGGACCTGTTAAAGGAGCAACCAGGTGCAGGTCCCATCTCCCCCAGAACCAAGCCCTGTGCCCCAGGAATCTAAAAGCCTCCCATTTGTACAATCTATCCAACCACATATTCACCTACATTATCTTCCTATTTCTATACTCACGTGGCACCGAGAGTAATCTGGAGATTACTATCTCTGAGGTCCTACTTATTAATTTATTTTCTAGCTACCTAAAATGTGCCTGTAGGACCTCACCCTTCTTCCACATACATCAATGGTACTGATATGGACCACAACCTCTGGCTGTTCACCCTTCCCTCTCAGAATATTCTGCAACCACTCAGTGACATCATTAACCCTAGCATCAGGGAGGCAACATACCATCCTGGAATCATGTCTGCCTGTCTGTTACCCTGATGATTGAATTCCCTATTATTATTGCTCTCCTAATCTTCCTCCCCCCTTGCTGCACAGTTAAGTTCCAATACTGCAATGGCATCTGCTCTGGCTATGTCCCCCAGAAGAACCATCACCCTTACCAGTATTCAGAGTTGAATAGTTAGAGAGTGAGATGCACCCAGGGGACTCCTGCACTACTTGCCTGGACCTCCTTTTCTGTCCAGCAGTCACTCATTCCCTTGCTGTTTGTGCATCCTTGAGCTGCAGGGTGACCACTTCCAGATCTGTGCTATGCACATAGCTCTCAGGCTCACACATGCATCGCAGTGCTTCCAACTGCTGTTCAAGCTCTGAAATCTGGAGCTGGAGCTCCTCCAGCTGATGATCAGGACATGAGAAGTGTTCTGGAGTTCCCACGTGGCACAGGATGTGCATTTGACGGAACTGAGTCACCCTGCAATTCCGCTAGTTATGACACCACTATCTAAACTTTCCAAAAAGAAAACTCAAGATTTATCCCTGATCTAACCTGCAAAAAAAAACACCCAACAGCTATTCACTAATCAGCTCCTACTCTTATGCTGACACTTTAGCTGTTTACACCTCTCTCCCTGATGCTTACACTCCCTTACCTCTTAGTCTATATTTGTATAATATTTTTTAGCTTCTAAGTTAGTTAATTGTTCAGCTAATACCAAAACACAAATGCTAATGACTACAAACACTAACCAATAAACTTTATATTTAAGTGTAACATACCTGGGCCACTCCGAACTCTCTGCTCACTGTGGCATCACTTTTTTGAGTATTTTGCTCTGTTCCTCTGGTGTTGCTCACTCTGCATCGGTGCCGCTAGTTCTGGCTTGCTGTTAAAATCTACTGTTCTGCTCACACCAGGAGTTAATAATTGTACATCTGTATAACACATAACAGTGCCACTGTATGAACATATAACATTATAATGGTGTAGCTGTATAATTATGTTACTGTCAAGTGGTGTAATTATTTAATTGTGTAGCTATATAGCAATGTAACTGGATAACAGTATTAGTGTACAGCTAGCTATATTACAAGTATTTGTATTGTCACAACTCACTGGGGATAGTGCGCTGTAATATCAGCTCCACTGGTCCCCGAGCCATGATAGATGTGAAAGGTTTGACCAAACCACCAGATTGACCCAATTCTACTGAACTGCTTAATTTAGGTTAACAGAATACGAGCACCAGGTTTGTAAACTTTATAAGTAGATAACTGTTTATTAAACAAATTGTCTGTAACCAGTGGCTGTTACGATCGCAGCTGAGGTTACCCCTGGACAAGCCTGATCTCAGAGTGGAACCCAGCTCGATAGATCCTAACTTTTATTTGTTTGTTTAGATACGTGGAGAGTAGCTACTGAACAGGATCACAGGGGTCAGCTGATGAACTTTTAATGAAAGAATAAAACATTTACTCAACAAGAAAAGATGAACTATATTACAATATTCCTTCACCCACAACTATACCTTTTCAGATTATACAGGTTTGTAAGGATAACACAAGTTATAAAAGCTATCTTATAGTCTAATGTACACAGTCCATGTAAATCTATGGCACCCTGTGGTCAGACACACCACACTCCCAAATCAAGTGACAGATGCCACTTCAACCAGATGTTATGGATCTCTCCTCCACTCCCCCCAGACGTTTGTCACACTGTGAGCTGACCAGTCTCACTGAATCCTTCACCCAAGACATTCCAATCTCCACTCTCCAAGAACTCGCATTGGAATCTTCTCCCAAACTGACACTTTTTCTCAGATGCCTTCCGCAAGGGTTCACCTCCAGAGTTTCAAACTCTGCCTCTGATGTTCCTCTTCCCTGGGTCACCACATGCATTCAAACCGTCTTCCGCACACTCTCTCTCTCACTGTCTCAGCTGTCGAGAGTACCACGGCTTCACATGTCCATAGCAAAGAGTTGCTTCAGCTGTCTCTTTGGTCCTTCTGGCCTCTTGCAAGCCGTTCTCGCTTTACGACTGCTTTTTGCAGCTTTTGTCTCTTTAAATCTAAAGCTTGAAGCCTTTCTCTCTGCCCCTCATTCTTAACTTCATTAACAGGACCTTTTCCAGTTTCCTGTCCTTCCTTTGACTCGAAGATCATCTTTGCGCTTTCTCTTCTTCCACTCCCCTGGACTTTTTGGGTTTTTCTTAGCTTGGGGCTTGCAATCTGCCCCCTTTTAGGTTGCTTCTGCTTCACAGCTGTCTTCAAATCAACTGAACTCAAACAACTTCCAAAACAAACTACTGTTTCTCCTCTTCTGTGTGCGTCTGTGGGAGGGGACTGCCTCTCTGTACCCCTATGCTAGGCAACAGTCTAATCGTTCTAGTCTTGTATGTTTACTTTCTCTTAAAGAGTTGTAAAACTCCTCATTAGAAATGCAAGCACCTTTCTAAAATGAAACTAAAACTCCATTTGACCGTTCTTAACACAGAGATACAGAAATACAAATTAAAATTAAACTTTAAAGCTAAAACTCATTCCTAACACCTACAAATACCGATATAACTTACTTAAACTATCTCTATTTCCTAACAGTAGCAAAGGAAAGAAATATGAACTGCTAATTTTTAACTCTATAACTTAAACTCTACCCCTTCTTAAACCCCTATACACAAACACACACACACATAAGACACACAAAACATGAATTTTAAGGGTGAGATAAAACAGTTCAATGGCACCAATCTGGAGCTAGATGGGTAGATGGGTTGACTTTGGTTGCTTTCTTCCAAATTCCTTGCAGGTTGTTGTGGTTGACATGAGGTGGTCTCCCAGCACTTGCAGTCTGTGGTTCTCTGGTTGAAACTTGCTTTTAATGTCTCCACTGGTGATTTTGCCCCTTTTCGTCCTGACTGGGGTTTCTCAAAGAAAGCAGGATACAATGATGTGACGAATAGCCAGTTAGCTACTGTGGCAGGATTACTGGAGTCTTACAAAACACTGGAGAGAGAGGTTTCAGGTCTTTCCTCTTTTCAGGCTGATCCACTGCACTATCCTCACACAGAGCCTGGCCACTTGGTCAGGAGCCAACCAAAGCGCCATTGATAGGCAGTTCCTTCTCAAACCAGGTCTCTTTTCCAGCACCATTCTGTCCAACATGGCACACACTGTTCCAGGAGATAGCAACATTGTAGATTTTCTTCTTCCTGCTCCAGTGAACATCTCTTTTAAACTGCAGCCATGGTAGTTTTTAAAGTCACGGTCCAAGAAAAAATAAAAATGTGCCCTTTAGAATATCAATGTATACATTTATAAGAGTGCTACTTTATAACAAGACATTTAATTTCCTCCTAAGAGATTGTGAATTACTTACTGTTCATCTGGAATAAAAGGAGAAAAACAGAAATTACTGTGTTTTCTTTGGGAAGGTGGTGATATATGATTCATCCAACCAAATTGGGTAAATTATACACAGTGTACACAGAGAGCAGTGTGTTATTACATTACTCAGAATGTACATATAAATCTAGATAGCTAGATCCCCAATTCTCTACCTGAAACCCAGGTTTATGAACCCAGGTCAATATATATGCTCTGCTCAGTAGTTTTTCCAAGTCCCTTTGCTGTAATGTTGATGACAAGAGCTGGATGAGTACACGCAATTGGTCCCTATTAGGTACCTTAACATCTAACACTGAAAGAATAGCCATAACTCCTGAATCACTCATGTGAAGCAAAGGACTTGACTGATTCTCAGTCAGCTTGAGCCAATGGAAGTGGTCTCCACTTTCCTTTGGCTGTTCGGCAGCTCAGCATCAAGTTGGTACATCACATCACAGCCAAGGCTGCTGACCTAGTGCATGGGAGGTCATGATTCAGTATGGTAATGCTCAGTAATGTGACCTGACCTGCAGAGGGGTTTGTCATCATTCTTCAAGAGCTCTCCCAATGGGTGAGGCTTCAAATTGGGGGTACTTGTTCTTAGAAGTTCATCCTGACTGTCAACGCTTTGCCAGAAATGATAACAGGAGCACAATAATCTACAGGCAAATCCTGGAAACATTAAGAGAGTGACCAAGAGAAGTAATTGCAATGGGAACAATGCTCTGCACTGCACAGCATTGCTTCCTATTGAGAAGAGCCCTGTTGCTATAGTCACAGCTAACACACCATATACCTTAAGGAGAAGGTAACAGAAGTGGAACCAGAGGTTTCCTGTGTAAGGAAATGAGCTAAGTAATTATGTAATTCACATAATTTGCAGAAACCTGTCATATGGAACAGCCGAGCACTTGGTGCATAGAATGATTTAAGACTGAGATGAGGAGGAATTTCTTCTCTCTGAGGATTATAAATCTTTGGAATTCTCTACCCCAGGGATATGGGGACAGTGTGGGAAAATGGCGTCAAGGTAGATGAGCAGCCAAGATCTTGACGGAGCAGGCTTACTCCTGTCCCAATTTCCTCCATTCCAATCAGTCCACACTGTAATGATTTAATTGCCAAAGGATATTTCATCTTTTCATTCCTAAATTTGACTGCAGAATTAAAATTGGTAAAACCCAAGCTATGGAAGAAATTGAATTTTAGTTGGTCACCATTGTAATTAAATACAGGCAGAGTCATATCTATAAACAAACAACACCAAAAACAACTGGCATTTATATAGCACTTTTAACTTGACAAAACATCCCAAGGTATTTCACAGGAGTTTTATAAAACAAAGTTTGATACTGAGCTACATAAGGCAGTATTAGGGCAGGTACCAAAAGCTTGGTCATAAACAAAGGAGTGTCTCAAAGACAGACAGAGACGTAAAGTGTTGGAGAGGTTTAGGGAGGGAATTCCAGGACTTAGGGCCCAGGTAATTGAAAGCATGATCACTAATGGTGAAAGCAATTCACATCAGGGATGCTCAGCAGGCTGGAACTAGAGGAGCAGAGATATCTCAGAGGGTTGTGGGACTGGAGGAGATTACAGGGATGGAAGGGGGAGGCCATGGAGGGATTTGAAAACAAGGATGAGAATTTTAAAATCAAGACTTTGCTTAAACAGGGACCAATGTATGTCAGCAAGCGCAGGGGTGATGGGTGAAAAGGTCTTGGCCTGAGTTAGAACGTGAGTTTAGATGAGCTCAACTTTCTGAAGGGTGGAACCTGGGCACTGGCCAGGCCTGCGTTGGAACAGGCACATCGTTGGTAACAAGGACATTAATGAGGGTTTTGGCGGCAGATAAACTGAGACAGGGACAGACATGAGGTGAGGTTAAGGAGGTGGAAATAGGTGGTCTTAGTGATGGTGCAAATGTGGTTGAAAGATCATTTTGGGGTCAAATATGACAACAGGTTTGTGAAGAGACTTGTTTAGCTAGTTGCCAGGAAGAGTGATGCAATCAGTAGCTTGGGAGTGGGGTTTGTAGTGGTGACTGAAGGCGATGGTTGTCCCAATATTTAGCCAGAGGAAATTACTGCTCATCCAGTGCTGGATGTCAGACAGTCTAACAATTTGGAGGCAGTGGAAAGTAAAGAGCTGTGGTGATGGGAGAGAGCTGGAAGTCATCAGCATTCACATGGAAACTAACAATGTGGTTGGAATATTTTAAGTACGGTTGGAACAGAGGAGATGGCAGGTGCATGCTGTGCCAGTCGCCTACTGACCTCTGCCACTGATATTTCACTAGCAGTGGAAGGGCCCAGGTATACCCTGGAAGCCTACTGCGGGTTCAGGAGGTGACCCTCCTGATCTGGAACCCTGTACCCCATGGAGAGCCCCCCAGCAAAGACCATCCTCACTTGAAGACCCCCTTCCCCTCTTACTTGACCCCTCCCTCACTGGCCCTGGTGAGCCCATCCACTCACCTATCTTCTGGGCTCCAGCGCTGCCCTTAGTCTCAGGCCTTTTGCAGTCCCAGCAATGGCCACCACTCCCAATGGTGCTCCTGGGACTGACGGAAGAGCTGCTGGCCCTCTGATTACATTGGGTGGTGGGGGTGAGGGGCAGAGCATAAACCACAGCCTCAGGATTTCCAGGACCAGCTGAAGCAGCCCGCACCACCACCACCCCCGCAGCACCCCCCACTCCCCACTGCCCACCACGACTGTCCAGCTGAGGGGAAGCACATAGTTGAAAAATTGGAGGATGTCAAAGATAGATCATGGGGGGTGGTTATCAGGAGTAATGATGTGGGAAAAGGAAGAGGAGATCCTGCGAGTGATTCTCTGGCTATAATGGAGGGAAGGTTGAGGGAAGGGCAGGATTGGCAGCTCAACGTTCCGGGATATAGAATCTTCAGGCGAGACAGGGGAGGGGGTAAAAGAGGAGGAGGCATTGCACTATTAGTTAAGGAGTCAGTTACTGCAGTAAGGAGAGATGATATCTTGGAGGGGACATCAAATGAAGCTTTGTGGGTAGAGCTTAGGAATAAAAAAGGGGCTGCCACATTGTTAGGTGTTTATTATAGACCCCCAGACAGTCAGCGGGAAATTGAGGAGCAAATATGTGCACAATTTGTGGAGGTGTGTAAAAACAATAACCATAGGGTAATTATATTAGGTGATTTCAACTTTCCCAACATTAATTGGGATAGACATAGTGTTAAGGGCTTGGATGGAGTGGATTTCTTGAAATGTGTACAGGAGAACTTATTAGGTCATTATGCAGAGGGTCCAACAAGGGACGGTGCAGTGCTGGACCTAATTCTGGGGAATGAAGCCGGACAGGTGGCTGGGGTGGTGGTGGGCGAGCATTTTAGTGATAGCGACCACAACATGGTACAGTTTAAGTTTGTTAAGGACAAAGAAAGAGACAAGTTGCAAAAAAATGTTTTGGATTGGGGGAGAGTGGATTTTAGTAAAATAAGGCAGGATCTGGCCAAGGTAGACTGGGAACAGCTACTTGTGGGGAAATCTACAGAGGAGCAGTGGGGGGTGTTCAAAAAGGAAATGGGAAGGGTACAGGCACAACGTGTTCCCTCTAGGGTGATAGGAAGGAGTAACAAGCCCAGAGAACCATGGATGACCAGAGGTATTCAGGATACGATGAGAAGGAAGAGAGAGGTTTTTAGCAGGTACAAGGGAAGCAAATCAGCAGAGGCATTAATGGAGTACAGAAAGTGCAGGGTGGTGCTTAAGAAAGCAATTAGGAGAGCAAAGAGCGGATATGAGAAAGCTCTGGCTGGTAAAAGTAGGGAAAATCCCAAGATATTCTATAAGTATATCAATGGGAAGAGGATAACCAGGGAAAGAGAGGGGCCCAGTAGGGACCAAGGGGGCAATCTATGGGTGGAACCAGAGGACATTGATAGAGTGTTAAACTAATACTTCACATCCGTCTTCACCCAAGAAAATGAGGAAGAAGCTCTCGAACTCGGGGAGAGAGGCTGCAATTAAGCAAATTGATATAGGGAGTGACAAGGTATTGGAGGTGTTGGCAGGCTTAAAAGTGGACAAATCTCCAGGTCCGGATGTTGTGTCCCAGACTGCTGAGGGAGGCAAGGGAGGAGATCGCAGGGGCTCTGACCCAAATTTTTAATTCCTCTCTGACCACAGGGAAGGTGCCAGAGGACTGGAGAACAGCTAATGTGGGTCCGCTATTTAAGAAGGGTTGTAGAGATAAGCCAGGGAACTACAGGCCAGTGAGTCTCACATCAGTGGTAGGGAAACTACTGGAGAAATTTTTGAAGGAGAGAATCTATCTCCATTTGGAGAGGCAAGGTTTGATCAGGGATAGTCAACATGGCTTTGTCAGAGGGAGGTCATGTCTAACAAATTTGATTGAATTTTTTGAGGAGGTGACCAGGTGTGAAGATGAGGGTAGTGCAGTTAATGTAGTTTATATGGATTTCAGCAAAGCCTTTGACAAGGTCCCACATGGGAGACTTATAAAGAAGGCAAAAGCACATGGGATACAGGGTAATTTGATAAGGTGGATTCAAAATTGGCTTAGTTGTAGGAGGCAGAGGGTGATGACAGAAGGATGCTTTAGTGACTGGAAGCCAGTGTCCAGTGGCGTACCACAGGGATCTGTGCTGGGTCCCCTATTATTTGTCATTTATATAAATGACATAGATGACTATGTGGGGGGTAGGATTAGTAAGTTTGCGGATGACACAAAGATTGGCAAGGTGGTTAACAGTGAGGTTGAGTGTTTTGGGCTACAGGAAGATATAGACGGGATGGTCAAATGGGCAGATAAGTGGCAGATGGAATTTAACCCTGAAAAGTGTGAGGTGATACACTTTGGAAGGAGTCATTTGACAAGGAAGTATTCAATAAATGGCATGGCACTAGGAAGTTCTGAAGAACAAAGGGACCTTGGTGTGTGTGTCCATAGATCTCTGAAGGTGGAGGAACATGTTAGTGGGGTGGTGAAAAAGGCATATGGGACACTTGCCTTTATCAATCGAGGCATAGATTACAAAAGTAGGGAGGCCATGTTGGAGTTGTATAGAACCTTGGTGAGGCCACAGCTGGAGTACTGTGTGCAGTTCTGGTCGCCACATTATAGGAAGGATGTGATTGCACTGGAGGGGGTGCAGAGGAGATTCACCAGGATGCTGCCTGGGATGAAACATTTAAGTTATGAAGAGAGGTTGGATAGACTTGGGTTGTTTTCGTTGGAGCAGAGAAGACTGAGGGGTGACCTGATCGAGGTGTACAAGATTATGAGGGGCATGGACAGGGTGGATAGGGAGCAGCTGTTCCCCTTAGTTGAAGGGTCAGTCACGAGGGGACATAAGTTCAAGGTGAGGGGCAGGAGGTTTAGGGGGGATGTGAGGAAAAACTTTTTTACCCAGAGGGTGGTGATGGTCTGGAATGCGCTGCCTGGGAGGGTGGTGGAGGTGGGTTGCCTCACATCCTTTAAAAAGTACCTGGATGAGCATTTGGAACGTCATAACATTCAAGGCTATGGGCCAAGTGCTGGTAAATGGGGTTAGGTAGGTAGGTCATGTGTTTCTCACGTGTCGGTGCAGACTCGATGGGCCGAAGGGCCTCTTCTGCACTCTGTGATTAGATGGATAAGAATAGGACCAGGAGAGAGCAGTCCCACCCAGCTGGAGAGTGGTAGAGAGGTTTTGGAGGAAGATGGTGTGGCCAACCATGTCAAAGGCTGCAGACAGGACAAGAAGGATGAAAAGGCATGGTTTATCTTTATCACACTCATATAGGATGTAATGACAGGAGCCATTCTGGTCCTGTGATAGAGCAGGGCCCCAGTCTGTTGCAGATCAAAACTGTGAAACAAACAGATTGGACTGTATGCACTGGGTGCAGTATAACTACAGTCAGTCTGGGGCTGTATGCCTCCTATACAGTATAAGTACAGTCTGTCTGGCACTGTAAATCCCAGGCTAACAAATAAATATTAATGAGGCTGTGTTAGATGGAAAGTTAATCAAATCTGTTGGATTTTTATTGTACATTTTGGATTTGAATCAGAGGCAGGCGCTTGTGTTTAAATATGAACAATACAGCAGGACTGGACACAATCTTCAAAACCACTGTTCCCAAATCACAGCCGTACAACCAGAGTCAGACAAACTCATGCAGCATCGCTTTGAAACTCCAGCAGCAAGAGACAGAGCCACTTAAAATTATTTCCTTCTTGTGCCAATCCAGGGGGTAATATTTTCAAATGTTGTCACCTTTGGATTAGAACGGATGGATCCTGTTCAGCAATGGTGAAGATGGTGTAGTTATGAGGATAAATTCACTAATACCTACAGCTCTAAGACAGATAGGACACAGTGACACTGAATCTTCAAGATATGTTCCCTTCAGGCCAGCTCCTGGCTGGATCAGTGAACTTACCCATGTGTTAACCTCCAGGCCCCAGGTCTAACAATAGTAAACCCATGGAAAGGAGGGATGCCTTCAATTGGGGGAAGGGATGACCGAAAATAAAACACTGCCCATTTCCCTGTATTCTGTGGGCCCCATTCCAGGATCTGTTAAACACTTCACACACGCACATCTGAATCCATCTGAATATAGAAATCACGGTTGTGAAGGAGTCTAATGATGTGCAGCACTTTGCACCACAATACAATGATACATGCATAGTTCAGCTGTAAATTACAAATTGCCAATGGACCCATTTTCTCTCAGCCTCAGTTGCTATTATTTTGTATAATAACCAATCTTGAATGGAGCAGCCATTCGCAATGAGTACATTTGGGGAGGTCCTGAGGGAGATCACAAGAACTTCTTGAGTGCTGACTTTGCTATTATGTTCTTTTCATAAACTTCCTTTTTAAAATATTAGTCTTTAAATGCATGCTTTAATACACTGTTTGTGACAGATTGGAATATAATATACTCTTCTGGGTGAATTACATTAGAATTTAGAAATTCTTACTTAAACACAATATGTGACACTGTAGGAACATTAAGTAAGTCAATTTCCTAGACAATAAAGTTTGTTCACCAAAAGATATTATATGTTGGAAAGCAAAAGAAATGTATTATATTTAAGGACTCATTTTGGAAATACTATAGAGTTAAAGTAATAACCTCAGCTCTCAAGCTATTATCATTCATCCTGCAAATTGGTTTCTATTTAAACCTTTGATCTCTCATTGTTATCCAGTTACATAATGCAATTAAAACGTAATCTTAAGAAAAGTGTGAGATGCAATAAATAGACTGAGGATTGTTGGTAAAACAGAATATTTTCCATACAATTTGTTTGTTGAATCAGTCACACACCAAACCAGCTAGAAAGGTCACAGGTTCAAGCCCCACTCTCGGACCTGTTCTTATGACTTAGCTAATTGCTCTGTCAGAACTGCACAATGCATGCGGGGAGGTGAAACGGGAGCTGCATTGCTACAAATGTTGAGGAACTACACAGCTGCCGGTGATGGGGAGTCGCATTGCTGCCTCTGTGTAAGGTGTTGCATTGTTGCAGGATTGCGAGAGAACTGCATGCAGGTGTTGAGGAAGCTTCATTGTTGCTGACATTGAGAGAACTGTATAGCTGTAGCTGTTGGGAGCTGCTGCAGATGTGGGGAGCTACTTTGCTGGCTGCCTATCAGCTCAAGGAAGCATCTTCCTTCTATTTTCCTGGTCTGAGGCAGCATGATCTCCCCAATCTTCCACATTGGAGCTGGATTCCTCTTTGACAGTGACAACAGACTGCCTGGTGAATGCCGCTCTATTGAAATCCTCATCCGACTCCCCATAGTGGAACTCATCTGCAGCCCTATTCTCCAGTGAGCTGTCACACAAGTATCCTTTCCCTGGGCCTGGCTGCAAGCCGGTGACTCACTACATGTTGATCTGTGCTAGCCTCTAAGGTCCTCACAGTGCCAATATTTGAGTTGGTGGCTGTGAGTGTCAGATCAAGAGACGGTGCCTTGACATTACTTTCACAAGGAAGTTCTTCCCCTCCTTCCTGTCTCCACTGAGGCTTTTCAGGCAGAAGCTCTTCTGTTTCTGAAAGCGTACAAGCAGATGGAGAGTGTTAGGGTGAGGGGAGAGGGTTGGGGAAGAAAGCAGGAGGATCATGGTCACACCATCAGCTCCTTGCTCAGCTTTCCAAATAGCAGGATGAAGATGAGAAGGGGCAAAAGACAGGAATGCACCATGATCCTTAATGCTCCCAGAAGGAGAGTGTTAGGGTGAGGGAAGAGGGTTGGGGAGGAGAGTAGGAGGATCAAGGTCACACCATCTTCAGTTCCCACTTGATGCTACAACTCAGGATGAGGTTGAGGAAGGAGTTGGAAAGGGGCAGACGGCTGTCACTAACCATCACCGTGCACTGCCTCTGCTGTACAGACACCAGAGGCTGCACTGTCACCAGCCCCATGAAGTGGAACCCACCCCACCCCCGGGGATCAGGGGATGGAGTCATGGAGCTCCCCTCCAGTCTGCTGCCCCTCCCTGCTGTAACAACCAAACTCCTTCTGCAGAGGAGAGGGCAGAGCACCAGTGATTGTGTGGCACTGCGCTTGGCTGATGTGCTAAGGAGATGGAGGTGTGAAAGGCAGGGAGGGTTGGGTGTGAGGGTGAGGGAGAGTATGTTAATGTTGGGTGTAAGCCCTGAGTGCCAGTGATTGCTGCCGGGTGAATGATGGGGGTATGGTGCATTGAGCAGAGGGAGAGATTGCTGGTGTGATGGACATGGGCTGTAATGTGAGGATACATTCACTGGCCTCACACAGGCGGTCAAGGTGATTGTATTTTGTCCTGCATTCCTGCCTCATCCATGGTGCCAGACTTTGGGCAATCATATTCTGTGTGACAGGCTCCCATTCCCACTTCCAGCTGTGAATGGAGGATTTCTCTCCTACCCAGGGAACCATTGCCCCCCTCCTGGATTCCAGTGAGCACAGCGTCCATTGTAATGTCACCAAATCGAGGTGTTCTTTCCCTTACCTGCTGAGACATCCAATGCTTCAAACTGATTTTCTATCAGCTTTGATTTCAGGTGTATAGGCTCCCCTTAATAGGCAGAGACTCCATGAAGGCTAGAGGCTGCCTGGAGCATGTAATGGCCAAACAATGCTGTCAGGGCCTCCTGCTGTGCGCAGAGACAGCAGGGAGCTCCGAGGGCAGCAAAGCAGCACGGGACCAGCACTGAAGCCACTTGGCCCAACACTGCTGTCAGTTAAATGAAATAGGTGGATGACAATTGTGTTCTGCACACCCCAATTTCAAAGGTTAGGTCACGAATCATGAGTCCCATGCCCAAAAACCAAGTCAGACAAAATTCTAGCCCACAGGCTGCTCTAATGGGAATGTCAAGGCACACAAGGTATCGATGCAAAAATGGCTAATTTCATGATCATATGTTTCAGGAGTATAGCTGTTAGTGTGGATTGAAGTTTTATATGTAAGGCAATGGGAGCACCTGGCGAGAGGCTGCTAAACAGACCTAAAGTATTTGAAATTCAGAGGATCACTTGTGTTCATTTAACAAGGTCAGAGTTACAAGTGGGAAAAAGACTAAGCAATGAATGGTCTCTTTCTGAGTTTCTTGGTAGAGACAAGATGTCTACAGTTGTCTTCATAAGAAGTTTAAATTATTCATGTGGCTCTCACATCACAGAAAGGTTAAAAGCAACAGATAAACAAGGGAAGGGCTTAAAGTATCCCTATACTCTTCAGATCAAAGCACAGTCTTAAAATTAAAGTTAATTAGTTTAAATCTCTATCTGGGCCATCTAAGATGTGCAATCCAAGATAGATAGGGAGGGTATATTTTGGTTTTGGGTTTATCTGTATGTTTTCTCACAGAAGCAGGCAGTTGGAGGCTGGAAGCAGCTTTGAGAAGCAGAGACAGAATTTTCCAGAAGCAAAGGGCATGCAGAAATCAGAGATATTCTTGAGTTGGAGTCACTGAGCAAGAATGCAGTGAGGTCCATTCTTGAGCTGGGATGTTTACAATTATGAGGTGCTTAAGGAGAGTTAGAGGGTTGCTTGGCTGGATGCTAGTCGAAAGACCACAAGAAATTTCATACCTTGGAAAAGAGTGGTAACACTGAAGAGAATCAAAGTGAATTCCTGAAAGCTGTGGCACACCTTGATTTGGTCCCAAGAGAAGTGAAGGAACCCTCAAGGTCCTATAATGTGTAGGGGAACTCTTGGGTAGAAATAAAAGTCCTGGTGAGATTTTCAGGCTTAACGAATAAGGGTTTATAAGATATAATGCTGTTAGTTACTTTGTTTAACTCATGTACACTCAAAACCTTTGTTTAAAACATGAAATATTGAAGTGTAATTTCTTTCAGTTAATAACTAAAAGTTCAAATTTCTTCTTAAAAGTTATAAGTCTCCCTCGAGATCAGGATAAGACAGGACAATCGATGACACACTGTCAAGTTCAGTCTGAATGGGAAGATGGAAACAGACTCTTGAGTCATTTATTCAATTTTTGCTACAGATTTTCTAATGAGTTCAGCAAGTCTGAATGATAGTACAAATAAATCTTCTGCTGGATCCACACACACACACAATACACACTCACGTACACAAATATACACACACACAATTATACACTCACATTAACAAATATACACACACACAATACACACTCATGTACACAAATATACACACACACAATTATACACTCACATATACAAATATACACACACACAATTATACACTCACGTATATAAACATATACTCACATGCACAATACACGTACACAGGCAATATGCACTTACACGTATACAAATTGATACACACACCCCAATATACTCGCACACATATGCTCACACTTATACAAAGACATATACAAAATACGCACATGCATATATGGACGCATATAAGCATACACACACACACACACAATATATGTAAGCACCCATCGTAAAATAATTACTGTGCCAAGAATTCTCAAATTAATTATACTGACTAAAAATGGCCCACAAATACTCCACCCCAATCCCTTTAAATACTCCCTAGGTTTGATAACTAAACCTGACTGCATTAACTGATGAGCATATTCTCACTATCAGCCCCACTGAAGATCCTGGAGCTTTCTGTTTGCCTCTGAGCATTCTGAATATTCCTAGTGGTAACCACACTTTCCTGCAAGACATGATGTGTGTATTTGAAAATCAGATTTAGTTAACCTGCAGCACATAAAAGGTATTTGGAGACTATTGCAGCTTCAGTGCAGGTCAAGGCCTGAAAATGATATCAGAATGGATTTGTCCAGACAGGAAGATCAAGGATCAAGGAAAGGGCAGGATGTATGTTAAAGGGAGGAATTCTCCATTACAAACCGATCCTGGAGTGTACCTTCAGGCATAATCCTCCACTTACTGATCCCCACTCTAGGTTACCAGGCCTTGCCCTAATAAGCATAATCTCATTACACCATAAATAAAACTTTTCTATTTATCTCTAGATTTAAAATGAATCTAATAAGGCTTATGATACAGTCACCCAAAACCCTAATCATATTTTGCCCTATCTAAAAGTAATCAGTAATTGTGTTATATCATAACGTGCTGACACAGAAGGCAGAATGAGAACCCAGCTGTTCTAATTAAATTAAATGCTAGGCTGATGGAATATATTTGCCAAAGCTCATAGTGTAAGGGTGCAGAATTAATAAGCATTATAGCTTAGAGCAGGAGATGATATCACAATGGATGCAGGGTTTTGATGTGGAAAGCCTCATTCAGATTCAGTGACCATAATGTAAGAATGTGACAGCTGCTTAGACAGACTGTAAACCTTGAACACAGTCATCTGAGCCACCAACCCAAACCTTCTCCTTCTGTGAAACACTGTTGTGATATTCTGATGAAATTGGGAAGAACAAGAGACAAAGTGACAAGAATGGGTAAAATAATAAAAGAACATTTGCATGTTTTTGATCTTTATACACGACAGGGCAAATTAAAAACAAAATACTGCCGTCCAACCCCAGTTAACTTCATCCCAACGTAACCGCACCCTCAGTTTCATCAATGGGTATATTTTCAGTCTCTTGTTCTAGTATTGTTGCTGTCATGTCCATTCGATCAGCTTGATGATGATTCATAATCACAAGATTATTAATAGGATACTAAATGTATTCATCCCAAAATTTTCCAGATGATCTTTTAAACAGGCAAAGCTCATTTCTGGCACAAACTATTTTGGAGGCAAATTCTATTTCTCCACAAATACCAGATTGACTCTGTGGTATCTCAGCGACGTGGTGTGTCAGCGACGGGGTGTATCAGCGACGGGGTGTGTCAGCGACGGGGTGTGTCAGCGACGGGGTGTGTCAGCGACGGGGTGTGTCAGCGACGGGGTGTGTCAGCGACGGGGTGTGTCAGCGACGGGGTGTATCTGCGACGGGGTGTGTCAGCGACGGGGTGTGTCAGCGACGGGGTGTGTCAGCGACGGGGTGTATCTGCGACGGGGTGTATCTGCGACGGGGTGTGTCAGCGACGGGGTGTATCAGCGACGGGGTGTATCTGCGACGGGGTGTGTCAGCGACGGGGTGTGTCAGCGACGGGGTGTATCAGCGATGGGATGAAAAGCAGTGAGAGTATGTGATCAGAAGAACACGATTATATCGTTGTCACAATCTCACAACTGCACCGCAATCCACAGCAGACTCCAAGATATCTTTAAAAATATACATGTGTTAAAATGTTGCTTAACTTTCCCAAGTTAGTGTCACCGAGGGTATCATTCTCACCTCTGACTCAAATGGTCATTAGTTCAATTCCCACTCCAGAGACTTGAGCACATTATCCAGGTTGGCATTAGAATCATCGAAAGTTTACAGCACAGAAAGAGGCCACTCTGCCCATCATGTCTGTGCCGGCCGAAAACGAGCCACTCAGCCTAACCCCACTTTCCAGCATTTGGTCGGTAGCTCTGCCGGTTACAGCACTTGAGGTGCATATCCAGACTCCTTTTAAATGAGTTGAGGGTTTCTGTCTCTACTACCATCTCAGACAGTGAGTTCCAGACCTTTACCACCTTCTGGGTGAAAAAGCTTTTCCTCATGTTCCCTCTAATCTTTCTACCAATCACTTTAAATCTATGCCCCCTACTCACGACCTCTCTGCTAAAGTAAATAGGCCCTTCCCATCCACTCTATCCAGGCCCCTCACAATGCTGTATATCTCAATCAGATCTCCCCTCAGCCTCCTCTGTCCCAAGGAGAATAATCCCAGCCTATCCAATCTTTCCTCATAGCTGCAATTTTCCAGTCCTGGCAACATCCTCATTAATCTGCTCTGTACCCTCTCGAATGCAACTTCATCCTTTCTATAATGAGGTGACCAGAACTGCACACAGTGCTCAAGTTGTGGCCTAACTAATGTTTTATATAGTTCCAGCATAACCTCCCTGCTCTTATATTTTATGCCTCCGCTAATAAATGAAAGGATTCCATATGCTGTCTTAACCACCCTATCAGCCTGCCCTGCTACCTTCAGGGATCTCTGGGCATTCACTCCAAGGCCCCTCACTTGCTCTACTCCTCTCAGTATCATCTCATTTATTGTGTAATCATTTGCCTTGTTTGACCTCCCCAAATGCATCACCTCATTCTTCTCTGGGTTGAATTCTATTTGTCACTTTCCTGTCCACCTGACCAGTTACAAGTGCAATACTGAGGGGCTGTTGTACTGTTGCACCATTGAAAGATGAGTCATGTTTAAGCAAGGTCCCACCTGTCCTTTCAGGTAGACACAACAACTTATATTGATATAGCACCTTTAAAGTAATGAGACACCTCAAGTCACTTCACAGGAGCGCTATAAAACAAAATATGACACCAAGCCACATAAGGAAATCTTGTTCTGCCGAAGGGCCATGAGGGCTCGAAACGTTGACTGATTTCTTCTCCGCCGATGCTGCCAGACTTGCTGAGTTTTTCCAGGTAATAAGGTTTTAAGGAGTGTCTTAAAAGAGGAAAGTGAGGTAGAGGGATGGAGAGGTGTAAGGAGGGTATTCCAGAGTTAAGGACCTAGGCAGCTGAATGCAAAGCTACCAATGGTGGAGAAATTAAAATTGGGGATGTAGAGAGGCCAGATACCTTGGAAGTTTTGGGGCTGGGGGGGGATTACAGAGATAGGGGAGGGTGAGACCATGGAGAGATTTGAAAACAAGGATGAAAATTTTAAAAATCAAAATGCTGCTTGACCAGGAGCCAGTGTAGGTCAGTGAGCACAGGGGTGATAGGGGAATGGGACTTGCTGCGAGTTAAGACACGGGCAGAATTTTGGATGAGCTCAAGTTTATGGAGGATAAAATGTGGGAAACCACATCGAGTGCATTGGAACAGCTGCGTTTGGAGGTAACAAAGGCATGAACGAGGGTTTCAGCAACAAAGAAACTGTGACAGGGATGAAGTCAGGCAATATTACAGAGGTGGAAATAGGCATTGTTAGTGATGGTGTGATTATGAGATCGGAAGCTCATCTCAGGGTCAAATGATTAGAGCAGGGGTGTTCTCCCTGCTGCCCTGGCTAATGTTTAATCCCTCAACCCCAACATGTCTATATTAGATTACCTGATCATGCATATGATCTAGATGAAGGAACTGAGGGCATCCTGGCTAAATTTGCAGATGATACAAAGATAGGTGGAGGGACAGGTAGTATTGAGGAGGTGGGGAGGATGCAGAAGGATTTGGACAGGTTAGGAGAATGGGCAAAGAAGTGGCAGATGGAATACAACGTGGGGAAGTGTGAGGTCATGCACTTTGTAGGAAGAATAGAGGCATAGACTATTTTCTAAATGGGGAGAGAATTCAGAAATCTGGAGTGCAAAGGGACTTGGGAGTCCTAGTCCAGGATTCTCTTAAGGTTAACTTGCAGGTTGAGTCGGTAGTTAGGAAGGCAAATGTAATGTTGGCATTTATTTTGAGAGGACTAGAATATAAAAGCAGGGATGTGCTGCTGAGGCTTTATAAGGCCCTGGTCAGACCACATTTAGAATATTGTGAGCAATTTTGGGCCCCGTATCTCAGGAAGGATGTGCTGGCCCTGGAGAGGGTCCAGAGGAGGTTCACGAGAACGATCCCAGGAATGAAAGGCTTAACATATGAGGAACGTTTGAGGACTCTGGGTCTATACTCGATGGAGTTTAGAAGGATGAGGGGGGATCTGATTGAAACTTACAGAATACTGAAAGGCCTGGATAGAGTGGACGTGGGGAAGATGTTTCCATTAGTAGGAGAGACTAGGACCCGAGGCACAGCCTCAGAGTAAAGGGAAGACCTTTTAGAACAGAGATGAGGAGAAACTTCTTTAGCCAGAGAGTGGTGAATCTATGGAATTCATTGCCACAGAAGGCTGTGGAGGCCAGGTCATTGAGTGTATTTAAGACCGAGATAGATAGGTTCTTGATTGGTAAGGGGATCAAAAGTTATGGGGAGAAGGCAGGAGAATGGGGTTGAGAAACTTATCAGCCATGATTGAATGGTGGAGCAGACTCGATGGGCCGAGTGGCCTAATTTCTGCTTCTATGTCTTATTCATTTGCTGTTTTTTTTGGCAGCTTGCTGTGCACAAATTTGTTGCCATATTTCGTAAATTGCAACAGTAACTGAACTTCAGTATTAGTCCAAATGATTTGGTACATCTAACAGTGTGAAGAGCTTTTCAGTGGTAACTTGGTTGTTTCTCAAGTTAGTGTCACTGGGAGTATCACTCTCCCCACCAGGTTAAATGGTCATTGGTTTAATTCCCTGTCCAGAGACTTGAGCGCATAAACCAGGCTGACAATCCCAGTGCAGTAATGAGGGGGTGTTGCACTGTTGCACCATTGGAGGTGCTGTCCTTTGGATGAATGATGTTAAAGCAAGGTCCCATCTGCCCTGTCATGGAAACACAACAACAACTTACATTTATATTGCATCGTTAACGTAATAAGGCATCCCAAGTCGCTTCATAAGAGCATTATAAAACATGAAAATAAACATTCCATAAATCTATGGAATGATGATTCCATTTCTATTCAACCTGCTCTCATTATAAAATGTGGTTTTGCATTATTTAACAGCAGGTTGGATAGATATTGAATAGAAAGTGTAGTGCCCACCAGAACTACACCCCACACTCAAGCCAGCAACTCTTTGCAGGCTAAGTGCAATAATAAAACAAAAATTAAAATAGCTGCTAAATTGAATATTCTTGAACTGTGTTTTCTCTGGGTTTGGAGTACAAAAATTTAACCTAATGGATGAACCATAGAATATATTTGCAGAAATATTCTCTACTGAATTATAAGGAGCCTATTTAAGAGTCTGCATGTTTTGACATCTGAATTTTAGATCACATTTTTATTTTTTAAAACTTGTCTGTTTTTGTGTAGAACTGTATTTGCAGAAGTTACATCATTTACTGCAGTAAATTTCCATCAAAGGGAGTCTGTTTACCAAAGGCATGATGTGCAAATTCTGGTCATACTGTACTGTTGATAATCACAAATCATATGAATGATTTCCTCTGTATCTGACTATGGTGCACTATTCATCCTCAATCTCTTTGCAGACATGGACCCAGCTTCCTCATGACATGTAGACTTACCTCTCCACTACTGAGATTGCTTGTTCAACAGCCAATCTTGAATGAGCCACAATTTTATCAAGCTAAACATTGGGGAAACTGACACCATTGCCTTTAGTGTCAATCAGTATCTCTGTACCATTCCCACTGATTCCATATCCTTCCCAGGTCACACCAGATGTTTGCAAACTCAGATGACCCCTATCTCTAATATAAAGACCACCTACTTTCACCTTTGCCACATAGCTTGTCTCCAACTTTACCTTAGCCTATTTGCTAAGAAACACTTCATCCCTGACTAACATGCCTCCAGGCTCCAATGTTGCCTTTACCAGACTGTTCTCCACCCTCTGAGAAATCTCAGCTTTCTCAAAACTCCGCTGTCCCAAGTTGTGTTCACCCATCAACCTTGTCCTTTCTGACCTACATCATCTCCTGGCTCTACCACCACCAAAATTCTCATCCTTGTGCTTAAATTCCCCCCTGGACTTGCCACTCCATATCCCTATAGCATTCTCCAGTTCTACAATCCCAACCAAAGTCTCCATTCCTCTGGCTCTGACAATTTGTGCATCCACCCCCTCCCTCACTTCACTCCACCATTGGTAGTCATGCCATCAGGTGTTTAAAGTTCATGCTCTGGAATTCTTTCCAGGGACCTTTTGACTCTCTCTCCGCCTTTGATTCTCTCTCCGCCTTTACAATGGTCTTTAAAACCCATCTCTTTGACCAAGCTTTTGCCACCAACTTAATAATTTTTTGGCTCAGCAGCCATTTTTGACTGCACATCTGTGAAGCACTTTGTGATGTTTATGCTAAAGGTACTGCATAAAAGGTATGTTTTTGTTGATGAAATCTTGTGAACAGTAAAATGTCATGTATTTCCCTTCCAATTTGGTTACATTTATTGAAGAGTAAACAGTGCTGGTAATGACTGCAACTCAACTGAAAACCCAATACCGGAGAGCAAAGTAAATGGAATTAACTAAAATGCAAACTGATTGTTTTAATGTACAAGCCAAAAGGATAAAGTCATTCAATGGTCAGTAGGTGAAGAGAAGTTTGTTATATTATCAACCTACTGGAATTTGTACCAACTGCAAATTAAAACATGAAAAACTTTTTTTTAAATCTGCTTTCTGGTATCTGAAGAGGTAATATGTGAGGGAGACAGCAGTACCTCATGGAGGTAAAATCTTAATTCTTTTAGTTGGTGTTTACTGTGTGAAGATTAATTTCTGGGGTTCTTACATTACAATGATTACTACATTTCATAAAGTACTTCATTAGCTGTAAAGAACTTTGGGATGTCTAGTGGGCATGAAAGGCACTATATAAATACAAGTCATTTGTCAAAGAGACTATTGTATCAATACTTTAATGTATTTCTGAAAATTTAGATCAGTTTCATCCTCCCTCCAATGTACCAAAAATGCCAAATATCTGGCTGACTTGCTGAAAGCAGCACTTTTTCCACTAACTCTGATAAAACTGATCATTAAATCGGCATTTCACATCCCAGTCAGCAGTTGCTGCTGACAAGCTCTTAAGCTTGTAATCTCATTTAACCCCCTCCTGTCAGGAGCAGGCAAGCTCTGGCAGCATAATGTGGAGTAAATTAGATCTGACATGGCAACAAGAGAAATGAAAAGCTCTTCATTTTAAAAGTCAAGCCACAGTGGGTAACCCTGACCTTCAGCTGTCTCCTCCAGCCCGTTCTTTTCACTGGGAGACCCTGCAGACATTTAGAGAAGGACGAGGATAAAGGGAATCTTAGGATTCCATAAAGTCAAATTTCCCCGGAGATGAATTATACTGAATATTTAGACAGTTGAAGGGAATTTCGACTGTGCTTTTTTAGAAAGTCCTTACCCAGTAATAAAAGATGAAACCTACACTGTCCATTTCAAGCTCCTTAGGTTCAATACTTCGCTGTGTGCCTGCAGGGCTCTCTATCTCTGAAGCTGGTTAGTCCTGGTGGAACACAGCAGGGCCACTTCTGTCCTTCTGATTCCTTGCATTCTAAATGAGGTCATCCTAGTTGGTGGCTGAACTCTTCAAAGCCAACTCCTCACACTGGCATTTACTTGATTGTAACCAATGGAAGATTTTGGAAAGTATTCTGCTTGTATCTAAGATACAACTTCACTTGTTACAAAGAAATCTCCTGGAGACCTCAGGATTTCTATCAATTATCTGCCCTGGCCAAGAGCAAAG
The DNA here is from genome assembly GCF_964194155.1 of Cetorhinus maximus. Classification (NCBI taxonomy): domain Eukaryota; kingdom Metazoa; phylum Chordata; class Chondrichthyes; order Lamniformes; family Cetorhinidae; genus Cetorhinus; species Cetorhinus maximus. The sequence goes on along the minus strand of NC_135885.1, from coordinate 147,274,112 downwards.
TTTCACGCTTACATCAAAGTTTATTTTTTAAAGAATGTAACACTTTTTTAAAAGCAGCACACACAGGATATGTTATTTTCTGTGAAAGCCAAAAACAATACAATAAATATCAACAAATACCCCAAACTCCCTCAGTGATGGTTCCGGATAAATGCAGATGATTAACCCATTTTTGCATCGTCTGTTTAACCTGCTACTTCAAATTTGAAAAGGTGACCATGCAAATTTTGAAAAAGTATGAAAATGCTAACAAAGATATTCCGTTCCACATGCCCAAGTTACTTAAATCAAACTGCTCACAATTTACTAAATAATGATGTTGGAGTCATAGAAACAATTGGTGGATGTCTACAAGAAGAATCTTCTGCACCCCCTGGTTATTTTTTGTAATTGGTACTGAGTTCAAAAGAAATTAGTCATCAGATGAAAATAATCCCATTACTGTAAAGCCCAAAATACAGAAATTCAACCACTTGACAGAATAACTGGTTCTAAATCTTGTTTAAAACATTAGAGAAACATTCTTTAAAATGTAAACTTAAAAAATAAATCTTCTCAACCTTCCTAGCAATTGAACCCCACTGTCTGAATCGGCCCAACAATATAGGTTGGCAGTCCTACATTAAATAATTCGAAACAAGTAGAGAAACCCCAGTGATATAGTTTAACCGGGAAGTGTGCCAAACACTGGGAACTCGGCTCAGAAACAGGCTCTCACTCCCGCATATACTTACACATGTAGCCTCACATAGACACACTCTCACCCATGCACCCTGATATGTACACACCCATTTCACGCACTCTCACACATTCACTGTCGCACACGCACCTCATGCACTCTCACACACACTTACACACTCACGCTCGCTCACTCACACCATGGCCATGTAATGAAACATTTATATTTGCCCACAGCGCAGATGAGCCTGGAGTTGCAAGTTACTGATAAAAGCAAATGCTGCAGCAGAGTTCATTTTACCTGAAAAATGCCGATTGGTTTCAAGGCTTCCTGTTGCCTTATCAAGACTGTGTCAAACGGAAGCCTCTGCCCTGCCATCTACATTTAGGTTTAAAAGCAGTGTTTCAATAACATGAGAAGCACAAGACAGTGTGTACTCTTCGAATTGTGGAAGGACAGAGTACTGGAAGCATTGCTGCCAAAAGCCCTTCAGTAATGCCGTGGTTTATTTAATTTGTCAGTATAATAGAAGCAGCTGAGTGAGAGGCAGAATGCATGGTGGTATCAAAGAAACAAAAGCTAAAAGTACCCACTATTTTGATTCCCTTTTAAAAATTACTTCCAAAGTGTGATATCTATTGTGAAGAATAATGCTGAACAAAGCATAGTGTCTTGGCAATATTCACCAAGCTTATTCACACTGCCAATTCTGTCTGTACATTCAGAGGTACAATACTCTTACAAAAGATGTATTGGGAGGTCTATAGCTCCCATTGTACGCTCAGTATAAACAAAAGAGAGCTAGAAGTTGAGTGATGCGTAGTCACATAGAAAATGGCTCATTCAGTCCAGCCGTGTTTCTGTGTCTTGCCTGAGTTTCTATCTGCTGAATAATGTATATTAAACAGAAAATACTGATCAGAGCGCAATGCGGAAATGAAATAGAATAATAGCATAACCAATGTGATGGTTGTTTCACGAAATGAATTTCGAGTAAATAAAAAAAAATGATTGCATGATTATGATCTGCTTCTAAAGTGAAGATTGCTCATTCAAGATTTATGTTAAATAAATACAAGTAATTAACACTAACTAATGGAAACATGGGAAAGTCATGTCCTCCCCGGTTCCTCCAAGGCTCCCAAATAAAAATCCCCTGAATTCCCCACTCCTCAAATATTTCCCTTAAATATCCCCACACTTGCTAGCCCTGCCTAGACAGTTCACTGGGCTCATTTGATCCCATTTTGTGTAAAATATTTCAAACTGACTTGTTAGTGCCTTGAACTACATTGTTTCAGTGAAAGCCTGATTAAAGTATTAAACACTACCGTGATTGTAAAAAAAGCTGTTACATTTTACTGTTCTCCTGATCCAATAATAAGTAAAGTCACTAAAATCAGTTTGTATTAATTTCCACCAACAAGGAAGCAATTCTTTCATTAAGAAAGACAGACTTGCATTTATACAGCACATCGGTAATGGTAATTAGCCATAATCCACGAAGGACGTCTGTCTCCATTAGAGAGAGACAATTGGTTATTAATTGGTTATATAGCTTGAGAGGCACCACTCCACATCAAGAGGGGGATTTCACAGCCTCTCCAGCTGCCTATTTGCAGGGGGACAGTAAAATAGGACAGGTGTCTTGACCACTTCCTTCCTGCCCACCCCCAAACTGCCCCCCATAATATGATGGCTGGGTAAAGCATCAGCCAATCCACCTGCCTTCATACCTATTGAGTCCCTTAATTGGACAATTAATGGCCAATTCACCCCATCCCCTGTAAAATTCCCAAGCATGAGGCATGGAGACAGGCCTCCATGAACTTCACAGATGAAGCCATGGTGTTGAGTCATTCTGCATCACACTCTAGCTACCTAAGCTAACCGACCCACACAGCACTTTTCACAACCTCAGGATATACCAAAGCACTTTGCAACAAATGAAGTACTTTTGATTAATAGTCTTTGTTGTAATTTAAGGAATAATTCAGCCAATTTGTACACAGCAAGCTCCAGCAAACAGCAATGTGCTAATGACCAGGTCATCTTTTTTCTAATGATGTTCAATGAGGGAGATATATTGACCAGAACTTTTCTGCTCTCCTTTGAATAGTGCTGTGAGATCTTTTACACCCAACCATCCGATAGGGCAACCAGGACCTCTGTTTAACATCCCATCTGAAAGATGGCACTCTCTGACAGTGACACACTGCCCAGTACCACACAGGATTGCTAACCTAGACTGTGTCATGGATTGGTAATTGGTTAGGTCAGAAGTAGGCAGTAGATACTGGTAGAATGAAAGCGATTATGTGACAAGTGGCATTCCACGGGGATCTGTTCTGGCATCTCAGCTTTTCATTGCACATATTGATGACCCGGATGAAGGAATAGAGGGTTCCATCGCCAAGTTTGCAGATGAGACTAAGTTGAAAGGGAAATTATTGCAGATGGTGTGTAATGTGGGAAAGTGTGAGGTCATCTGGTCTGGATTTAAGAAAGACAAATGGGAACATTTTCTTAATGGTGAGAGACTGATCTTTATCGACTTTGTACACTTCTTCAACTCTGTCCTGACCTGTCATTATCTTGACCTTTTTCCAAAGCCTTTGACATGACGTGTCACTGTGAACTTTGAAACGAGTTAACATCAGATGGTTTTCCATCAAACTGATGTTCACAAGTATCAATGTTTCCCTCACATGGTCCTATCTGTCCTGCAATAAGTAGTTCATCTTTTCTATTCCTTAGGAATTTCCCATGACCTTGTTGTTTCACAATCTGTTCCCTTTTCACATCAAAGACAACATTGCCAACCATATCTCACCATTTTATCAAGTATGGATTGATGGCACAAACAAAAGTAAAGGGGTATAATCTAATTGCCATTACAGACAGGTGGCTGCAGGGTGACCAAGGCTGAGAACTGAATGTTCAAGATTATTCAGCATTTAGGAAGGATAGGCAAAAATAAAAATGAGATGGGATAGCACAGTTAATAGAAGTTGAGATCAGTGCATTAGTGAGAGAGGATCTTAGATTGGAACATCAAGATGTAGGGTCAATTTGGGTGGAGCCAAGAAACAACAAGGGGCAGCAAACATTGGTAGGAGTTGTTTACAGGCCACCAAACAATAGTGGTAATGTAAGGCATGGTAGAAAGAAATACAGGAGCTCACCAAGGCTCCTTAGACAGTACCTTCCAAACCTATGATCACTATCATCTAGAAGGACAAGGGCAGCAGATACCTGGGAACACCACCACCTGAAAGTTCCTCTTGACATCACACACCATCCTAACTTGGAAATATATCACCGTTCCTTCACTGTTGCTGGGTCAAAATCCTGGAACTCCCTCCCTAACAGCACTGTTAATGTACCTACACCACATGGACTGCATCGGTTCAAGAAGGCAGCTCACTGCCACCTTCTCAACGGCAAGTGATGGATGGGCAATAAGTGCTGACCTAGCCAGTGGTGCCCACATCCCATGAATGAATTTTTTAAAAATCAGGAGATTACAGGTGCATGCTACAAGGATAGTACTGTAATTATGGGGACTTCAATCTACACAGAGTGTGTAAACCTAATTAGCATTAATGCTGTCGGGGACAAATTCCCAGAATGGTTTTCTAGAGCAATATGTTGAGGAATCAACAACAAAATGGGCTATTTTAAATCTAGCATTGTGCAATGAGAAAGGACTATTTAATAATCTAATTGTAAAGGGTCTTTTAGGGAAGAGCAACCATAATATGATTGAACTACATCACTTTCAAACTTCATGTAAAATTCTATCAGAAACTAGGGCCTTTAATCTAAACAAAGGAAATTATGAAGGTATGAGGGGCAAGTTGTCTGAGGTAGATTGGGGAACTACATTAAAAAATATGATGGTAGACAGGGAATGGCTATCATTTAAAGAATTTGTACATAGTTTACAACAAATTCACCTTCCTTTAAGACACAAAAATCCAACAGGAAAAGTGATCTAACCATGGCTAACAATAAAAGTTAAGGATTCTATTAGACAAAAGGAAAAGTCTTACCCAAAAAAGGTAGTAAGCCTGAGGATTGGGAGCATTTTAAAATTCAGCAAAAGGAGAACCAAGAAATTGATAAAGAAAGAGAAAATAAAATATGAAAGTAAACTAGCAGGGAACATAAAAACAGTCTGTGAAAGCTTCTATAGGTATGTAAAAAGAAAAAGATTAGTAAAGACAAATGCACAGGCAGAGAATGGGGGATTTATAATGGGGAATAAGAAATAGCAGAAAAGCTAAAGAAATACTTTCTGTTTGTCTTCATGGGAGAAGGTACAAGAAACCTCCCAGAAATATTGGGGAGCCAAGGGACTAGTAAGATTGAGGACCTGAAAGAAATTTGGATGAGTAAATGTCATGAAGAGATATTAATGTATATAATGTTATTGGAAATTATTTTTAAATTGGACTTGTAGTAGGGTCTGTATCTGTGGGTGTGTTAATTGGATTAAAGCCAGCTAGCCTGGGTGCTTTGATGCATAGTAGTTTTGAGATGTTAACAGTAAGGAAAGGTACATTTGCATTTTGTTGAATAAACTATTCAAGGACTCGGGGTGAATTCTTGCACCTAGCTAGGAGACACCAAGCAATATGTTTATATTACTAATAAAATAAGTACTATGAAAGGGGTTTTATTGTTAGAAGAGGTGGAGTTCAAAGGGCCTGGTGATACAATGAGAATTTACATTCAAAGGGAAGGCTAGGTACATACAGAAGAGTTTAGTGTGTGAGTCAGAGGCATGTAATATCTAAGCAGCCTGTAAGCCTATCACTGTGCCAGCGAAGGAACAAATTGCAAGGGACCTCATTTTGAATTTGTAAGATAAGATGTGCTTTGCCTGGTGTCTGTTGTTGCCTTGGTGAAGATTTTAGGAGTGATAAATTTGGGGATTTGTTTAATAGTTATTATGGTAATAATTTGTAGATGTGTATGTATTTAATACCTTGTAAAATTAATAAATGTTTAATTTAACTTATATTAAAAAAACCTCTGAAGGCTGGGTGGTTTCATTACTGAAGTCAGAGCTGCATCTCAAACATACCAATTGAAAATATAGGTTATGACAGTTGTTTAAAGTTTCCCTCTGGGATTTTAAAAAACTCAGCCTTTACCAACTGCTGTGAAATAACATAATAAAGTAGTACTGGAGAAATTAGCGGGACTGAGAGTTGAGAAATCCTCTGGACCTGATGATCTACATCGTAGAGTGTTGAAAGAGGTGGGCGTAGAGATGGTAGATGCATTGGTGATCATCTTTTAAAATTCACTAGATTCTGGAACGGTCCCTGCAGATTGGAAGGTGGCAAATAACCCTACTATTTAGGAAAGGAGGGAGAGGAAAAATGGAGAATTACAGACCTGTTAGCCTGACATTAGTATTAGGGAAAATGATAGAATCTATTCTGAAGGTTGTGATAACTGGTCACTTTGAAAATAATGGTGAGATTGGGCCGAGTCAACGTGGGTTTATGAAAGGGAAATCATGTTTGGCAAACCTGTTGAAATTTTTGTGAGGATGTTACTAGCACGATAGATAAGGGAGAACCATTGGATGTGGTGTACATGGATTTTGAGAAGGCTTTTGAGAAGGTCCCACACAGGAGATTAGCAAAAATAATTAGAGCATGTGGATTGGGAGTAATATGCTGATATGAATTGAGAATTGGTTAACAGACAGAAAATAGAGAGTAGGAATAACCGGGTCATTCTCAGGTTGGCAGGCTGTGACTAGTGGGGTACTGCAGGGATCAGTGCTTGGGCCCCAGCTGTTCACAATATATATCAATGACTTGGATGTGGGGACCAAATGTAATATTTCCACGTTTGCGGGTGACACAAAACTTGGTGGGAATGTGAATTTTGAGGAGGACGCAAAGAGACTTCAAGGGTGTTTAGACAAACAAAGTGAGTGGGCAAGAACATGGCAGATGGAATATAATGTGGAAAAATGTGAAGTTATCCATTTGGTAGGAAAAACAGAAATGAAAAGTATTTCTTAAATGGTGAGAGAGTGAGAAATGTTGATGTCCAAAGGGACCTGGGTGTCCTTGTTCATGAGTCACTAAAAGCTAACTTGCAGGTGTAGCAAGCAATTAGGAAGGTAAATGGTATGTTAGCCTTTATTGCAAAAGGATTTGAGTACAGAAGTAAGGAAGTCTTGCTGCAGTTGTTTAGAGCCTTGGCAAGTCCAGACCTGGAGTATAGTGTGCAGATTTGGACTCCTTACCTACTTGCCACAGGGTGAGTGCAACAAAGGTTCACCAGACTAATCCCTAGGATGGCGGGATTGTCCTATGAGGAAATATTGAGAAGACTGTGCCTGTGTTCTCTAGAGTTTAGAAGAATGGGAGGTGATCTCATTGAGGTGTACAGGGCTCCACAGGGTGGATGCAGTAAGGATGTTTCCCCTGGTTGGGGATCTATTACCAGGGGTCACAGTCTCAGAATAGGAAGTTGACCTTTAGAACTGAAATGAGGAGGAATTTCTTCACTCAGTGGGTGGTGAATCTTTGGAATTCTCTACCCCATAGGGCTATGGAGGCTCAGTCAGTCATTGTGTATGTTGAAAGCAGAGGTTCATGGATTTCTAGATAACGATGACATTAAGGGATATGGGGATAGTGCAGGAAGGTGACGTTGAGGTAGATCATCAGCCATGGTCTATTTAAATGGTGGAGCAGGCTTGAGGGGCTGAATGGCTATTCCTGCTCCTATGTATCTCACATTCTTTCTGCTTACAAGGTCTATTGGTCTTGTTGTGCAATGACTGTATAACTGGATGGCTAACTTGTCACCCCTGGACCTCATCCATGTCCTTAAGTGAAGTTCAAGATGGTGTCTTCAAATTCACAGTTTTACTGCAGCAAGCTTAAGTCATGGTTATCAAGAGATTCCTTCCCTCAAACAGTCTCACAGGCTCCAGGAAAGGTCCCAGATTCCACAATTATGTCTCTGATTGGATTCAAAGTTTTTTTTAGAGCTGATTTCCCTTCAGGAACAGCGTCTGGGCAGGCTTAATGGAGCAGTTGGTTGTGTGTTACTTCATCTTCCGCAGCCAAACACTCTAAACCTAGCTAGATTGTTAAAGAGGGAATCGAGGGTTTATTTTTACATCGTGGATGGCCATGTGCAACCATGTGGGAAATTCAGGACGTTTCTTGTCTTATTCTTGTCTTGTGTGACCTGATAGGTACTGTCTCCAACTGTTTGAGCTCAAGCTCAGGACTTCCAAGCTTGAGGACAGCTGGAGTTTCTGCTTCGCATCAGGAAAGATGAGAATTTCCGGGATTGTACATTCCAGGAGGTGGTTATCCCACATACAGTAAGTGTTCAGGATAATAGGTGGGTGGCCATCAGAAGAGTAGGAAGAGGCAGAAAGAACAGGAATCTTTGAGGTGTGGGCCACTTTCAAATGGGTACTCAGCATTGGAGACTGTTGGGAGTGATGATATTCTGAAGGAGTGCAGTCCAGACCAGGGCACCAGTGAAACAAGGGAACAACAATGTGTATGTGAAGATGGATGTTACTTTTTGGGTTTTAAGATTTGCATTATGAGATAAATAGAGATGACTTTTCAGCTGTTAAATTTCAAAGGGGAGTTTAGAAGTGACAAGGGACTTATGAAACCTTTGCAAGCTGTATTGGTAAACAAGGGAAGGTTATTAATATTTAATTGACCCAAAAGTGGAAGCGATAGGAAAACATGAAAGATTTTTATATTTTGGAAAAGTTGAGTTCAAAGAGATGTTTGAGAATAATGGAATCTAAGATGAACGGGAAAAAAGATATTTAAGGGAAGATTTTTAGTTGAGCTGTGGTGGCTGTGTGGGGGAGATGTCCTGAGACCAGATCTGTGCTGGGAGAAGGTGTGAGAATTGTCAATTTGAAGCAACCATCATGTTTTCAAGCCAGTCTTTGTTCTCAGAAAGAGTCTGTTTCTGAACGTTTCTTTTGAATTTCCACAGCAGAGTAGAAAAGAGTGAGAAGCCGTGTGGTATACCTTTACTAAAGTGAAGGCAGTTTTGCCTTGGGTAATATTATTGGATCTTTATGGTTAAAAATCTATAAGGGGGCTATTGCCACATAGGGCAGAATTTATCCTATGTCGGGTGGGCTTGGCGTAAAATGCGAGCGGCAGCGCTCAGCACTGCCTGTGCGGGCGGGGGAGGAGGGGGAGTGCAACCTTCACGCATGTCTGCAAGTGCACACTTCATAATCCCCCTGAGGCACAGAGCTACCTCAGGGAGATGAAGTGTTATTAAAAAAATATAAAGATTTGGAAATTGTAATAAAACATGTCCTCTCATGTGACTCTGTCACGTGAGCAGGAACATGTTATGAATTAAATTTTAAAACTTTTATTTTATTTTTATTTGCTTTTGGATACCTCATCCCGCTCGTGGATGAGGTTTCCAAAAATATGCAAAGGCCACTTGGCCTTTTTGACTGCCCGCTAACTGTAAGGTTGAACGGGCAGCGAAAAATTTAAGTTAATTGATTCTTTAGTGGCCTTAACAGGCCTTTTCATTGTCGGCAGGCACATTGCTGACTCTGGCATGTGCCCGCTGACTGAACTATCACATGACTGTGCATTGACGTTGGCACGCTTGGCCAACATCAACACGCATCGTTTCACACTCGAGTAGGTCGGACGCGCACCTGTCCACTGAGGTAACAATTTTGCCCATAGTTTACTTGTGTGTCCTGACCACATGGGTTTTTTTGGGGAATGTTTTGTAAGACTGTTTTAACTGTGTAGCTTTCATCTTGTGTGCTTAAGTTTTTTTTTTCCTTCTTGTTAATAAATCGTTTAATTTTAAAATCCAAAAAAAGTGCTACTGGGATTCTATGCTTCTGGGAACAGTAGCCTTCCCCTCATTTTCAAAATATAAAAAAAGGTTATGTTCAGGAAGTCAAGTTTCCCTCTGGGATTTAGCTTGCTCAGTGAATAACATCAGCTGTGGTCGTAACATGCAGAAATGCAGTTGTTATAGGAGATTCCATAGTCAGGGAGACAGATAGACATTTCTGTAACAATTATTGTGGGCCCTGCATGGTGTGTTGCTTCCCTGGTGTCAGGGTAAAGGACATCATAGTGAGGGTGCAGAGTATTCTGAAGGGGGAAAGGAATGAGCCAGAAACTGTGATACATATTGGTACCAGCAACAGAGAGAGGGCAGGTATTGAGGTCCTATGGTCAGGTTTTCTGGAGCTTGGGTGGAAGTTGAAAAGTAGGATTTCAAAGGTCATCATCTCTGGAATATTCCCAATGCCATGCATTAGCAAGTATACTGAAGGTCAATGCATGGCTTGAAGAATACAGCAGAAGGGAGGGCTTCAGGATTTTGGGCATTGGGGCCAGTTCTGGGTCAGAAGGCACCTATTCAAAAGGGATGGGTTAAACCTCAACAGGAGGATGGGCACCAGCAGATAGAAGTGCAAAAGATGAATAATGTGCATTAGGGAGTACTAGAGAAGGGAATAATTCCACATTAGATAGGAGCAGACTAAGTGGAAATATCAAGTTACTAGGGGGGTTCAGACTATGACAGAATGTAATAAAAGTCTAAGTCAGGGTTACAGTGCAATTATGTCAATGCATGGAGTGTGATAAATAAGATTGGTGAGTTACAGACACAGATTGCCATGTGGAAATGTGATGTTGTGGCAGTAACAGAGATCTAGTTGAAAGGAGGGCAGGACTGGGTATTAAATATTCCTGGATGCAAGGTGTTCAGGAAAGTTAGGAAAGGGGGAGGGGTGGCAGTATCGATTAAGGGGAGCATTGCAGTGCTGGAGAGAGAGGATGTCCCAAAGGGGTCAAGGACAGAATCTATCTGGCTGGAGCTAAGGAACTAAAAAGCTGCAATGGCATTGCTCGGTGTAGTCTATAGATCTCCAAGTAGTGGGAAAGATGTAGAGGAAGAAATTTGCAAAGGAAATTACAGAGAGGTACAAGAATGATAGATTTGTGATTAGTCATAATGGGGACTTTAATTATCCGAATATAGACTGGGATAGTAGTAGTGTAAAGGGCAGAGAGGGGAAAGAGTTCCTAGCGTGTGTTCAGGAAAATTTTCCATGGCTGTATGTTTCCAGCCCAATGAGGAAGGAAGCACTGCTCGACCTGGTTCTTGAGAAAAAGATGGTCCAGTTGGATCAAGCACCAGTAGGGGAACATTTAGGGGACCGTGGTCATTGTAACATAAGGTTTAGGTTGGTTATGGAAAAGGAAAAGAACAATCCAGAGAAAGAATAACTAATTGAGGGAAAGCCAACTTCAATGTGGTAAGAAAGGAAATGGCCCAGATCAACTGGAATCAAAGATTGGCAGGCAAAAGGGTATCTGAACCATGGGCTGCCTTTGAAGATGAGATAGTTCAGGCACAGTCAAGATATTCCCTTGAAATAGAAAGTCTGGACAAACAAACCCAGAGCTCCCTGGATGACAAAAGAGATAGTGATTAAGATGAAGAAGAAGAAGTGTACTTATGACAGATGTCAGGTAGATAATACAATTGAGAACCAGGCTGAATATAGAAGGCTCAGTGGGAAAGTGAAAAAGCAAATAAGAGAAGCAAAGAAGGGGTATGAAAAGAGACTGGCAGCTAATATAAAAGGGAATCCTGAAGTCTGCTATAGGCGTATAAATAGTAAAAGGGTAGTAAAAGGAGGAGTGGGGCTGATTGGGACCCAAAAGGGGATTTGTGCATGTATGCAGGAGGTATGGCTAATGTAGAAAATGAATACTTTGCATCTGTCTTTACCAAGGAAGAAGATGCTGCACAGGTCATAGTGAAAGAGAAGGTGATTCAGACTCTTGAAGGGATTAAAAATGATATGGAGGAGGTATTGGATAGGCTGTCTGTACTTAGAGTTGATAAGACACCAGAACCAGATGGGATACATCCAAGGATATCAAGGGAACGGAGAATGAAAATTGTGGAGACCCTGGCAATAATTTTCCAGTCTTCCTCAGAAGTTCCAGTTGGAGGACTGGAGAATTGCAAATGTTACACCTTTGTTCAAGAAAGGGTGTAAAGAAAAGCCCAGCAATGACAGGCCAGTCAGTTTAACCTTGGTGATGGGGAAGCTTCTAGAAATGATGATTCAGGACAAAATTAATTATCACTTGGGCAAATGCAATGAAGGAAAACCAGCTTGGATTTGTTAAGGGCAAATTGTGTTCAACTAACTTTCTGGAGCTTTTTGAAGCGGTAACAGAGAAGGTCGATGAGGGCAATGATGTTGATGTGGTGTACATGGACTTCCAAAAGGCATCTGATAAAGGGCCACAAAACAGACTTGTGAGAAAAGCTATAGCTCATGGAATAAAAAGGACTGAGTGACAGGAAAGAGAGTAGTGGTTTTTCGGACTGGAGGATGTAGTAGAGTTCCCCCGGGCTTGGTGTTGGGACCCTTGCTCTTCCTGATATATATTAATGAAATAGACCTTGGTGCACATGGCACAATTTCAAAATTTGCCAATTATACGATACTTGGAAGCATTGTGAAGTGTGAGAAGAATAGTGCAGAACTTCAAAAGGACATAGACAGGTTGGTGGACTGGGTGGACAAGTGGCAGTTGCAATTTAATGCAGAGAGATGTGAAGTGATGCAGTTTGATAGGAAGGACACGGAGAGACAATATAAAATAAAGGGTTTAATCTAAAGGGGATGCAGGAACAGAGGGGCCTGGGTGTATATATGCATAACTCATTGAAGGTTGCAGGACAGTTTAAGAGAGTAGTTAATAAGGCATGCATAACCCTGGGATTTATTAATAGGGCAGGGAATATAAAAGCAAGGAAGTTATGTTAAATCTGTATAAAACACAAGTTCAGCCTCAACTGGAGTATTATGTACAGTTCTGGGCACCACACTTTCGGAAAGATGTGAAGACATTAGAGATAGTGCATAAAGATTCATGAGAATGGTCATTGGGTTGAAGAAGCTCAGTTATGGAGACAGATTGGAAAAGTTGGGGCTGTTTTCCTTGGAGAAGAGAAGATTGAGAGGAGATTTGATGGAGGTTTTCAAAATCATGAGGGGTCTGGACAGAGTAGATGGGGAGAAACTGTTCCTATTGGTGAAAGGATTGAGAACCAGAGGGCAGGAATTTAAGGCAACTGGCAAAAGAAGCAACGGAGACACGAGGATTTTTTTTTCACACAGCGAGTGTTAGTTTCTGGAATGCTAAGGGGGAACTGGTTTCTTATCTGAAAAAGAAGATTGTGCAGGGCTAGTGGAGAAGGTGGGTGAGTGGCGCTGCGTGGGTTGTTCCTATGGAGTCGGTGTAGACACTATGGGCTGAATAGCCTCCTTCTGTGCTGCAGCAATTCTGTGATTCTGTGAACCTGTGAATGAGTTTGTCCCTGCAGTTCCTTCCAGTTAGGGAGGGTGTGATGTCCACTCCACATTCCCTACACTCGCAGAAAAGGCCCATTGGCTTTCAGTGCCTGTTCTCTTTCAGACTAAATGTGGCAGGTGGATTAGATAGATACTAAGGATCTGGAATCCCTGCCTGAACTTTAGTTTGTTATGTCTTCAGATCAAAATTTTTATTTCATGAATAAGGGTTTTTGAATCATGATGTTTGTACAGGGAGATGAGGGGGTATTAAGTTGGAGATGAGGGGGTATTAAGGTGTTTGATCTTAGCTGAAGATGTCCTTCCAGCACATCCACATGATAAGTAGTGAACAAGGAATGGAGAAAAATGAATTCTCTATATCATTTGCTTCAGTTTAACTTTGTGTTTGGAATCAAAGAAGTTTGCAGGTTAATCTGTTCTCCAATGCAAGTACAGGTTAGATATAGGGCCATTCTGTGACCCAAACTGGGAGTGGAGCTTCCAGACCAGACTGATAAGTAAATGTTGCTGAAATAATTTTTTAAGCTGTTCCTATTGTCCATTTTGCAGAATTATGGGTTTTCCCAAAAGAACAAAGTAAATCATATTCATAAATAATAAATGATAAACAATTAAATAATAAATCATAAACAAATTAAATCATATTCTTATTTATGGTTACATTAATCATAGCCATGAATGGATTCTTGCAGCAAAGTACAGAGCAGAGCTGTTAGGTTCCTCTACAGCTTCAGAGGCCAAGCTTTCGGTTAAGCTGCACAAGGTGGTGCAGCCATAGCAACCTGATTACCTTATGCCCCTCCCCCACACCCATGATCAATTTGCCTGTAGGAGGGAGAATCCAGTATTTTGCAGGTGAGTGGGACTTCATTATGCTTCTTTCATGAGTGAGAGGTTCTGGTTAGAAAGATAACCCTGCCATTTAGTAATTAGAAAAACGTTTATCCCATGGGATAATGAATGTGGAACAGACTCCCAGGGAAGGAGTTGATTCTCAGGTCAGTTGAAGAATTCTCCTAACAAAGAGGTTTTGGCTTTAGAGCGAGTTGTCTGATTGCTATTTTACTTTCTTTCCTGTAGACCAGGGACTTTACTTCTGATATTTCATTGTTCCTAACAAAATGTATTAGCTGTGGCTCAGTGAGCAATGCTCTCATCTCTGAGTCAGTAGATTGAGTTCATATCCTACTCCAGAGACTTGAATGTAAAATCCAGGCCAACAGTTCCAGAGGAGTACTGAGGGAGGACGGCAGTGTTGGAAGTGTTGCCTTTTGTAAGATCCATTCAAACGAGGCCCCATCAACCCTCTCAGATGGATGTAAAAGTTCCTATGGCACTGTTTGATCAAGATCAGGTGAGCAGTCCCTGGTGTCCTGGCTAATGTTTATTCCTCAACCAACATTACCCCATTACCAAAAACAGATTATCTGCTCATTGTCATATTGCTGTTTGTGGGATCTTGCTGTGCACAAATTGGCTGCTGCATTCCCTTACATTACAGAACTGACTATACTTCAAAAAGTACTTCATTGGCTGTAATGCTTTTTCGGATTGTCTTGAGGTCATGGAAGGTTCTATACAACATAAATCTTTCTTTAGCTCTTAACCCAAGAAGGTGGTTGAGAGGTTGAGAAACATAAATGAAAAGGTTAATGTTATTGTTTTTAAAAAAGCCTAGAAGGGAATGTTATTCAGGGTAAGGAGGCAAATGTAAATATAGTTTAACAAGTAATTTAAGTGATTATTAGGACATTGACAGATTGGATTGTTTTTACAGTAAATGGCAAATGGTATATCAGAAACACAGTTCATGTGGAGGAAGTTAAGCAGGCAGTACTGGGCAGGCCAAACTAAACGCTACTGAACCAGAATGGGTAGAATAACTAAGCTAGGGTGGCATAGAAGAAATTGAGCTTTGTTTGTTGGTTGATCTGAGCCAGTTTGGGTGGATATCTGCAACACAAAGGCTAGGAAATTAATAATTGGGAATTACTATCCACTGTCGGACAAGAGGAGGAAATTGATATGGAATTATTTGAACAAATAAAGACTGCATCAAGGAAAGGGAGGGTTGTAATTATAGTGGCTTTTAACTACCCTAATTTGAAATGGAATGAGAAAGAATAATCTTCCAAAGGTCAGGGTGGATTCAGACCCTCACTGCTTCCCAGCCAAACACTTTAAAACAGACTCGATTTCATATTCAGCAGACAACCTGAGATAGTGGAGAATCTAACAATGGGGAATATAGTAGCACTAATGGTGATATCACCATATTTCACACTGTGACCTGAAGAAGCACAAGGACTAAAAAATATACTGAAATGTAGCAAGGTTGATTTTCAAACCAGAGTAAAATTGGAAAACAAAGTGAGATGGGAAAGGAAAGGAAACGACATTGAACTGATGCCTGTTGATATCTCAAGGTATTGCTCATTTGTATCTTTGTCTATGCAGTACCCTGGGCAGCAGATTGCCCCCATATTATAGAAACCGCTCGATTTTCATTCTCTTGATTTAAATGAAGTCCAAGGTTCTAAAACAGAGCAGCGATTAGCTGAAACAGATTACTACTTGGCAAGGACGACAAATATATACTCCATTTTATCTAACTTTTAACAAATTTCTCTCTAATTTGTTCCCATTCTCTAATTCTTTACTTGTCACTCTCCTTGTCCTGCTGTTTATTTTTATTCTTTTCTCTTTCTCTCTACATTCTGGTTCTGTCTCTATTTGTCCCCAATTATTTCTCACTCTTCCTTTGTTCAAATCTCTACCTCCCCACATTTTCTGTCACCTCGGCTTGTCCCAGTGTTTCCAGTTGGCATTGGGCAATGGTGGGGTTGGAATTCCATTTTGTAAACTGTAATTGATGCTGAGTCAATTGTTACTGTAAAGTCTGAGATTGATAAATTTTTGTTTGCCAAAGATATTAAGGAATATGGTAAAAAGGTGGGTATATGGATTTGGGTAGCAGATCAGCCATAATCTCAATTAACAGCAGAACAGGCTGAAGGGTCTACATGGCCTCCTCCTATGTTCTAACGTCAGCACTGGCAGGTGTTACTGTCTCAGGAGCTGTGAGATTTTTACATATATTAAATACCCATACCAGCACATATTCCATAGCACTGCTCAATGAGTCAGAAGTGTCATTGTTTTAGAACAATATCAATAAAGTAAATAAATGGTTCAGGAAGAACATATGATACTTTATGAAAATCTGCACTGGATGCAAGACTTCTAATATATTATAAATAGGTAGATTAGACAAAGTAAAATGAATCATGCTCTTATACCAATGGAATGATATTGAAATAAGCCCCAATGGTTCAATGGTGTCCAAAAAAGAACTGAAAAGGAAATGAGAAAGCTTGTAAACGGAGGTTAAATTAAAAATGTTTAAACTAAAACGTAAAAACAAATCCTGGAAAATTTGCAATGGGTAGCCTGATAAATAACAACACTTCTGAGTGAGCACACATCACAGAGTGTATTGAGGAACATGAAGAAACCACAGAGAGTGAACGATGAGATTGCAGGGGAGGATTTGCAATTAAATATTTCTTGCAACATTTTTCACTGTAAAAGGATGTTGGTACATTCTGTCTGGCAGTAGCAGTGATATGAGAGTTATCTGTATTCATAGAGTAGATAGAGATGGGTAATGAAATGGTTATTAAAAGCTGGAATAGTTGAATATTCATGAGATGGAATTTATCCAGGAGTGCTTAAGGATACAAAGGGAGAAGTAGAGATTTTTCACAACTCATCAAACCCAGGGGTAGTACCAGAAGATTGGAGGAGAGTTAAATGTTGTCAAGTTGTAATGTTGGATATTACACACCAGTCAGTAATAATGAACAAAGCTTCCAGGGCTAATTAAATTGGTTCATTTGTCCACAGCCATCTTTGATTCCACTTTGCAGCTGAAACAACTTCCGGAACAAAGAATAGTCAGGGACGATGATGTGATTTAAATATTTACATCTCCCTCCTCAAAAGAAAACCAAACCCTTACATCAAAACAAATAAAAGCCCAAAGGGTACATTTGTCAGTTTTGGTGTATGTGGCACAGTGGATTACATGCCAGGTGTGCATTTTGGAATACTAGATAGACAGTCTGCTCACTTCTCCACCTGCTCACATCTGAGCAGGTACCCAATTGCAATCTTGAAGTTTGATCAGCTTTACCCTTTGAGGTATCATCAGCTATATGTACATGCAGTGTCACAGATGGTAATAATTGAACTGTCTTTCCAGGCTTTGGGTCAGTACAGAGCCAGATGCAGACGAACATAGGAAAAGCATTAGGCTATTTAGCCCCTTGAGCCATTCAATGAGATCATGGCTGATCTGTGATCTAACTCCACATACTAGTCTTTGCTCCATATTCCTAATGCCTTTGGTTCACAAAAATCAATCAATTTCAGATTTAAAATTAACAATTCATCTAGTATCAATTGCAACTTGCAGAAAAGTGTTCCAAACTTCTACCATCCTTGCATGTAGAAGTGCTCCCTAATTTCAATCCAGAAAGGGGTGGCTCCAACTTGTAGACTATACTCCCTCGAGATGTGTTGTCTGCTACAAAGATCCCCGACAGTTAACAATGTCAGCCCAACCCTGCCTCCACCTCCTTCCGTGCACACTGCAGTGCTGACATATGTCCCAGAGATGCTAATAGGCTCACTGTCCTTACAGCCACCTTCTGCAGCAACACATGAGGGGCTTGAGAACCATGTGCTCACAAACTCAGAACAGCACCTGGGGTGTTTGATTTTAATTTGATTTGTCACTTTTTCCCCACTTTCCTCCTTCAATTTTTGCAAGGCTGTCATTCAGTCCTTTAAGACTGTTCTTCCATTCAATTAGATTGTGGCTGATCCTTACATCAACCCCATTTACCAGCCATTGCTCCCTATCCCTTGGATAGCCCTCATACAAAAATATCTCTTGTTCTCAGCCAAATGCCAACTTTCATTCGACATGTATGATTTTGAGTTAATGGTTGCAAAACATCTGAATGTTGACAGACTGGAAATTTGTCCCCTTCACAATATTGAGATACTATGGGCTGTAAAGAGGCAGATACATAGCAGTGTGGCTGCAAGCGACCATGTCTCATGCTGTGGATGCTCATGTTCTCCTTTGGAAATTTCTCATCCAGACTCGCAAAAGTGCACTTCTCTATTACATAGTCTTCCCCTGATATGCACACAGTGAAATATTGGCAGCTGACTGCCTGTATTGAGAAACTTTGATAAGTTCCTATCACCCTCAGTGCAGATACTGGTTTCTACATCCCAGGCATCACTGAAAAAATGGGACAAATTGCCAAAACTCGTTCCCAAAACTCTGGTTTAAAAAAATCCGAGGATTTCAAATATTTCAAGTATTAAAAACAGAATTGATTGAATTCAGTCAACCTAAAGCAAAGAGGTTGGGCAAAATATTTAGCTCAGCGAGCGGGCGCACCCTCGACACGCCCGAGCATGAACCTTACGGGTGGCGGCCAGACGAAAAGGCCAAGGAAACCTCATCCACGGGCGGGATGGGATTTAACTAAAGCAAATAAATCTCAAACAAAAAAGTTTTAAAATTGAATTAATAACATGACCACATGAGGGTCACATGAGGGTCACATGTTTTATTACATTTTTCAATTTTTTTTCGCAACTCTTCATCTCCCGGAGGCAGCTCCGTGCCTTAGGGAGATTATCAAACTCGCATCGTCTCCATCGCGGTCAGCGGTCAGCACCCCAAGCGCCCCCGCCTGCCCACGCCAAGCCAGCTGGACAAGGGCAAGATTGTGCCCATGGGCGGGAGTTTTCTTCGCTGAGCGGGTGGGTGGGTGCTCACCCCGCTGGAGTGTAAAATGACGCGTGATGATGTTGGGTGAACATCTCAACATCATCGCACACTCACGCAATATTCCAGTCGGCGGGCGTGTGCGTGGGAGTTGGCAGCGCGCCTGCCAACAATTTACAGGCCTAGTAAGGCCATTAACAGTCCAACTGATTTACATTTTTCCCTGCCCGTCCAGTGCGGGGGTGAGGCTGCGACAAGTTGGAGGAGCTGCTCCGGTGAACACGGAAGCCCAGGGCGTGGGCCCGGGTGGAGCCGTCGCAGGCGCAGATCTTGGTGGTAGCAGCAAATATTCAAACGAGAACTTTGACGGCCGAAGTGGAGAAGGTTCCTTGTGAACAGCAGCAGAACATGGGTCAGTCGGTCCTGAGAGATAGCTGAACCTTACGGTTGGTGGGCGGCCTTTGCATTTTTTGCGAAACCTCATCCATGGGCAGGATGAGGTTTTGATCCATCATTAAAAAAATAATAATAATCCATCCTGATTCCTACCATGACCCTGCTCATGTGATAGAGTCACATAAGGGGACATGTTTGCTAACATTTCAAAATTCTTGATTTTTTTATTTTAAAAACTATTCATCTCCCTGAGGTAGCGCCGTGCCTCAGGGAGCTTTTCTAGTGCGCGCCCATGCGCATGCACCAAGTTCGTGCTCACTCTCCTCCCCCCACCCCCAGCACAGGCAACATTGGGAGCTGCAGCACGTGTTTCATGCTGGGCGGCCCTTCATTGGCCCATCAGAGTGAAATCGGGGTCTGGCCCCAATCGTGGGCGGTGGTCGGCTTCCCAACCACTTCCACCTGCCCAACAAGGGAAATATTGTGGCCTGTGTGTTCGGGGAGACTGTTACTGTCCCCATAAAGACCAGTAACTTTTTGAAGGAAAGGAATCCCCCCAAAGTCAATGGAAAGAAAACCGATGGATAAGATTTCACTCTTTACATTTACTGTAACAATTAAACCAAAATCAACTTACTTCAAACATTAATTAATGAGCAAATGATTCTTCAAATAAAAGGTAGATTTCAATACAACAAATTTCGATACAACAAAGATATGCTCCTGTAGTTACAAGAACTCACATCACTTCCCAAACAAATGTGGCATCACATCCAATCTCACAGTCTTTCCAACTCAGCTTTCAGTACATAGGATCTCTCACATTTCCCACTCAATGGATCTGGCCCTCAAGTATATCCGTATTCTATCCAAGGGCCCTGGATACAGTTAAGCCTGACCAGGTGCACATCTACAAACCCTCTCTCACTTGGACCATAACACTCCTGATGGCGTAGCTTTCCAAAGTTCCATTTCAACTGACCAACCAACACACCCAGTTGATGGTCTGGTTCTCTGATACAAACATGTAGCTTGTTAACACGCCTGAACTGCTCACACCACTTTCAAGATTCAATCTCTTTCAACTTGCCTGCACGTTATTTCACCAAGAGCGGCTGGAGTTGTATTTTCTTATTGCCAAACAGAAAACTGACCTATTTATAGAGAGCTTTGCTTGCTTCCCCTCACACAAATTCTATGTTCTGAACTGTGCCTGCTCAGGGCACCTGTCACAAGACCAGCTGGAACCCAACACCCCTACAATTAGCTTTCACCTCCATAGCAATCTCAGCTAGATTTTAACTTCCCAGAACCTAATGACGTCATAACCAGGAAATCAGTTACCCCTCTTTCCAGTATTATTTGATTTCACTTTTGGCTTAGAGGGACACGGAACAAAATGAAAATACAGGCGTTTCCCAAGGTGCAAGTGTCATCACGAGACTGAACTATTTCTCGCTTTTCAGATTGGCTTGACATTGAAGTTAAACCTGTTAAATCTTCCTGCACCCACAATGAATGGAATGTAAGCCATGGCTCAGTGGGTACTACTCTCACATCAAGTTAGAAGTTTAAAATCCCACTTCAGGATTTGAGCACATAATCCATGATGCTCCAAAGTGGTACTTAGACTGCTGGAGGATCAGTACTTAGGCACTCTGCTGCACTTTCAGAGGTGTTACTGCTCAGAAGAGATGTTAAACTGGTGCCCTATCTGCCTTTTTCAGTAAAAGATCCCACCAAATATTTTGGAGAATAACAGGGCAGTTTTCCTAAGTGTCTTAGCCAATATCTAATCCCCCGAAGCCATTCATCACTAAGTCACAATCTCATTGCTGCATTTGCGACCTTGCTGTGCACAAATATGCTGCCACATTTCCTACATTTTGGGATGGCCTGAGATGGTGAAAGGTGCTATATAAATTGCAAGTCATTTTTTCTTTTCACCCTTCAAACACACAGCAGCACTGCACTGACAGCTATGGGAAGTGTTTTTACCTTGTTTAGAATTCAACACTGAGCGCACTGTTTCTATGGACTGTACAAGAGAGGGACATCCTCCATCACTCAACATAAGAAACAACAGCATTTGAAAGCTGTCACTGGTGGACTTGCTCTGTTGATTACAATGTGCAGTGGTGTGAGCAGTACACTCCAATCTAAATATGGTGGTTTTATAGGCCAGCCTTAGGCCAGCCCATTTAAAAATCAATTTGTTATGTCAAAGAGAAGTAGAAACTTTTTAAATTGCTAGTTCTTCGACAGAAGATTCCTGGCTAAAGCTATCACAGGACCTGATCCTAGAGTAATCCTTAAAGTGCATCTTTTGAAACTCATTTTCTATATTCCTTTTTAAATTCCCTTTTTAAGCATGTTGACAGATCTTTGAACAAATATATAGAAAGACGCATTATTTCATGAAATTGTCTCTTGGGTTAATTCTGCCCGTTGGTTTAACCCAAGACATTAAAGCCAGTTCCTGTATAAACTGGATCTTCCACTCCACAGGAGGGATTTTACTGGGTGTGTGCAGATGCACTGCACCACTTAGATACAGGACAATCACATGCATTAGGCAGCACACTTGTAAGGGAGATGCCCAATTTTCCTGCAAATCAATGAATACTCGGATATTAGGGAGCTGGCCAATGGCACTGAGCACAGGCCCAAAAGTAAGACTTATCCCTAAAGTGAAGTCAAAATTGAGAATTGATTGATACTGACCTTATGCAGATTAATTATGCCTCAATGTCACTTTCAACAATGGCTTCCCCACTGGTACCAGCTGAAGCACTGGGAACAGCCTTTGGGTTTATAATAATGGCACAACTCTCACCATTCTTCAGCACCTCAAGTTTTGACTCATTTCAACACTTTCTCTCTGCTGGGTTTTGTTTTGTCCTTTGTTTTGGCTGCTTGGGTTATGTTTTGGTCCTGTTAGGCTTTTCTATGCTGGAGTCAATAACTTTGGTCATGCAGCACTAAATATTCCCAGAAGACTGACATGTCTATGCCACTGCCCTTTGGGATCCGACTTAATGAGATTCCCTGAACTATGAAACATCCCAGCAGATGTCTTTTCATCCAGGAACATCTCCATTAAGGAATTAGCATGACATACCCACAACCTCTTGCATTAAATGGACCCTCTGGTGACTTGGTTAGTTGATATTTGCTAGATGCAGTCAAACTGAGAAAGTGATTGCTTTTCATTCGTAAAGGCCTCCCATTATCAGGACATTCTTCAAGTGAACATTAGAACCTGTTTCTGAAGAACCAGAGGAGAAAGACTGTGATCAGTCAGGGGTCCAGATAATGAGATGGTCTCTTGATTGTGTGTCTTACCCACACTGTTATCAGACCACTCCTGGACCAGAAACTTCAAGTAGGTGACCTTCTTGAGAGGTCCCAATGGGAACGTTGTCTGATTTACTCCTGGAGTACTGAGGCCAGTACTCTGCTGCCTGCCTACTCTCAAAACTGGGGCTTGATTCATCAGACAAAGACTGGGAATTGAAATAGAGGTGATTGGGGCAGAGCTTATATTGATCAATGACTCACCTGAACCGCTCCAGGTTCTTTAAAGCAAGGTGGGAAGCATAACTATCATGAGTTGGGTAACATGCTGATTAAACTAACTAAGGTGCTGAGCATTCATATGGAGTCCCAAAACCCACTTCCAGGGAATGACATTGTAAAGAGAAAAAGAGACCTTGCATTTCTATAGCAACTCCTATGACTGCAGGATGTCCCAAAGTGTTTTAAAGCTAAATATTTTTGAACTGTAGTCATTATTGTAATATCTGGAAATGCAACAGACTATTTGTGCACATCAAGATCCCACAAACAGCAATATGAAAATGACCAGATAATCAGTTTCAATGATTTTGGTTGAGGGATAAATATTGGCCAAGACACTGGGGTGAACTCTGCTTTTCTTCCAATAGTGCTACGGAGTCATTTCCACTCTTGTGTGTGGAATCTTCTCTAAAATTCGATAAGATTGCATGTTACTTTTTACATCACAATTCCATTGAGATCTTATGATTTCATGCCAGCTGTTACTTGTTAGGATAGAACTTTAATCTGTTGATGGAGTAACCAAGATGAAGAGGCAAAAGGAGGATTTGACTTATGTTGTGACATAGGCAAAGACCGAATTGAATGGCATGATCTGGATAGAATTGGGTGTCGCACTCAAATGATTGTAAGAGGGATGCTCCACTCAGCTGATTTTCTGCCAATGGAGATTTCAATCAACTCACCAGATTTGAAGCAGTATTGTACAACCTCCAGGAACAGGCATTAGCAATATCAGACTGTATTGTTTGTGCATGAACACTTAACCTGCTTGTTTCCCTGATCACTCCTTTAACTGGTACCAACCTGTTTAGTTTGGATGGTTAACACCGAGATAAAGTAGCAGGCAAGTTAACATCAAACCAACAGATTTAGATATCATCAAGAGTCAGTTCCACGGTACTGTTTCTCCTCAGGATGCAGGTGACATCGGATAGCATGGAAGCTGATGGATGCACATTTTACAAGCTGCAGGTTACAGGCCAATGAATAATGTCTTACTGAGTGAGGGAGAATCATCATCTCCGGATACATGTGGTCAGTGAGTGAAGCTCCACTTTGAGAGCACACATTCAAAAACTAGCTCTTGTCTGTCACAAATGTTTGCACCCTCTGACGGGGGAGGGGGGGAGGTAAGGAAGTGCAATGGGCTCATAACTTTGGTGACAATGAAAAGGGGATATCAGGATCCAATCCAATGATACTGTCTAAAATTACAAATACCCCTTTCTCATGAATAGTCATGATATCGGGATAAGTGTATAATGGACAGCCAATCTCATTTTACATTTCTTCCCAACATATAAATTAAAATTAACCCTAATGTGTTTAGAATTTGACCAAACCTGGTGCTAGAAGCATTTTTCCTGATCAACAACCACAACAACACTTATTTCATAGCATCAATATATCTGCATTGGCTGCTGTGCATGATTAAGACTATTGACTTCCTAGATTGCACATCACCCGCTCCCCAAAAGCTGCACCTATAAAATAAAATGCATTCAGAACATTTATCTGAAAACATCATGAAACCAGACACTGAACAGTTTTATCTAAATCCTTTCTTTTTCAGTAACAGGCATTTTTTTGCGATAGAGAAACCTGACAAGCTGACAGCATATTGCTTGGTCTTTTTGCCCTGGTGCAGGATTATGTTTACATCCCATTAGCGCAGTTGACTGGGCTGCACTTGTGAAATGAGGAGAAAAAAGATTCTGCAGCCACTAGAACTTCATTGCGCGAATTCTCCCAGGATGGGACGTGAGCAACATGTCATTATGTAGGGAATTGCATTCGCGATTCTGACACTATTGAAGTGAGCTGGCCTGGAATGATTCCACAATGCCAGAGAGCAGTTCATATCAGGAGCAGTCACAGCATTTTCTGGCAATCAGCACTTTTTCTATACTGACTAAATGCCCGTCAGCACTAGAAATGACACTCACTTCTCCAGAAGACATGAGCTTCATCAGCATATCTGTGACTTGTGACTGACACCATCCGTTGACGTGGAATAATTGGACCAAACAATGGCAGATTGATCCAAACACATGGCAAAAGCAGCCAGCTTTCCTGTCAGGGTCATCAGGGATGCAGAAAGTGGTCAGTAACGAGAATGAGCGAGGAGTTCAGACCAGACTCACATCAGTTTTAAAGTTTCTGAAGGAAATTGCTTTGGTCTTTGATCTTTTAAATTATGTAGGTAAGCCAGTTCCCCCTCAGCTGGAAAAATAATTAACTGAAAAGAGAATGTGAAGTTACTCTCAGTAGAACTGTTGCCAGTCAGAAGAACCTCACATTCAGACAATGAACTAATCGCCCACTGAAAGGGTGAAAGAAACCAGAAATATTTATTAGCTCCTTCAGATAAGAGTTAGGGATTTTGGGAAAACTCTCACTGGGACTATTCAGCAGGGGCCTCATCGAGTTATCTGAAGACCGAGATTGAGCTGATTGAGCTTGTTCATAACGGAATCACAGAATGGTTACAGTACAGAAGGAGGCCATTCGGCCAGTCGTGTCTGTGCTGACTCTCTGAAAGAAAAATTCACCCAGTGCCAACCTCCCTTCTCCCTATAACCCTGCACATTCTTCTTTTTTCAGTTAATAATCCGATTCCCTTTAAATGCCTCAGTTGAACCTGCCTCCACCATACAGTCAGTCAGTGCATTCCAGATCCCAACCACTCAGTGCGTGAAAAAATATTTGCTCATGTTGCCATTGCTTCTTTTGCCAATTACCTTAAACCTGTGCCCTGTTGTTCTCTACCCTTCCACCAATAGGAACAGTTTTTCCCCTATTTACTCTGTTCAGACCCCTCATGATCTTGAATATCTCTATCAAATCTCTTCTCAGTCTCTTCTCCAAGAAAAACAGTCCAAACTTCTCCAATCTCTCTACGTAACTGAAGGTCCCCATCCCTGGGAACTTTCTCATGAATTTTTCTGTACCCTCTCTAATGCCTTCACATCTTTCCTAAAGTGTGGTGTCTAGAACTGCACATAATACACGAGTTAAGGCTGAACCAGTCCTAAAGGACTTAACTGTTAGACTGGCGAGGGAACCAAGAGGAGGGAAAAACCTACTGGACCTTGTCCTCACCAATCTACCCATCACAGGTGCATTTGTCCTTGACAGTACCGGTAGGAGTGACCACTGCACAGTCCTTGTAGAGAGTCCCGTCTTCACCCTCCATCGTGTTGTGTGGCACTACCACCGTGCTAAATGGGATAGATTTCAAACAGATCTAACAACTCAAGACTGGGCATCCATGAGGCGCTGTGGGCCATCAGCAGCAGCAGAATTGTACTCGAACACAATCTGTAACCTCATGGCCCGGCATATCCCCCACTCTACCATTACCACCAAACCAGGGTATCAACCCCGGTTCAATGAAGAGTGCAGGAGGGCATGCCAGGAGCAGCACCAGACATGCCGAAAAATGAGGTGTAAACCTGGTGAAGCTATAACACAGAACTACTTGCGTGCCAAACAGCATAAGCAGCAAGAGATAGACAGAGCTAAGTGATCCCACAACCAACACATCAGTTCTAAGCTCTGCAGTCCTGCCACATCCAGTTGTGAAAGGTGGTGGACAATTAAACAATTCACTGGAGGAGGAGGCTGCACAAATATCCCCATCCTCAATGATGGGGGAGGCCAGCACATCAGTGCAAAAGATAAGGCTGAAGCATTTGCCAGAAGTGCCGAGTGGATGATCCATCTCGGCCTCCTCCGGAGGTCCCCAGCATCACTGGTGCCAGTCTTCAGCCAATTCGATTCACTCCATGTGATATCAAGAAATGGCAGAAGGTGCTGGATACAGAAAAACTGGAATCAACGAGAATCAGTGGAAAACACTCCACTGGTTGAAGTCATACCTAGCACAAAAGGCTTTGGTTGTGGTTGTTGGAAGTCAGTCAGTCTTGGAACATCACTGCAGGAGTTCCGCAGGGTAGTGTCCTCGGCCCAACCATCTTCAGCTGCCTCATCAATGACCTTCCTTCCATCATAAGGTCAGAAGTGGGGATGTTCGCTGATGATTGCACAATGTTCAGCACCATTCACGACTCCTCAGACACTGAAGCAGTCCATATCCAAATGCAGCAAGACCTGGACAATATCCAGGCTTGGGCTGACAAGTGGCAAGTAACATTCGCGCCACACAAGTGCCAGGCAATGACCATCTCCAACAAGAGAGAATATAACCATCACCCCTTGATGTTCAATGGCAGTACCATCACTGAAGCCCCTACTATTAACATCCTGGGGGTTACTATTGACCAGAAACTGAACTGGACTAGCCATATAAATACTATGGATACAAGAGGCTAGATCAGGGGCTAGGAATCCTGCAGCGAGTAACTCACCTCCTGACTCCTCAAATTCAGTCCACCATCTACAAGGCACAAGTCAGGAGTCTAATGGCATACTCTCCACTTGCCTGGATGAGTGCAGCTCCCACAACACTCAAGAAGCTTGACACCATCCAGGACAAAGCAGCCCTGCTTGATTGGCACCCCATCCACAAACATTCACTCTCTCTACCACCGAAGCACAGTAGCAGCAGTGAGTGTACCATCTACAAGATGCACTGCAGGAATTCACTAAGCCGCTGTAGACAGCACCTTCCAAACCCACAACCTCTACTATCTAGAAGGACAAAGACAGCAGTTAGATGGGAACACCACTACCTTGAAATTCCTTTCGAGTCACTCACCATCCTGACTTAGAAATACATAGCCGTTCCTTCACTGTCGCTGGGTCAAAATCCTGGAACTCCCTTCCTAACAGCACTGTGGGTGTACCTACACCACATGGACTGCAGCGGTTAAAGAAGGCAGCTCACCACCACCTTCTCAAGGGCAATTAGGGATGGGCAATAAATGCTGCCCTGGCCAGTGATGCCCACATCCCATGAATTAATTTTAAAAATGTATCCCCTTTACAGTTCACAATGCTTCCAAGTTTTGTGTCATCTGCAAAATTTGAAAATGTGTCCTGTACATTAAGGTCTGGGTCACTAATATATATCTGGAAGAGCAAGGGCCCCAACACTGACCCCTGAGGAACTCCACTATCAACCATCCTCTAGACTGAAAAACAATCATTAACCACTACCCTGTTTCCTGTCACTCACCCAATTTCACATCCATGTTGCTACTGTCCCTTTTATTCCTTAAGTTATAACTTTGCCTGCAAGTCTGTTGTGTAACATTTTATCAAATACCTTCTGGAAGTCCCCATCAACAGCATTACCCTCATCCACCTTCTCCATTACCTCATCACAAAACTCCAGCAAGTTAGTTAAACATCATTGGCCCTTAACAAAACCATGCTGGCTTTCCTTAATTAGCCAGCATTTGCCTAAATGACTAATAATTTTGTCTCGAATGATCATTTCTAGAAGCTGCCTCACCACCGAAGTGAAACTGACTGTCCTGTAGTTACTGGGCTTATTTTACACCATTTGCAATTCGCCAGTCTCTGCTACCACACCTGAGTCTAAGGAAGGCTGGAAAATTATGGCCAGTGCCTCCACAATTTCCTCGCTCACTTCCCTCAGTATCATTCCATGCATCTCATCTGATCCTAGTGTCTTTTCAATGCTAAGTACAGACAGCCTATCTAATACCACCCCCTAACAGGCCTAAATCTGTTACAGCTGTCACTGGGTTCCTTATCAACCATCCTCATACAAAGTCCTGATTCACCCTTACAGCGATGGTTGATAGTTTGTCATGAATGAACCGTGGCAGCTTCATGTGTGACAGATATTAGTTTGCAAAATATTGCAACTGGCATCACGGACCCGTTGTGTGTCAGTTGACTGGTGCCTTGCCAATGTAAAAATTCAAGGGATACTTCTCCAATTTGGCCTTCAATATCATATGAGTACAATCAATGAGAGAATCCTGCTAGCGGATTTAAAATTGATTGCAGGATTCAGTGAGAATGTGAAGAATTAGGACACTTGCCTGTAACTTTCTGAATGTACTGATGTACAAGGTGTTGACTGATGTGACTGAGGTCACTTTGAGGCTGCCTGGGAGGACCTAGCTGCATAAAAATTCAAGGCGGTGCCCTTTAGAACCGTAGAAAAGTCATGGTGCTGAAAGAGGCCATTTAGCCCATCATGGGCATGGTCTGTAAGTCTTTGACCAGCAGATTCCATACCTCCTGATATCTTGTGTTTAAAATCGGTGGAAGAGCGTGGGAAGCTCTGTGTTCTCATTGTTGGTGTGAAACTTTGAGCTCTAATCTCAGAGAGTTGTGAACCCTATTGAGTGGGTATCTTTGGAGCAGCTGTTGAATCATCATCATGCCTTTCTCTAGTTTCGCCATCATGCCTGCTCCATATCCTCATCACCTTCCTCGCCATAACATCGGAATAAGCTTATTCCAATTATTCCATGAAAGAATGCATTTGTTATTCTGTGCTCATTTTAAATTTTAAGAGCAGTGTGAAAGGTCAAGAAACTAAGAAAAGGCTCCAAAAATCAGAGACTTCTCAATCTCTGAAGGAAGTGTGTGTTCCAGAGACTGTGGCTTCACCTTGACTTCAGGGATCTGTGTTCAGACAGAAGCAGATGAGATAGTGGTGCCCAGCAAACTACCAGCCATGGCCCGAGCTGTCACATGCAAAGAGGGTAGGTAGTTGGGGCAATGGCCAAGTGTCTAGGGGCAGAAACTCCCAGTGGAGTTTAGGTAGGGTTCACTGCATCTCACTGCCCCATATTTCCCTTAACACCAACCCAGTCCCAAATAGAGATGGTTTTAGCAAGAAACAATGAGATAGCAAACTTTTAACATCTAAGCTTATTTCTTAATTTGGACTGTCAATGTAGGTAGATAAAAAACCATTAAAAAAAGGCCAACAACATTTTTGGTTTTCGAAATAGGAGTGCAGAGTACGGGTGTACAGAAACAATGAGAATGTTTTTGCACAGATCATTGGTTAGGCCACAGTTAAAGACAAGGTATGGTTTTGGGCACCATTATATAAAAGACTTAAAGCCATTTGACTGTATAGATTCTCCATGGTGAGGCCATAGATTGGAAACTTCTGGAGGAGGAACCTAAAATGCTGGGATTATTTTCACTGGAGCAGAGGACATTGAGGGGTTTTAAAATGTAAACATTTTGATATGGTGAATAGGGGAAGGCTGTTTCACTGATAGGCCTCTCATTACTGATTCTCCTTCAACTAACATTGTCACTAAGAGGGAGCTTAAGAGAAATTTGTTTATACGGAGCCTTGTTGAAGTTATAATGCTTCACCTCAGAGAGTGATTGAGGCTGAGATCATTTTTAAGAATTAAACAATTTTCCCTGAAAAGCTTTCTTGTTGAACATGTCATATTTTTATGTCTAACTTCTTGAAATAAAATATTTATTCTAAGTGTTGAAATTTCTGATATACCCACAGTGCCTCATGGGCAGTTGTGTTTGCAGTGAGAATGTGGTGCTGCAGGGTCCAGTGGCCACTATAACTCCAAGCGTTGGACTTTTCGACCTGGGCGTAGTAACAACGCTTTGTAAATGACCCTAACTTGGGGGTTTGGGGTTCAGAACGGTAGGAAGAGGCAAACCAAAAATGGAGGGATCTGGACAGATTGGGAAGGAGTGGTTGAAACATGTTTAATACAGACAGGCTAGTGATTCAAGCAATGGGGAATAACAGGAGTGGACTCAAACTGACTGGTCCTGGGCTACATAACATGACTCAGGAGAGGGACCTGTGTATTGGTGAAAAGCTCACTGAACCCACCAGTGCTCTCCACAAAGAACTCCTTTGTTCAGAGAACAAAACACTTGCTTTTAAATAGCATCCTCCACAACCACATTACATTGTAAAGCACTTCTCCACTATCATAGCACTTTTTGAAATGTTTTAACCTAAGAAACACTGCAGTCATTTTGTGCACAGCAAGATCCCACAAACAGCAATGTGATCATTACCAGATAACCTGTTTTAGTGATGTTGGTTGAGGGATTAATATTGACCAGAGAACTCCCCTGCTCTTTTTTGAATACTGCCATGGAACTCTTTTATACCCACCTGAAAGATGATCCTTCTGACAGTGCGACAGTTCAGCACTCCCTTAGTGCTGGCATTGGGAGTGTCCACCTGGATTTTGTGCTCAACTCTTAATTTAGAGAATTAAGTGCTGCCCACAGGGCCAAAACTGACACTATGGGTCAATGTCTGGAATGGACGGTTCAGGGAGGGGGAGTGGCAGAGAGTGTAGGAAAATGAAAAAGAGAATTGGAAATTTGATTGAGGTAATGAATTATTTCCTGAGAAAGGCTTAACCCTCCTATTGGAAAAGTCCTGATCAACAAACGTGTGACAGAGTTAAACACACGCCTGCCTATTCAGTCGCCGCACCCTCCAGTGTCCCAGGCACTTTACAGCAAATGGATTAATTCTTCTGCTGGAAGGTTAAGCAAACGCGACAGGCAATTTGTGCACAGCAAGATCCCACAAAACAAATTACTTCAACAATCCGTTAAAATGTTTCTGGAAGTGTTGAGGCTAAGGGGAGTGACTGGAGGGGAATGTCCTGCTTGCTCGGGATTGTTAATAACCGGGCGTTAAGAGGAAAATCGCTCTGTGGGGTCCGCTTGCCTTAATACTCCCCACAGGTGACCCCGGTTTCCGATGGGCTGAACGTGTAAACTAACGTGTGCCATTGGACACGATCAAACGCCGCATATCTCAACAGAACTGACAAACATCAACTCTAGAGCTGCCAATAGGGACACAGTTAACAACTACACCTCACTGACACTGTGACTGCGCACATTGTTCACACGGAGAAATCGTTTCAACCATTAAGAATTGGTGAGTTTGTGGCTGATGTACAATGAGGTAAATAAATCAATTCAGCCTATTTATAATCCAAAACGACTTAATTTCAGTTTATCTGTTGATTCGATTTTAAGGACTGAATTTCTCCCGTTACGGCATTGGTTATTCCAGTTACATTGTTTAATTCCAGTTATTAGATAAGTCACATTTTTAGTATGGAATGCTTGAATTATCAGCAACCAATCTCTGCTCCAACTTCATTGGATGGAATAGAAAAAAGACTTTCATCAAACTACAGAAGGATGTCCCTCGGGTTAGACAAACCCGGCTTTCATAGTCACATTCCGCAGGGACAGTGTGGAGTCCGGAAAATCTCTCTATACAAGAGCTGTCGACCATCCTGGGCTCCCCAAAAACGGTGTGAAAGTGAGATTAGGGGTGTAAGAACAAGTTGCCTCTTTTGTTGACCCAACCCAATCCACACGCTTTATTCCCATTAACGCCAAATCCAGAAACATCCCAATCATAGTGAGAGTGAGAACAGAACATGGGGCAAACACCGTGTGTTAATGCATCAGATAAAGACCCAACATCACAGCGAATCCAAGCAAAACTGATACTGGAGCTGCCGCTTTATATTCCCCGTCAGAGCCTCAGTCTTGTATCCCAAGACTTTATAACAATATATTTGCCAACTTACATCTCTGTAGATACTCTGACCAAGACTGGTGTGATTATAGATTTTTAGCCAATTTATGGAAACGATGTATTTTACATCATATGTCCTTTCTTAAAAATTATATAATGTCAAAAAAGATGAGATATGACAATGACTGAATAGGCAGGCGTGTGTTTAACTCTGTCACATCAGCACACGCTTGTTGATCGGGACTTTTCCAAGAGGAGGGTTAGTTAACCCTCTCCGGAACTAATTCATTACGTCAAACAGCTTTAAGAATTTCACACCAGCTGCTCTCCTGTTGGCCTGCTCAGTGGTATTCTAGATTTTGGAGCGGTGATGAAGTTATCCTGTCCATTTCCAGGTCACTGCTCCGGTATTTTTGGGGAGTGATCTTCACCAGCGCTTTCTCGAATTAATTGGAGGCCAATTGCTGTAGGAAGTTACTGTACATTGCCCATCGGCTAATAAATTCGTGAACCTCTCCCTTAGGAGATAGGTTAGATTATCGGCGCCGGGGGCGGCAATTTCCTTTCTTTCCTTTCCCTTCTGCTCTCAAACTTGTGAAATGTGATGTGTGGTAGAACAGGAAATCGGCCATCTACTTTCAAAATGTCAGTGGTGATATACACACCCCTACTCACCTCCTGACTCCCCAAAACCTGTTCACCATCTACAAGGTACAAGTCAGGAGTGTGATGGAATACTCCCCACTTGCCTGGATGAGTGCAGCTCCCACAACACTCAAGTAGCTTCACACCGTCCAGGACAAAGCAGCCCAGTCGATTGGCACCACATCCACAGACATTCACTCTCTCCACCACCGACGCACAGTAGCAGCAGTGTGTACCATCTACAAGATGCACTGCAGGAATTCACCAAGGCTCTTTTAACAGCTCCTTTCTAGCCCACAACCACTACCATCTAGAAGGACAAGGGCAGCAGATAGATGGGAACACCACCACTTGGAAGTTTCCCTCCAAGTCACTCACCATCCTGACTTGGAAATATATCGCCGTTCCTTCACTGTCACTGGGTCAAAATCCTGGAACTCCCTTCCTAACAGCACTGTGGGTGTACCCACACCACATGGACTGCAGCGGCTCAAGAAGACAAATCACCACCACCTTCTCAAGGACAATTAGGGATGGGTAATAAATGCTGGCCCAGCCAGCGATGTCCACATCCCGTGATTGAATTTTTAAAAACTACATTGAGCAAAGCCCCGTTTAAGTCCAGTTAGTTGTGTCATCCTGTGTAAAACCAGAGATAGCGAGCAGCCAAACTTTGGGCAATGTATGGCCATTTCCAGGTATCATTTAGTTTAATAGTTTTAGCAACAGTTGTTCAGTTCCTGATGGGGATAATTGTAAAACTTTACTAAATTACAATGAGTGAAAATATTTCTAAAGGACAGTGGGCTTATTAAAATTCTAAATTAAAATATTCAGAAACTAAACTGGACTGTGCATATCAACAGGATTTCTACAATAGGCTGCATATTCTGTGGTGAGTCACTCACCTCCTAACCACTTAAAGGTTTCCATTATTTATAACATATGAATTAGGAGCAGAGGTAGGCCACTCGGCCCATCGATCCTGCTCCGCCATTCAGTAAGATCATGGCTGATCTGATTGTAACCTCCACCCTACATACCTGCCTACCTCTAATAACCTTCCACCTCCTTGTTTATCAATAATCTATCTAGTTCTGCCTTAAATATCTACAATGACTCTTTCCACTGTAGTTGAGGAAGAGAGTTCCAAAGACTCACAGCCCTCAAAAAAACTCTCATCTCTGTCTTAAATGAGTGACCTCTTATTTTTAAACAGTGACCCCTAGTTCTAGATTCCCCCACAAAAGGAAATAACCTCTCCACATCCATCCTGTCAAGACCCCTCAGAAATTAAGGTTCCAATCAAGTTGCCTCTTCCTCCTCTAAACTCCAAAACAAGCCTAGTCTGACCAACCTTTCCTCATAAGACAACCCACCTATTCCAGGTATTAGTCTAGTAAACCTTCCCTGAACTGCTTCCAGTGCTTTACATTCCTCCTTAAATAAGGAGGAGACCAGTACTGTACACAACATTCCAGATGTGGTCTCACCAATGCCCTGTACAACTGAAGCATAACCTCCCTATTTTTGTAAAGAATTGCCCTCACAATAAATGCTAACATTCTATTAGCTTTCCTAATTACCTGCTGGACCTGCAGACTGACCTTTTGTGATTCATACACTAGGACCCCCAGATCCCTCTGAATCTCAGAGCTCTGCAATCTCTCATTATTTTGATAATCTTCCTTTTTATTCTTCCTGCCAAGATGGACAATTTCACATTTGCCACATCGTACTCCATTTGTCAGATCTTTGCCCACTCATTTAACCTATGTCACATTATAGCCTCCTTATTCATCTTCACAATTTACTTTCTATCTATCTATGTACTAGGCACAAGTCAGGAGTATGTCGCACACTCGCCTGTCTGGCTGTAACCACAGCCACTCTCAAGGAGCTCGACATCATCCAGGATGGAGCAGATTGCTTGATCACTGGACTCAAGATCAGTCTTCTCCACCATTGGTACACTGTGGCTGCAATGTTTACATCTACAGAATACAATGCAAAAACTCACTAAGGTTCCTT
Organism: Cetorhinus maximus; assembly: GCF_964194155.1. Taxonomy (NCBI): domain Eukaryota; kingdom Metazoa; phylum Chordata; class Chondrichthyes; order Lamniformes; family Cetorhinidae; genus Cetorhinus; species Cetorhinus maximus. Next base: position 147,239,080 of record NC_135885.1, on the reverse strand, counting down.
CGACAGTACCTCCTCCCCCTACACCCTCCATCAATGGGAACCAGAGTTAAAATGTGGTGGGAAACCCAAGGCCTCAAAATCCCCCTCTCCCCATCACCCCCACCCCCCAGCCTGTATTTACATGCTCCCTCATTGTTCATGGGTCAAACCCCTGCAATTCTCTAACATCATTGTGAGCCTTTCGATCAGTGGGAGCACTCCCAGCTCCGAGTCTGAAGATATGGGGGTTTGAACCCTGTTCCAAACAGTCGCATGAGTGAGTACCGGAGCTCAGTCTCTGCCATCCAGCAGGGAGTGCCCTCCCTCATCGCATGTGAAGCCATAAAGCCCTCCTGATGGGGACTAACCCCTCTATTGGCTGGTATGAAGATGTTCGGCTCTTTTCTGGCCATACTCGCATGGTAGCCTGTCGCACTGTCAAACAGCTTGCTCCATCCTGGATGGTGTTAAGCTTCTTAAGTGTTGTTGTCGGCTCAGCCATCCAGAGAGGTGTCCCATTCACTCCTGAACTGAGCTTTGAAGACGATGTAAAAGTTTAAAGGGGTTAGGGTGAGTTTCTCACCAGCCCCTGATCTTTTAGGCATGGCATGGCTGGTCTAGTTTGGTTTCTGAATATTTTATTATAAAACCTCTTCAGATGCTCTTCAGAAATCCGGTTTTATCCTTTACCTGACACTCCCACAACCCTGGCGGGTGTATCCTCACCACACAGACTGCAGCCGTTTGAGGAGAAGTTTCAGCATCACCTTCTAGAGATTGGCCATAAATGTGGCCTACCCAGCAACACCTCCATGTTCCGAGTAAATATTTTCAAAAAGGATAAATACATTCATCAACTGGAGCAGGGTTTCCGCTCTGGGTGCATTTGGCGATCCAGGCGAAAATTGTGCCCGAAATTGCACGGGTTCCGGGGAAGTGATTTCTTCCTCAAACTGCATATCAACCAACAGAATCCCGCCCAGATGAGGCAGTGTTTCAGAGCGTAGTTTTAAAAATTCCTTCATACAATTTAAAAGCAGTAACCAGGTGCAGTCTGATTATTCCCACTGAAAATGGATTTACACAAAATCTAAACATTTAAATCACTTTCCAAATCACCTGAATAATCAAAATTTAAATACGTGAAAATGACTAATATGGTGTATACCACCCTAACCAGCAAATGGTACTGTTACCAATTCCCCAGTAAATTTAAAAGTACATTATATTAAAAAGCTTATAAGATCTGTCACTTTGCGCCCTTACACTCTCAATCTCAGTGTTAAGAGTTTCCGATCAGTGGAAACTGGCAATGGTGGTCTGTTCGATCTGAGGGCACGGCCAATTTGAAGGATGGGGCCAGCTTCCAGCGAAATATTTTTAAAACTAGCGCAAAAGATTGCGGAAACTCGACTTGAGCTTGACATAACTTGCCTTTGAAATTTCGCGATCTTTTTGCTCTGGTTTGGTCAATTTCGGGTACAATGCACCTAAAATCAATGCAACCTTGTGGAAACTCCTGGCCAGTGTATTTATTATGGTCACAATTATACGTTTCCTGCACATATTAGTCATAAATGTAAGTAAATTAAATGTTTAATATATAATGACATTACACCAATCATACATTCTCATAATTAAAATTAATAGAATTAAATAATTATACTCAAGCATTCATATTTATTTGGATTATTACCAGAAGAGACCAATATTTGGTTGGATTCTAAATAATACAGTCCTGTTGTAAAAGAGATTAATATAATCAAAGATATTTAATTGGATAAGTACAAGCACATTTTTACATTTAATTGGATTATTTTAATCAGACACTAATTTGATTATTGCAACCAATGATATATTTAATTGGGCTACTTTTTATGTTGGGTATTATAGTCTACAATCATGTATTTAATTGGATTATATATTATATTAAGTGGAATTATTAGCTATTCAATCATACATGTAATGGGGCTATTACAATCATACGTTCTTGTATTAAGTGTGATTATTATAATCAGCGATATTTATATTTAATGGTGACAATAATAACTATATTTTGTCAGACAGATATGAGATAAAAAATTTTGCTCAGTAATGAGTGAAATTCAGAATGCCTTTCCATAATCTCTTTTACAGGAGGGTTGCTCAGTTATGTCCAGGGCACCCAGAGGATAACAATCTTGTTACAAATTGATATATTGGTTTAATTACTGGATTGTTTCTAATCAATTAACTAGGGTATTTTATCTAAGCACTTGAAATGAGTTTGTCAGTAGAATAGTCCAGCATGAAAAGAACCTTTTCTGGTGGGAAAATGAGAATTACAGCATCAATAAATTGACTCTCTCCATCCAGATCGGGCACTATAATCTGCCCCGTTCAAATTTACTTAGACCTTGTAGGAATTTCATGTGTCAATGTGCCATTATTAGACAACTTTAATTAGGCTGCTGTGCCTGCTGCTGCTAACAAGTATTTAATTAACTTCAGCCCAGGGTAATTAGCTTTAGATGGTTGATGATTTCATGTCTCACCTTCTGTAGAGACACAGCTAGGGTTTTGCAGCTTGTTCTGCTGACAGGGTAATGGATAGGATCTCTTGGAAACATAATGTCAAGGCTGACTAGCCTAATCAAAGGAAGACAGCAGACGATAAAAGAGAAAATAATGACTGTCGGGTCTTGGTCCGAAAGTGCAACAAAAAGATCACAGATCAGATTGATGAGCACAAAAAGAAAGGAGGGGGTAGGAATGTGATTTAGCTTGTAGTGAGGAGTAATAAATGAAGACAGGGAAGGTTAGGTGCTAACAGGGGCTAAGGAGGGGATTACAGGACTTGAAAGGAATTGCTAAAAGAGAAACGAGTGGCAAATCCGACAGTGAAGAGTGTTCGGAAGAGAGAGTCACAGCGCGTCCACATCTAGGAATTAGCAGCAAGTTAGTGAGCGGCTAATGTCCGGCAACTGGACACGAGCCAGTGAACTCGTTCATCTGTTGGTCAAAGATAGACTAAATGGATCCGAAAACAAACATCACCATTGTCCAGCACACCGCCAAAACCAAACAGCGAGTCAAAAACGTTGAATTATTTAAAATGGTCAAACTATTAAATTTGCTTTTTAAATGGTTAGCCTGTAAAATGGTTAGCCTGTAAACCTGCAGAATGTGCTTTTTTTTAGATAGGAGTTAGTTTGGACTGGATCCACCTTACTCAAAAAAGTCAAATGTATTTTCTGATTGTGTGTCTAATAATGGACTGCGAACTTCAACTAAATTCCAGAATAAAAGACAAGGTACAGTAGTGAGGAGTTGGGACCCAGCACTTTATAGCATCTCCGCAGTGTCTGGGCGCGCACATCCTTCTCTCTCTCATTGATCAGGGAGCGTTGCATTTTTGGTTTATTTCAGTGAACTTTAAACATAGAAGTTTAAAAAGGACGTGATGAGGAAGTGTCTTTGTTAAAACACAAAATAGAGATTGATAATGAGACTGAAAATCCCGCTCTGCTCACAATGCAGAGGGATGTTTCTGTCAATGTTTCAATTATGTTTAAATTTAAATGTCGAGTTGAAATAGTTCATTCTGGCACCTGGTGCTTTACATATCTAACAGTCAAGGGGAATAATTTAATTTGAACGTAATTCCTTTCCAAATTATTTCCTCCTGAGTCTAAAGCCTAATAGTACATCCCTACTGTGTCCAGTCTTTTAAAATCTAACTTCCTGACCTCGTTCTGTGGATTAATGTATTCGCTAGTCGCAGGAACTGTTACGTCTATAATTCTAGATTCACAGGCTCAGTTTCTGTGCCAAATATTTATTTTTGTATTTTCATATTACTGTTTTCAGTTTAATTTATGTTGAACATTATTAAGAGATGTATTATAAGTAACAATAGGGAGACTTTACAGTTCTATCGGGGACACAGTTCAGGATATGCATCCTGTAAAATAATTACCTATTTTAATTACACAATTTTTGTTTAGCAAATATGGAATGCAATTACCAAGGATACACTGTTTACCGATTAATGAGAGAGCTGGCAAAAAGACAAAATGTTTTTTTCTCTTTACAGCATATTTACATAAATTAGCATCAGCAATCAGTCAGTGGATAGTCCCACAGTGAACAATAGACTTAACTCGCATTTTCTAAAGGATTTGAAATCAGACCGCTTCGTTTCTCTCACTATACAAAGTTCGAAAATCGAATAGGACATCCACAAGTTTTTGGAAAGAACCTTTTTTTTGCCTAAAACTACAATTTGCAATTTATTTAGAGCCTGCAGTGGTGATTGCTACTTATGACAGCAATTGCGTTGTCAAGTTCTCTTGCTGAGTAAGTGCCTCGATATGACATGCCAAGTCCTGTCAGGCGCTATCCAGTTTTTGCATGTGAACAGGTCAGCTCCACATGGTTCGGTAGATCATTTTCAATTGACATATCCATTAGAGTTATTCAATTTGCTGATGACGTTTTCACTAGTGGAGAGAGAGAGGGGGAGAGATAGGGCCCGCGCGAGGAATGAGAGAGCTCCTCCTAATCAAACAAAACACACTTCAAATAGCATTTCACTTGGTTTTTTTCTCGGGGAATTTAACCGTGGTTAGAGAAATCTCTTTTCCCCAAGGGAACTGGGCAAATGAAATAAATGTCAAGTTTGTCACATTTAGCTGCAGAAAATGTTTCTGTTCCTCAGCCTCTGTAAACTGCAACTTGCTCTCTGGCGAGTTTGAGTGACCCACCCTAAAGTACAGAATTGAGAAATCCAGATATCAAACTGCTTTCAAAAGAACCCGAACTTACCACTTCAGCTCCTCCGACTAGTGTATCCCATTTCATTCCAAATATCCAACCCAGAATCCCATATCTTTAACCAAGGACATGCGGGATGAACTCCTGCCGAAGTTCCTACAAGTGGACAGCACCTTCACAGACAGGGGCTAATGCTCCGTCTTCACTCCAGCCCGTTCCCGTTTATACAAAACGCAACAATAAGCCACTGAACCCATTGTTAATGTTCAACCTTTCCCCATAGCTGAAGTGTAAATTAAGTTGGGAACTACGAAAGCATGGACAGGAACTACCAGGGATCGCTACAACACCCAGGCACTTGCCAAAGAATAGCAAGACGCGTTCTCAATCTGCTTTGGGCTCCTTGGGTGAGGTTTATAGAGTGGCAGAGTCATTTTAACATGAACTGTGACACAAACAACCGATACTATCCTGAAGGAACAGCCAAGTATAGAAATGTTTAGCGTGTGTGTGTGTAAATACTATTGTCATTCATGTGGTTCCAAACCGTGCTGCACATTCCCAAAAATCCACCACAGTCACCCGGCGATTGTGATTCATCAAACCTGTCCGGCTCATCTACAGCTAAACTAACCAGAGCAACTCCTTCCCCAAACTTCACCGGAACGTCTTCTGTCAATCCGCAAAGCGTTTACATTTCGTTTAAAAATAAAACCCCTCATCAGTCGGCCTGTTTTGACCAAACCGATGACCCAAGGACAATGCAATGGAAGGGATTACACTGCGGAGTCCGGCGCCTGTCTTTTATTGGTGCAAAGGTTAGACTCGACAATCCAGTTCATATCTTTAATCTCACCCGGTCAAAGTAACAGCTCAGACACGAGCAAATGCCTTTTGTCGATGGGACCTGATTGAGAGATACCTAGAAAATGTTGCAAATAAGAAATATCGGCCCGTAGGAAATAAAGAGAGGCGGATTTCTTTTAATAAAATGGTTCACCTCAAAAAAAGCGGTAATTTGATCAGTTTCGGGCTATTTCTCAGGGTAAAGATCTCTCTCTGCGCCGGCATGGTCCATGAGAGTCCGGGAGCGCCGCGCTCCCACTCACATCTCCAGTAGATGTCAGGTAAACTCCGCGCAGCAGGAGGCTTATCCGCTTGCCCCGCAGTGAATCCTTAAGGCCCTGACAGCTGGATCTTTTGTTTGATCAGTTCCACTAACTCCGGGATCCTTTTTCTCCGTTTTAATTTCAACAGGTGGCAGTGTTTGAATTGACCGAGGTACAAAGATGCATTCATCGCTGAGATCGCACTATCAAAGTGTTGCTATACAATTCTTCGGTCAATTCGTGGCACAACTCCCAGTGAAAGCCTAGCCAAAAATACAAAGATTTATTCACAATCAAAGATGTGTATCATTTAGTAACACTCATTAAATGATTAAGTGCAACTTATTTGAATTACCGGGTTCTGCGGGGCTCTCAAAAGGAGTCTGTGCATCGCTGGGAACCAGACATATAATACCCGAGCATTTTCATGGGAAAGGATTGTTTCTGACATATTTCAGGTCCTGCCAGAATAAAGAAACCTCACCTCATTCCTCACTTAACCCCTGAATGACTTGATTCACTTTCTGATGTGTGTACACAGGGGCCAGAGCGTTCCTACCATTTGCTTTCCCCGCTGGACTCCAAACCAATGGTTACAATGCTAGCGGACTCCTCCCTCCCTCAGCTAACTGGGAATCTGGGCTGAATTCACCTTCCGCACCGAGAAGCCAGAGAGTCGAGAATTTAATCAGAGCCATCAGGAGAAGCTCCCTCACTGCCCGGTCAGCAGCAACAGCCTGTGTATCAAAGATAAAGCCAATTACAGAACAATTGAATGAAGCTCAAGAAACTGCATTTCTAAAGAGAGAGAGAGAGAGAGAGAGAGAGTTCGCCCACAGCCTTCCAATCTAAATTGCTAATCACTTTCAGCAACCTCGGAAAGTTTGAATGTGGCAAAACATAGAATTTACACACAGAAACAGGCCATTCGGCCCAACTGGTCTATGCTCCACACCATCCTTCTGCCACTCTTTGCCATCTCACCCGATCAGCATTCCCTTCTAATCTTTCCTCTCCTTGTGTGTTAATCTAGTTTCCCCTTAAATGCATTTAGGACATTGGCTTTAAATACTCCGCATGGGAGCGGGGTGCCCCTGCTCTGTGGGGAAGGGAGTTGCTCCTGCCTTTCTTTTTGGACTTAGGAGGAACAATCATGGCCCCAAGTTTTGGATTTTCCCACAACATCTTTATGTCATTTCCCAAGAAGAGTCATCCGGACTCAAAACGCTAACTCTGTTTTTCTCTCTCTACAGATGCTGTCAGACCCGCTGCGATTTTCCAGCATTTTCTGTTTTTATTTCAGATTTCCAGCGTCTGCAGTATTTTGGTTTTATTCTTTGTCACCTCAACAAATTCTTTCATAATCTGACAGACCGAGTGCAGGCGCCCTCAGCCTTATCAAGTTTTAAAGAGAGACCCCATTAGTTCAGACTTTCAACATTCATTTGGAATTTTCTTTAATCTTTCAAGGGATGTGGGCATTGCTGGCAAGGTGAGTATTTATTACCCATCCCTAATTGCCCTTGAGAAGGTGGTGGTGAGCTGCCTTCTTGAACCGCTGCAGTCCATGTGGTGTAGGTACACCCACAGTGCTGTTAAGGAGGGAGTTCCAGCATTTTGACCCAGCGACAGTGAAGGAACGGCGATATATTTCCAAGTCAGGATGATGAATGGCTTGGAAGGGAACTTCCAGGTGGTGGTGTTCCCATGTGTCTGCTGCCCTTGTCCTTCCAGATGATAGTGATCATGGTTTGGAAGATGCTGTCTAAAGAGTCTTGGTGAATTCCTGCAGTGCATCTTGTAGATGGTACACACTGCTGCCACTGTGCATCGGTGGTGGAGGGAGTGAATGTTTGTGGATGTGGTGCCAATCAAGCAGTCTGCTTTGTCCTGGATGGTGTCAAGCTTCTTGGGTGTTGTGGGAGCTGCACTCATCCAGGCAAGTGGAAATTATTCCATCACATTCCTGACTTGTGCCTTGTAGATGGTGGACAAGTTTTGGGGAGTCAAGGAGTGAGTTCTTCTCCACAAGATTCCTAGTCTCTGACCTGCTCTTGTAGCCACAGTATTTATATGGCTAGTCCAGGTCCAGTTCTGGTCAATGGTAACCCCCAGGGTGTTGATATTGGGGGATTCAGTGATGGTAATGCCATTGAATGTGAAGGAGCGATGGTTAGATTCTCTCTCTTTGGAGATGGTCGTTGCCTGGCACTTGTGTGCCATGAATGTTACTTGCCACTTGTCAGCCCAAGCCTGGATGTTGTCCAGGTCTTGGTGCATTTGGGCATGGACTGCTTCAGTAACTGAGGAGTCGTGAATGGTGCTGAACATTGTGCAATCATCAGCAAACATCCCCACTTCTGATCTTATGATGGAAGGAAGGCCATTGATGAAGCAGGTGAAGATGGTTAGGCCGAGGGCACTGTCCTGAGGAACTCCTGCAGTGATGGCCTGGAGCTGAGATGACTGACCTCCAACAACCACAACCATCTTCCTTTGTGCTAGGTATGACTCCAACCAGCGGAGAGTTTTCCCCTCAATTCCCATTGACACCAGTTTTGCTAGGGCTCCTTGATGCTACACTCGGTCAAATGCTGCCTTTATGTCAAGGGCAGTCACTCTCACCTCACCTCGGGAGTTCAGCTCTTTTGTCCATGTTTGAACCAAGGCTGTAATGAGGTCAGGAGCTGAGTGGCCCTGGTGAAATCCAAACTGGGCATCAGTGAGCAGGTTATTGCTAAGCAAGTGCTGCTTGATAGTACTGTTGATGACCCCTTCCATTACTTTACTGATAATGGAGAGTAGATTGATGGGGCTGTAATTGGCCCGGTTGGATTTCTTCTGCTTTTTGTGTACAGGGCACACCTGGGCAATTTCCACATGGCCGGGTAGATGCCAGTTTTGTAGCTGTACTGGAACAGCTTGGCTAGGGGCGCAGCAAGTTCTGGAGCACATTGCCGGAATATTGTTAGGCCCATAGCCTTTGCAGTATCCAGTGCCTTCAGCCGTTTCTTGATATCACGCGGAGTGAATGAAATTGGCTGAAGACTGGCATCTGTGATGCTGGGGACCTCTGGAGGAGGCTGAGATGGATCATCCACTCAGCACTTCTGGCTGAAGATTGTTGCAAATGCTTCAGTCTTATCTTTTGCACTGATGTGCTGGGCTCCCTCATCATTGAGGATGGGGATATTTGTGGAGCCTCCTCCTCCAGTGAGTTGTTTAATTGTCCACCACCCTTCATGACTGGATGTGGCAGGACTGCAGAGTTTTGGTCTGATCTGTTGGTTGTGGAATCGATTAGCTCCATCACTTGCTGCTTATGCTGTTTGGCTCTTAAGTAGTCCTGTGTTATAGCTTCACCAGGTTGAAACCTCATTTTTCGGTATGCCTGGTGCTGCTCCCGGCATGCCCTCCTGCACTCTTCATTGAACCAGGGCTGGTCCCCTCGCTTGATGGTAATGGTAGAGTGGGGGATATGCTGGGCCATGAGGTTATAGATTGTGAGTGTATGAAATTCTGCTGCTGCTGATGGCCCACAGCGCCTCATGGATGCCTAGTTTTGAGTTGCTAGTTCTGTTCAAAATCTGTCCCATTTAGCACAGTGGTTGTGCCACACAACACAATGGAGGGTATCCTCAATGTGAAGATGGACCTTTGTCTCCACAATGACTGTGCGGTGGTCACTCCTACTGATACTGTCATGGACAGATGCATCTGCGGCAGGCAGGTTGGTGAGGATGAGGTCAAGTATGTTTTTCCCTCTTGTTGGTTCCCTCACCACCTGCTGCAGACCCAGTCTAGCAGCTATGTCCTTTAGGACTCGGCCAGCTCAGTCAGTAGTGGTGCTGCCGAGCCAATCTTGGTGATGGACATTGAAGTCCTCCATCAGAGTATACTCTGCGCCCTTCCACCCTCAGTGCTTCCTCCAAGCGGTGTTCAACATGGAGGAGGCACTGATTCATCAGCTGAGGGAGGGGAGGGTACCTGAGCAATTTTCCACATTGCCGGGTAGATACTAGTAACAAATAAAATAAATGAAAATATCTAATAATGCTTCACATGTTTCTTATTCCCTTAACTGTGAGGGGACCTAGTCCAGTAGATGTCGGAAGGATTGTCACCTTCCCAGATATCTCCCGTTAACTTTCAATCCGGCCATTCGATTGCAATTAATGAATGTTTTAACTCTTTAGCCTTAGAGTTTGGGTATAGAGTACAGGCTCCTCCAACAAGCCAATACTAACAGGAGCTGTGTAAAACAATGGGAGCACTGTACTGAGCTACAAACAGTTTAATTACTCCTTCCTCAACAAACTCTTTCCAAGATACACGAATCCTGCTTTAAACAGAAGAGGCGAAATACTATCAGCAACTCCGCATCTCAGGGCCAGTCTCCCCAAAATTGAACAATTTACATCAAAATCCTTACATTAAAATATAAACGTCGGCCGCCTTAATGATGCTGATTTTCTACAAGTGTAACTCCTGAAGGTTGGGGCTTACATTTAAAATCTCTGGATTTCAAGGTTATCTTCAACTTATGAAGAAATATAAGTAATATAAATATAATTATGAAGAAAATATATGTAATCAGCCTCAGTGAAATGTTTGATCCCATTCTGAGATTATTTTTCAATGACAATCTGGAAGTGAGGAGTTGTGAAATTTGACAGTTTATCACCCTTCACTCAAGAGTGTAAATCAGTTGGCCAATCATTCTACCAAGTTTCACCAATATCTGGTTTCTGCCTTGCCACTCAAGGTTATCCTCCACATTCGTTACCACCGCCTTTGTTTGTCCCCCGTTCCCATTATCCTGAATAAATGAAAAGTGTATAATGGGAGAAGTGAGGGGGCAGTACAGACTGTGATATGATGTCTATGTTCGCCTGACTAAAGCAAGTCCAGCCTAGTGCAGTCCGCTGGTCTGAACCTGCCAGTACATGATGCAACCAGAATGTGTACATTTGGTAGCTAACCTTTGCGAATCTTCACACGCTGTCAGTCTGTGTACATGACGGAGCAGTAAGATTGACCCTAGCAGGTGGGAGTAATTGTAGGGATCACTCATTCCGCAGTTACACTGATCGACTGCCTGTCACATTCATTATCTGGGTAAGCGGTGTGAACAGTTAATGACACCGCCCAGGGTCCTGGGATCTTTTAACAATTACCAGTTATGACAAGAGTTGGCTTTCATGCAGTTTCAATGAAACTGAAATTTATGGTTAACCTCTGGAGGATAGATTAGTTCAGGTTTTATATCTCACCCACCTAATGCCTTCATTTCAATTAGTAAGAAAAGCTCCGCAGCGCCTGCACTTGTCCCAGGATCGGGCAGGAATTTCGGCGATGGACTGTAACAATAAGAGGGTCTGACTGCGGGGTATGGAAAGCGACATGACTGGGGGGAGACATTCACCCCACCATGTGCCGGCTCTTTGTCCGGTTTAGTCCCACAGCCTCAGGGTTTCTCTTCAAGTGCAATTTTACCTTTTGAAAGTTCTAATGGAATCTGATTCCGTTTCTCTTTCACATCTTGTGTTAACCACTCTCTGTGTAAAGAAATGTCCCCTCATTTCCCCTCTGATTCTTTCCCCAATGATTTTAAATCTATGACCTTTGGTTCCCTATCCACCAGCCAGAGGAAACTGTTCCTCCCCACTCACTCTCCCAAACTCTCTCAAATTTAAATACTCTATCTCGATTCGGGTTCTCTTAACCTTTTCTGTTGTTAGGAGAACAATCAGTTTCTCCAATCTCTCTACGAAACTAAACTCACTCACCCCTGGTTAAACAGCCCCCCCAACCTGGCCACCTCCCCCCTACACCCCCACACCCCACCACCCCCCCCCCCACCCCCCTCCTGCCCCCCCCCCCATTCCCCCACTTGGTCACCTCATGCCCCCACCCCCAACACCCCCCACCCTCTGGCCACATCCTGCACCGCCCCACCCAACCCCTGGCCACCTCCATCCACCCACCCCCTTACCGGCCACTTTCTGCACCAACCCCCCTCCCCTGCATCCCACCCACCCCCCCGACCGCCCAGCCACCTCCCGCCCACTCCCTCCAAACCTTTCCAGGACTTTGACCACCTTCCTGAAGGAGGGTGCTCAGAATTGAACACAATCCTCCAGCTGAGACCTAGCCAGTGATTTGTAAAAGTTTAGCAGCAGGTTCCTGTTTTTGTGTTCCCTGTCACATAACCAAGTGTTCCATACACTTTCTTAACCACCTTATCAACTTGCTCGGCCAGCTTCAATATCCACCCAACCAGACACAACCACACTCAAAACAGCAGCATTTATATCATAAATACAATCAGACAATGCCGGAAATACTCATTAGGTCAGGCAGTATCTGTGGAAAGAGAAAGAGTTAATGAGTCAGGTCGAGGACCTTTCAGCAAAACTGGAAAATGTAACAGGTTTTAAACATGAATGGAGGCAGGGAAAGGCAGAGTGAGCCAAGAATAAAAGGGAAGAGCTATGATAGGGTCAAAGGCAGGGAGATTAAAAGACAAAAGAGATGGTGGTGCAATGTAGAAGGCGATAGTAATGGAACAAGAAACAGAAGATGGTTTTAGTGAAGGTGTTAAGGGAAGAGTAGAATCGTTCCCAGACCTGCCGCCTTAAAAAACTGGTGGCAAGAAACCATTTCGATTTTATTGTCTGCATGCTTTCTCTCCTAATGTGCATCACTTCACAAATATTTATATTAGATTACACCTGCCATGTATCTGCCCATTTCACAATTCTGTCTCTAGCCTCCTGAAGTGTGCTACCATGTTGCAAAGTTTTGTATCAAGTACAAACTTTGAAATTGCATCCCCTATACCCAAGTTTAATTTTTTTAGATATATTTTTATATACATCAGGACCAATCCAATCTGGCCAAATACCACCTCATCAATCTACTCTCAATCAGCAACAAAGTGATGGAAGTTGTTGGAAACAGTGTCATCAAGTGGCACTTGCTCAGCAATAATTGACTCACTGACACTCTGTATTCTGCAGGACCACTTGGCTCCAGACCTCATTACAGATTTGGTTCAAACATCAGCAAATGAGCTGAATTCCAGAGGGGAGGTGAGACTGACAGTCTTTGATATCAAGGTAACACTTGACTGAGTGTGGCATCAAGGAGCATTAGCAAAATTGAAGTCAGTGGGAATTGGGGAAAACTCTCCACTGACTTGAGTCATTACCTAGGACAAAGGAAAGTAATTGTGGTTGTTGGAGGCCAATCACTTCAGGAGTTCCTCAGGATAGTGTCCTCGGCCCAACCATCTTCAGCTGCTTCATCAATGACCTTCCCTCCATCATAAGGTCAGAAATGGGGATGTTCACTGATGATTGCACAATGTTCAATTCTATTCCTCACTTCTCAGGTAATGAATCAATGCAGGTCCATGTGCAGCAAGATCTGGATAACATTCAGGCTTGGGCTGATAGGTGGCAAGTAACATTCGTGCCTCACAAATGCTAGAAAATGACCATCTCCAACAGGATAGAGTCTGACATTCAATGGGATTATTATCATGAAAATCTCCACCATCAACATCCTGGGGGTTGCCATTGGCCAGAAACTGAACTGGTCTAGCCATATAAATACTGTGACTACAAGAGCAGGTCAGAGGTTGGGAATTCTGCAAAGAGGAACTCACCTCCTGACTCCACAAAGCCTGTCCACCATCTACAAGGCACAAGTCAGGGTTGTGATGGAATACTCTTGAAAAGCTGTGGTCAAAGGTTCTGTTATCTCCATCCTAGCTTCCCTCAGCAGCCTAGGATGCATCTTCTGGACTGGGTGATTTGCTACCTTTGAGTGGTATCAACCCATTTAGCATCTCCTTTCTTTTTATTTTTATCCTATCCAATATTTCTACTATGCTCTCCTCTACTCTGATATTAACTTCAATTCAAGAACTTGCTACCCAGGCCGAGGTGAGAGAGGAGGTAACTGGTACACTAGAAGAACTTACAATCAAAAGGGAGGTGCTGTTGGAAAGGCTATCTTTACTTAAAATAGATAAGTTACCAGGACCGGATGAGATGCACCCAAAGATACTGAGGGAAGTGAGAGTGGAAATTGCAGAGGCACTAGTGATAATCTTCCAGTCTTCCTTAGACACAGGGGAGATGCCAGAGGACTGGAGAATTGTGAATGTTACACCCTTGTTCAAAAAGGGATAAAGCTGGCAACTACAGACCAGTCAGTTTGACCTCAGCGGTAGGGAAACGTTTGGAAACTATAGCATGGGGTAAAATCAATAGTCACTTAGACAAGTGCAGGATAATTAAAGAAAGCCAGCATGGATTCATCAAGGGAAAGACGTGTTTAACTAACTAGTTGGAATTTTTTGAGGAGGTAACAGAAGGCTGATAAAGGAAACATTATTGATGTGGTGTATATGGATTTTCAAAAGGCATTTGATACAGTGCCACACAACAGACCTGTGAGCAAGATTCTAGCTCATGGAATAAGAGGGAAAGTAGGCACTTGGATAAGAAATTGGCTGAGTGACAGGAAACAGAGAGTAGTGATAAATGGTTGTTTTTCAGATTGGAGGAAGGTTTGTAGTGGAGTTCCTCAGGGGTCAGTGTTGGGACCCTTGCTCTTCCCGATATATATTAATGACCTAGACTGTGGCGTTCAGGTCATGGTTTCAAAATTTGCAGATGAAACGAAGATTGGAAATGTTGTCAACTGTGATGAGGATAGTCTTGAACTTCAAAAGGACAGAGACATGTTGGTGGATTGGGCAGACAAGTGGCAGATGAAGTTCAATGCAGAGAAGGTGATTTATTTTGGCAGGAAAGATGTAGTAAGACGGTATAAAATAAAGGGAGAGCCTCTAAAGGAGGTGAAGGAACAGAGGGACCTTGGTGTATATGTACATAGGTCATTGAAGATGGCATTGCATGTTGAGAGAGCAGTTAATAAAGCACATAGTGTCTTAGGCTTTATTAATAGAGGCAGTGAGTACAAGAATAAGGAGGTCATGTTGAACTTGTATAAGGCAATAGTTAGGCCTCATCTGGAGTACTGCGTCCAGTTCTGGATGTGATACTTGAGGAAGGGTGTGAAGGCATTGAAGAGAGCACAGAGGAGATTCGCAAGAATGATTCCTGGGATGAAGAACTGTAGCTATGAGGATAGATTGGAGAGATTGGGACTGTTTATCTTGGAGAAAAGAAGGCTGAGAGGAGACTTGACAGAGGTATTCAAGATCATGAGGGGTATGGATAGGGTAAAAAGTGAGAAACTGTTCCCACTCAAGAGAACATCAAGAACAAGAGGGAACAGATTCAAAATAATTGGCAAAAGGAGTAATAGTAATGTGAGAAAATGTTGTTTCACCCAGAGGGTGGTTGGAGTCTGGAACAAACTTCCTGAAAGGGTGGTAGAGGCAGTTTTGATCAAGACATTCTAAAGTGAATTGAGTTGCTACCTGAAAAGAGAGAATGTGCAAGGTTACAGGGATAAGGCAAAGGAATGGGACTGGATGGAAAGCTCTTTCAGAGAACTAGTGCAGACTCAATGGGCTGAATGGCCTCCTTCTGCACTGTAAAGATTCTGTGATACTGTGAATTTCTTCTTTTGTCAAGACAGATGCAAAGTGTTCATTCAACACCTCAGTCATATATTCAGCCTTTACAAGAAGATCTTTTTAGTCCTTCATTGGTCCATCCTTCCTTGAACTACCCTTTCACTTTTTAGATGTAATTTAAAGATCCTTTACTGCCACCTCCTTATGTTTTCTCGTATTCACTTTGCATTTCTTATATCCTTTTTTCTGCACTCTCTGTATTTTGCCTGGATTTTGAATGTGTTTTGTACCTGATATTTGTCATGAACTTCCTTTCCTCTTTTATTTTGACCTCTACTCTTTGTCATCCAGGAAACCCTGCCCCATGGAGCAATGCCCCATTTTTCTCCTTTATTGGAATATGCTTAGTTTCTACTTGAATGTTCTCCAGCTTGAAGATCTGCCATTCTTCCCTTACCATTTCTGGTCGATCTTTGTTTGAAGTCCACACCTCCATTAAATCCCTTCTCAAACCTCTGAAATTGAATTTTTTCTTTTCCCTTTCCATGACTACTTTAACCCTAATTATATTATGATGGTTTTTACCCAGATCCTCTCCCACTGAAACATACTCCACATGCTGGATTTCATCCTGCAGATCTAGATCCAGCATTACTTTCCTCCTCCTTGGGCTAGAAACACATTGAATAAGGAAGTTCTCCTGTCTGGGTTTCAGAATTCTTCCCCTCCTTGCCCTTCACTCTATTTTCCCTCAGTCTATTTTAGACTATAGAATTACAGAAGGTTTATGGCACAGAAAGAGGCCACTTGGCCCATTGTGTCGGCGCTGGCCAAAAAAAGAGCCACCCAGACTAATCCCCCTTTCCAGCGTTTGGTCCGAAGCCCAGCAGGTTACAGCACTTGAGGTGCATGTCCAGACACCTTTTAAATGAGTTGAGGGTTTCTGCTTCTACTACCCTCTCAGACGGCCCTCACAACCCTCTGGGTGAAAAATATTTTCCTCATCTCCCCTCTAATCTTTCTACCAAGCATTTAGAACCATAGAACCATAGAAAGGTTACAGCACAGAAGGAGGCCATTCAGCCCATCTTGTCCATGCTAGCCCGAGGACACCCAGGTGCTCTTTCTAATCCCACCTTCCTGTACCTGGCCCATAGCCCTGCAGCTTACAGCACTTTAGGTGCAGATCCAGGTACTTTTTAAAAGAGTTTAGAGTTTCTGCCTCTACCACCAACTTGGGCAGCGAATTCCAGACACCCGCTACCCTCTGCGTAAAAAAGTTCTTCCTCATGTCCCTCCTACACCTTCTGCCACTTATCCTGAATCTATATCCCCTGGTTCTAGAATTCTCCACCAAGGGAAACAATTTTATCCTGTCCACTCTACTCCCCTCATAATTTTGTACACCTCAATCAAGTCACCTCTCAGCCTTCTTTAACAAAAGCAAAAATAGTTGGAAAAACTCAGTAGGTCTGACAGCATCTGCGGAGAGGAACACAGTTAATGTTTCGAGTCTGAATGACTTTTCATCAGAACTAAAGAAGTATAGAAATGTGGTGAAATATAAGGTGGTTGAGGGGGGTGGGACAGGTAGAGCTGGATAGAGGGCCAGTGATAGGTGGAGGCAAAGAAGAGATTGCCAAAGATGTCATAGACAAAAGGACAAAGGGGTGTTGACGGTGGTGATATTATCTAAGGAATGTGCTAATGGTGACATTAGGGGTAGAAAGCAGGACAAGCTAGTGGCAGATGGCCCTAGTGGGGGTGGGTTGGGGGGAAGGGATCGAAATGGGCTAAAAGGTGGAGATAAAATGGTAGATCGAAATAAATTTAAAAATAGGTGGGAAAACAAAAATATATATAAAAATATAAATTATTGGAAAAAGAGGGATCGGAAAGGGGGTGGCGATGGAGGAGAGAGTTCATGATCTGAAGTTGTTGAACTCAATATTCAGTCCGGAAGGCTGTAAAGTGCCTAGTCGGAAGATGAGGTGCTGTTCCTCCAGTTTGCGTTGAGCTTCACTGGAACAATGCAGCAGGCCAAGGACGGACAAGTGGACATGAGAGCAGGGTGGAGTGTTGAAATGGCAAGCAACAGGGAAGACTGGGTCATGCTTGCGGACAGACCGAAGGTGTTCCGCAAAGCGGTCACCCAGTCTGCGTTTGGTCTCTCCAATGTAGAGGATACCGCATTGGGAGCAGTGAATGCAGTAGACCAAATTGAGGGAGGTGCAAGTGAAATGCTGCTTCACTTGAAAGGAGTGTTTGGGCCCTTGGACGGTGAGGAGTGGGGAAGTAAAGGGGCAGGTGTTGCACATTCCGCGGTTGCATGGGAAGGTGCCGTGGGAGGGGGTTGAGGTGTAGGGGGTGATGGAGGAGTGGACCAGGGTGTCCCGGAAGGAATGATCCCTGCGGAATGCCATCGGGGGGGTGAAGGGAAGATGTGTTTGATGGTGGCATCATGCTGGAGTTGGCGGAAATGGCTGAGGATGATCCTTTGAAAGCGGAGGCTGGTGGGGTGATAAGTGAGGACAAGGGGGACCCTATCATGGTCCTGGGAGGGAGAGGAAAGTGTGAGGGTGGATGCGCGGGAGATGGGCCGGACATGGTTGAGGGCCCTGTCAACCACCGTGTGTGGAAAACCTCGGTAAAGGTAGAAGGAAGACATGTCAGAAGCGCCGTTTTGGAAAGCGGCATCATCAGAACAGATGCGACGGAGGCGAAGGAACCGAGCCTTCTTTGCCTTCTTTGTTCTAAGGAAAATAACCCCAACCTATCCAATCTCTCCACGTAGCTACACTTTTCTAACCCTGGCAACATTCTTGTAAACCTCCTCTGCACTCCCTCCAGAGCTATTACATCCTTCCTGTAATGTGGTGACCAAAACTGCACACAATACTCCAGTTGTGGCCTCACCAGTGTTTTATACAATTCCACATTATATCCTTACTTTTATATTCTATACCTCTGCCAGTGAAGGAGAGCATTCCATATGCCTTCTTTACAACCTTGTCTACTTGAACTGCTACCTTCAGGGACCTGTGTACTTGTACGCCAAGATCTCTCAATTCATCTATCCCTCTTAGTATATTCCCATTTATTTTTTAATCCCTGTAGCTGTTTGACTTCCCTAAACGTATGACCTCACACTTCTCTATGTTAAAATCCATCTGTCACTTTACCGCCCACTCCACAAACCCATCTGTATCGTTTTGGAGATTATGGCTATCCTCTACACTATCCACTACCCAGCCAATCTTTGTGTCATCTGCAAATTTCCCAATCGTGCCCCCCACGTTCACATCCAAATCGTCAATATATAATACAAACAGCAAGTGTCCCAACACCGAGCCCTGTGGAACACCAGTTGAGACAACTTTCCATTCGCAAGGGCATCCATCGACCATTACCCTTTGTTTCCTGTTACAAAGCCAACCTTTTATCCAGTTTGCCACATTACCCTGAATCCCATGGGCTTTTACTTTCCTGACCAATCTGCCATGTGGGACCTTGTCAAATGCCTTGCTAAAATCCATGTACACAACATCCACTGCACTACCTTCATCAACCCTTCTTGTCACTTCCTTAAAGAATTCAATCACATTTGTGAGGCAAGACCTTCCTTTAACAAATCCACGCTGACCATCCCTGACTAGTCCATGCCTTTCCACATGACAGTTCATCCTATCTCTCAGGATTGATTCTACTAATTTGCTCACCACTGATGTAAGACTAACTGGCCTATAATTGTTTGGCATTTCCTTTGATCCCCTTTTAAACAATGGAACTATGTTTGCGTTTCTCCAGTCCTCCGGTACCTCCCCTGTATCTAGTGAAGATTGGAAAATCATCCTCAGAGCATCTGCTATCTCCTCCCTGACTTCCTTCAGCAGCCTCAGAAACAATCCATCTGGCCCTGGTGACTTATCAACTTTCAAGGATTTCAACCCTTCAAGTACTTCCTCTCTCTTTATGACTATCCTGCCCAATATCTTGCAGTGTTCCTCCTGGACTACTATATCTACATCCTTCCTTTCCTTTGTAAACACGGAGACAAAATATTAATTCAAAACCCTTCCCACAGCCTCTGCATCTACACACAAGTTTCCATCTTCATCTCTGATAGGTCCCACTTTTTCCCAACTAACCTTTTAGCATTAATGTATTGGTAAAACATCTTTGGGTTATCTTTAACTTTACTTGTTAATCTTTTTTCATGCCCTCTTTGATTTCCTTATTTCCTTTTTTACTTCGTCCCTGCACTTCCTATATTCGTCTAGGCTATCTGCAGTGCTTAGTTCTTTGTGCCTATCGTACGCTTTCTTTTTCTGTTTGATCTTCCCCTGTATTCCTCTAGTCAACCAGGGAGGTCTAGATTTGGCAGTACCACTCTTATTTTTGTAGGGGACATGTCTACTTTGTACAATTAGGATCTTGCTTTTTAGTGCTTCCCACTGGTTTTCCACTGTTTTATCCTCCAGCAGTGCTGTCCAGTCCACCTCAGCCAAGTCCCTTCTAATTTCTGCAAAATTTGCCTTCCCCAGTTCAAGACTTTTACTCCTGTCTTATCTCTGTCCTTTTCCATGGTAATGCTAAATCTAACTGAATTGTGACCACTGTCCCTGATATGTCACTTCACCCACTTGCCCTTCTTTGTTCCCCAAGACTAGGTCTAGAATTGCATCTCCTCTCGTTGGGTTTGTCACTAATTGGTTGAAAAAATTTTCCTGGACACACTGCATGAATTTTTCTCCCTCAGTGCCCCTTATATTGTTTGAATCCCAGTTGATATTAGGATAGTTGAAGTCTCCTACTATTATTGCCCTCTTGTTCTTACAAGTAGAAAGTTGCATACATATTTGTTCTTCTATCTCCCTTTCACTGTTTGGGGGTCTGTAGTATACTCCCAGTAGTGTGACTGCCCCTTTTTTATTTCTAAGCTCAATCCATAAAGCCTCGTTTGTTGACCCATTTAGTATATCATCCCTTCTCACAACTGGAATTGATTCTTTAACCATTAGTGCTACCCCCCCTCCTTTTTTATCTCCTACTCTATCGTGTCTGAAAACTCTATAACCAGGGATATTAAGCTGCCAGTTTTGTCCCTCCTTTAGCCAGGTCTCCGTTATAGCAATGACATCCTGCTGCCATGTGTCTACCTGTGCCCTTAACTCATCTACCTTGTTTGTAATACTTCTTGCATTGAAGTATAAACAGTTTAACCCCGTCAATTTCCCTTGCTGGACACTTTTTAAACTTTGCTTCTCCTGTAACTCCATGTCTATCATAATGTCCCTAGCTAATGTTCTACCTCCATTTTTCTGATCTGAATCTGACCTATCTGATCCTACTCCTGGGATCCCATCCCCCTGCCACACTAGTTTAAATACTCCCCAACAGAACTAGCAAAAGCCCCCACAAGGACACTGGTCCCAGCTCTGCCTGGGTGCAGCCCGTCCGGTTTGTACAGGTCCCACCTTCCCCTGAACTGGTCCCAGTGCCTCAAGAATCTGAATCCCTCCCAGCTACACCATCTCTCCAGCCACGTGTTCATTTGGTCTATCCTCTTATTCCTGCTCTCGCTAGCACGTGGAACTGGGAGTAATCCTGAGATGACTACATTTGAGGTCCTGCATTTTAATTTATCTCCTAACTTCCAGTACTGAGCTTGCAGGTTCTCATCCCTTTGATTACCTATGTTGTTGGTACCAATGTGTACCACGACCACTGGCTGTTTACCTTCCCTCCCCAGAATGTCCTGTAGCCGCTCCGTGATATCCTGGACCCTGGCACCAGGGAGGTAACATACCATCCTTTATTCACGTTTGCGGCCACAGAAGTGTCTGTCTGTGCCCCTAACTATTGAATCCCCTATCACTATAGCCCTGCCACTTGTTTTCCTCCCTCCCCTCTGAGCAGCAGAGCCACCCACGGTGCCGTGAACTTGGCTGTTGCTGCTTTCCCCTGAGAGGCCATTCCCCCCCCAACAGTATCCAAAGCGGTATATCTGTTAGAGAGGGGGATGACCACAGGGGACTCCTGCACTACCTTCCTGAGTCTTTTACTGTTCCTGATGGTCACCCATTCCCTTTCTGCCTGTGTAATCTTCACCTGCGGTGTGCCCACCTCACTAAACGTGCTATCCACGACTTGCTCAGCATCACGGATGCTCCACAATGAGTCCACCCGCAGCTCCAGGTACGAAATCCGGTTAGCTAGAAGCTGCATTTGGACACAACTTCTGCACTCATGGTCACCAGCGTCCCTCATTTCCCACATCCTGCAGGAGGAGCATATCATGGGTCTGAGTTCTCCTGATATGACATCCCTCTCCATTAAACCAGTTACTCCCTTAAAAAATATGCTTGCTCGGGGCCTTCGTTATGTTAGCTAGGAACCTTGTTTCTTGACTAATTATACTTGAACAGTACTACTCTATACTTTTTTTTAGCTCCTACCTCAGTATTAAGCAATGAATTACTTTAATAGATTGAAAAAAAAACTCACCAGGATTTACTCACCAATCAGCTGCTTTTTTAAAAATCCACTTTCAGAAGAGTGTCCCTCACAGGTCTGGTGCACTCCTGAAGGTATTACCTCTACCTCTCTCTTTCACTCTCTTTTTTTTGGTTTGAGGAGGAGGGAGGGATGGAAACACTACAGCAATGTAATGTTTGGGGCTATTCTGTTCTTAGACAGTGGGTCCTCCTTGATCCCCTTCTGAGTTGTGGTGACAGCACTGACTTCTCCCAGAATGCTTCTCAGTCACTTCTCACTACCGCCCTCTGTTGGATGCTCTTCCTCCTGTTGAGTGCAAGGGACCTTCTCCTCAATCCCCTTCTGAGTTGCGGTGACTGCGTTGACTTCTCCCAGAATGTTTCTCAGTAACTTCTCACTACCGCCCTCTGTTGGACTTTACTCCAAGAGGAATAGATTTAGTTGAAGTGTCCTACTATTATTGCTCTATTATTTTAACATTTCTCTGAAATTTGCCAAAGATTTGATCATCTATTTTCTTCTCGCTATTTGTGGGCTATTGTAAACACCCAACAAAGTAATAGCTTCTTTTCTATTTCTTAAGTCTTCCCCCACACCCCACCACCCCACCCCCACCCCCACCCCCACCCCCACCCCCCACCCCCACCCCCACCCCCACCCCCACCACCCCACCCCCACCCCCACCCCCACCCCCCACCCCCACCCCCACCCCCACCCCCACCCCCACCCCCACCCCCACCCCCACCCCCCACCCCCCACCTGCCCAAATAGATTCAGTCTTGGAGTTTTCCAGTGTAGTCTTTCTTTGCAGAACTATTATTATCCTTGATCAATCTCGCCACATCTTCTCCTGTCTTTTTTTTTCCCTATCTCTCCTGAATACACTCTAACCAGGAATGTTTAGCACCCATTCCTGCTTAAACCAGAATTCTGTTATAGCCATTATATCACAACCCCCATGCGGTAACGTGTGCCTGCATCCAGCCAACCTTATTTGTATCATACTGATCATAATCATTTGATGCTCTTCCAATCATATTCCCCAGCCTGACACTTGTATAACAACAAGGTGCATTTTATAGCGATGGAAGGTAGAAAAACATTACAAGGCACTTTACAGAAACATAATCAGACAAAATTTAATAGGTGGGGGGATTGGTTTGAATGAGGGTCTTAAAGACTGAGAGGGAAGTGCAGAGCTGTAACCATAAGCATGTTTGTAGGTGTCTGTGCAGGCTGCACTCACCTTCAATCTGTAATGCCTGGTCTTAGTTGCTTGATGCAAACACCAGTCACCAAAAATGGCACCGAAAAGACATCCATTAACTTGATTTGAAAAAAATGTTCATGTTGTATCATGTTTTAATTCTATTTATTCTAGACTTATTCTAATTGCAGAGGCTTCCATTAGATCCCTTGATTACTGGATTAATCCTGACTGTAACAAACATTAATCATATTCTCATTTAATTGTGTTTAAACTAGTTTTTGATTGTACCTGAGAATGCTCATTACCAGATCAGTAAGGACAAATGTTGAAACAAAGCCCTTTCGCATTCTCAGACTTTACACATACTTATTTTTTGCAAGGTAAATGACAGAAACAATTCTTCCTACCCTGAAACTGGCTGAGAATAGCATCATTGAAACAAAACGTGGAAGATAGTCATTTAATCTTTTTGATAAGGGAGTTAACACCTGGGCTCCTACTGTGAACAAGGAGTTGGAACAAACAGCAATTCCTGTAACAAATAAAACAACTGTGAATCACATGTTTTACATAGGATTACATTGGATATACCGCACAGAAACAGGCCATTCAGCCCAACCAGTCCACGTTGACATTTGTACTTAACTCGAGGCTCCTCCCACCTTTCCTCATTTAAATCTACCATTCTAACCCTCCAGCCTTTTCTCCCTCATGTACTTTTCTAGCTTCCACTTAACTGCCTCTATACTATTCACGTTGACCTCTCCCTGTGACAGCGGGTTCCTTTTTATATTTTTTCAAGAGGAAAGAGATCAGCCTATTTACCATTTGCTGATGTGTATACCCATTCATTTCTGGTATCATCCTTGTAAATCTTCTCTCCAGTGCCTCTAAATCCTTTCTATAATATGGTGATCGGAACCGGACACGATACTTCAGTGTGGGTCTAACCAAGGTTTGAAACAGTTTTAGCATAACTTCCCTATTTTACAATGTTATCATCTAGAAATAAAGCCAGCACTTAGTTTTCTTTTATCATGGCCTTGTTAAGCATAACTTTTAGTGATTGGTGTATTTGTACTCCGAGTTCCCTTTGTTCCTCTGCCCCACCTCCAAGCAAGAAGTGACTTCCTTGTTGTTCTGACCAAAATGTACCGCAGGTGCAATCTCCCAAATCTGGCTGCCTGAAAACCAGACACTTTTCTCTTGGGTGGTCAGGGCCCTGCTCCCGGAATGGAGTGAGTGCGGGAATGAAGAAGCTGTTCCTGGACTGATCCCAGAGGATGGATTCAGCGAGAGTTGTGCACACACAGGACTGTGTTGTTAAAATAGCTACAAAGATCTCATTTTGCGTGGGGTGCCACTTATACAAAACAGCAAGAACAAGAAACACCAGGCTTGTTATAGATCTGAGAATCAGAAAAATCTTATTTTCTCAAACTTGGAGCTGTAAAATGTTCTTGCATCCTATTGTTAAGGGATGTGGCTTCAGTGATATGAATGTCAGACCAGTAAGGCATTCAGAAATGAGCCTTGCCCCATCAAACAACAAATTGTGCATTTACATTCAGGTGATGGTATCTGTTCACTGTTTTGCTGCCATGTGCTGTACTGTTCCAAGTTCTAGCCCATTCCCCATTAAATAAGAGAGGCTTCAGACACCACCACAGGACCTGAGACCATTGCAGCGCTTTAAGATCTGCCTTCCTTGGCCCTTTCTATTCTCCAGCACAAGGCTGCCTGTTCCACCAGTGAATAATCCAAAATCCAGGAAAATCTGAAATCCAGATCAGTCTCAGTCCTAAGGGTGCCAGATTCTGGACATCGGACTTATAGCTCACATTTAATGCGTTGACCATCATTTGCCAATTATTTGCCATTCTGCAAGTTTATTAATGTCCTCTAATTTATTGCAGCCCTCCTCAGTATTGATTATTACCAAACCCCGCCCTCCACAACTATTTTAGTGCCATCCATAAATTTAGAAAGTGTGCTTTTGATTATAAAGTCCAAATGGTTAATGTAAATTGTGAGCATCAGTAGCCCCAGTACTGATGCTTGTGGAAAACCACTTCCCACCTTCTGCCACTCTGAATAACTATCCTTTACTTCCACCCTCTGCTTCCTGTCTTGAAACCAGCTAGTGATCTATTCTAAAGTGAAAATCCTTCAAAAACATTGCAATGAGGAAAACCCATATCTCAGGGCATCAAGGATAGGTAAAAATACCCTGTGTTGCATTTACCGAAAAAGGAAGGGAGAATTAGAGACCCTATTGGACAATAGATGGAGTATTGTGTGCAGTTTTGGGCAGCCCATTATAAAATAAAGTTTAGAGCCATGATACTGCCTGTAATGATAGCAGGGTGAGAGGATACAGTTATGATGGGGAAAATGGGGCTGAATTGAGGGGAGTGGAGAAGGTTAAGGCCTCGAGCTAAGTACAAAAGGGTTTAAAGAATTGAGAGGGCTGGAGAGGGAACTGGTGAAAGACTATTTCAACTGGTCAGTGAAATAATAGCTGGAGGACATAAATTTAGGGTATTTGCTAAAAGCTTTAAGGGGAGAACTAGGATTATTAGAATTAGACTGCATTACTCCAAGTGGCTTTCAGGCCCAAAAGCAATCATAGCGTTTAACAGGAGTTTCGATAAACATTTGAAGTAAAAATATATTAACGGCCATAGTAATAGAGAAGGAAATGGAATTAGAATAGATAGATTAGATAGGGAGGGTTGGCATTTGTACAGAAAACTCCTTATGGGCAACAATTCTATGTTTATGATTTTGATGGTCAAGAATTACAAAGGATGTAAAAGAAAGGGAGGGGCAATTGAACTGAATGCAAGCTTATAGAGAAGGAGGCCGGGAAAAGGATTGAGGTGGCAGCAATAAAAGAAGATGGATACAGCAACAGATGCAAATATAAACCCAAAAAAGATGGTTAGGAGGTGAATTGTAAATTGACGAGTTTGAAGATTTGAACCAAGAGGAAGAACAAGGAGGCGCTGGTCAGCACTAATCAGACATCACTTCAACTCCAGGATATCAATGTTAGTGAAGCAGAGGTCAAGCTAATACAGTTATGTAGTGTACTGAGGGAAATAAGGGAACCAACTCTAAATAATTAAAAGCAGCTAACGCTAGTGTGTACCATTAAAAATAGGGTTCAAAGCTGAAGCTGGGACAAATGTCCCAACACCTGGGGCTTAGGCTCACACCTGGTCTTGCAGACCCATACCTGACAATTACAAATCCATCCTTGGCAATAGACAAATCCCTGACATTACATACAAAACAAATGGGATATTAAAGTCCCATACTTGGCATCAGTCATGGCTTAGTAGGCACCAGTTCTACTGCAGAGACTTAAGCAAAAATCTAGGTTGGCACTCCAGTACAGTGTGGGCATTGCAGGCAAGGCCAGCATTTGTTGTCCATCCCTAATTGCCCTTGAACTGAGTAGCTTTCTATAGAGCATTTCAGAAGGCAGTTAAGTGTCAACCACGTTGCTGTGGGTCTGGAGTCACATGTAGGGCCAGACCAGGGAAGGACAGCAGATTTCCTTCCCTAAAGAACATTAGTGAACCAGATGGGTTTTTACAACAATCAGTGATAGTTGTTATGGTCATCATTACTGAGACTAGCTTTATATTCCATATTTATTAACTGAATTCAAATTCCACCAGCTGCTGTGTTGAACCATGTCCCTGGAGCAGTTGCCTGGGCCTCTACATTACTAGCCCAGTGGCATAACCACTATGCCATCTTCTCCCCCAAGGTAGTGCTGTTTTTTTGATGAGATCTTAAAATGAGGCCCCATCTGCCATCTCAGTTCGATGGGTCAAATAGTCTACTCCCACTCCTATTTCTTGTGCTCTTGGAGTTCAGAGGAGTTTTCTGGCCTGTGTGCAGACAGCCTGATAGAGTTATGGGGACTACAGTTGCAGTCTCACTTAGCCTGCAATATGACAGGGACTGGGAGCACAGGTAACAGAGCCAGGGAAGCTGTGTGCGATGGAAGGAGCAGGAGGATTTTCTACTGAAGGCCTTACACACCAAAGGTTTTCAGGGGACACCTCTCCCACCTCCTGCTCTTCCTGAAACAATGTTCGAGGGACTACTGATTCAACAAGGTGGTGGTCACAGAACCATGCCACCTCTTTTACCAGGATCTAGAGCCACACAGTAGGGTGAGGATGGCACTGCCAATGACCATCAGGGTCACTGTTGCCCTCAACTTCTACAGAAGTGGATTCTTTCAGGTGGGAGCAGGTGATGGAGCCAACATTTCCCAGTTTGCCATCTTTCACACCATCAGGGAGGTGATGGAGGACCTGTGTGCCAGGAGAGGGAATTTCATCATCCTCTCTCTTAGCAGAGATAAGCAAGAGTGTGACTTTGCCAGGGTGTCAGATTCCCAATGGTGCAGGGAACCATCAGCTGCATACACAAGCCCTACATGTAAATGGGGAGAGGTACAGAAACCACGAGTGCTACCACTCCATCAGCTTTGCAGTTATTGCCTGACCATGCCTAAATGTCATGTCGGTGAATGCTCACTATCATGGGAACAACCACAAGCCTTTATCTTGAGGGAGTCCTCTGTACTCCTCCCTCCACCATCTTTGGGCCACTATCACAAACCAAGGACTGGCTGCTTGGAGTGAAGAGGTACCCTGGGTACACATGGCTGATGACTCTCCCCTGACACCCAACCATGAAAGGTCAAAGCGTCTATAACAAGAGCTGTGAAGCCACAAGGAACATTGTGCAGCAAACCGCTGGTGTCCCGAAGCAGCAGGTCCACTGTCCAAGTTCATGGTGCTCTACTGTCCCCTCCAAAACCTGCTATCATGAGGGTGTAGCCATTGCCACAGGCACCCAAAGATGGACAGGAAGAGGAGGAGGAAAAATGGGGGAGGAATCTGAGATCACATCATTTCGACGGGGATTTCATGAGTGGTTACTGAGACCCCATCCCATCATCACCATTGGTCCACCGTTCCCCACCTTTCAACCCCTCTGCCATGCCCCATGACAGTGACCCCTTCGCAAAACCTGAAATAAAAGCCACCGATAAGAAACCATTGCATAAGAACTTTATCCAACAAAACTTCCAATAAAGGGCACAAATTGAAATGGTCACTCTTCTACATCCCCTCAAGTGTCTTTGCCTGTCCTCGTGCTCCTACATAGTGTTAACACCATGGCTGCTGGAAGGCTACTGACCTTCACTGTGGGGGACTGCATGTGGGACACACACAAGCAGCTCTGGGCCTTGAGGTCAGACTGCATCACCTTGGCATGGGTAGCAGCAGCCTGGGATGAGAGGCAAAGGCTACCCATGCCAAGGGTAGCTTGGGGCATTGGCAGTGGTGGGAGCATAATTGCTTCGTCCTGAGAGTGGTTCATGCTAGCCCATGTTTCTCCCACACCCCTACAACTGCACCTCATCAATCTCAGTAATCTGTTGCGGACAGGTTGCTGGTTTGCTGTGAGAGATTTTATACTGAGTTGAGCAGCAGGATCTGCAGCCATGATGGTAGCAGTTTGAACTTTCAAGTGTGGATCTCATGGCTGAGGTCATGGGAACCCAGGGACAAGAGGAAGGTCATTTAGTGCCTCAGCTTGTTCTACCATTCAACAAAAACATAATTCTAAAGTGCCCATCACAGCCACATAATGTCCCAAATTGCTTTACAGCCAATGAAATACTTTTGAACTATTGCCACTATGGTAATGGTAAGCAACCTGACAGCCAAGTTATGCACAGCAAGATCCCACAAAAAACAGCATCATAATGACCAGATAAATTGATTTCTGTCATGTTGAATGAGAGATAAATGTTGCCAGGACACCAGAGAACTCCCCCTTTTTTTGAATAGTGACCTGGCATCTTTTACATTCGCTGCAGAACTAGACATTGGCTGGTTTCTGTCTGTGCTGAGTGGAATTGGAGAGACTGGTCACCAGACACTGCATTATGGCTGGGTCCACAGGCACTGTCCCCAAGCTGGTTATCACTTCCCCACTGGAAACGATGGGCTCCAAGCTCTGGAAAATACTCTGTGCCAAGTTAGAACCAAACTCGTCCATGCTCCTGACAATGATAAAGGCTGTATAAATGGCCTGCCAATATGCCAAGCATGCCAGTGTGTATGCCCATCAGCATTCTCTGTACATTGCCCCAGTGAAGTTCTCACCTGAGTCATCTGCAGCAGAACTCGTGTGCGACCTAGTGATCCAATGAGCTGGCACACAAGCTATCCATTGCCCATGTCTAGCTGCAATCATACGCTGGTCCCGTTCTATAGAACCCTCTCAGGTACACGCTGTGCCCTACCTGAGCTGCTGGCTGCAAGTCTCAGAACAAGTGAGGATGTTTCAGTAAAGTCTGGAGAATCTCTCTCTCAACTTTCCTGGTGAAGCTGCAGGGGCTGTGCAGAAAACACCTCATGTACATCTGAAAATGTTAATGCAGAAGGGGAGGATTGGGGTCAGGGAAAGGACCAGAAACCAAGCAGAGTCTGTGGTCACACCATCTACAGCTTTCACTTCATGCAGAATGCAGGCTGAGGATTAGGTGGGATTTGAAAAGGAGAATATGGCAGGAACATCACATCATCCTGAGTATTCTCAGTGACATTGGATGCAATGGACTC
Organism: Cetorhinus maximus; assembly: GCF_964194155.1. Lineage (NCBI taxonomy): Eukaryota > Metazoa > Chordata > Chondrichthyes > Lamniformes > Cetorhinidae > Cetorhinus > Cetorhinus maximus. The sequence goes on along the minus strand of NC_135885.1, from coordinate 147,209,305 downwards.
TGTCACAGTCTCTCCAGGATGTGGAGAACTGTCTCCTCCAGAGGGGTCAGGAGATATAGGTGAGCTTTCCCCCTGTGAGGTTTGCTCTGTTCCTTCTCCCCCCTGGCATGAGCCACCTTGTCCTGCTAGAGGGAAGGAAGAATGTCGGTGATTGTGCGAGGGTGATGTGCCTGACATGGCAGTATAGCTGGAGCGATGTGGAAACAGGGAGAGCTGGTGTGAAGCTAGCATCATTGAAAGGTGTGTGAGGGCGAGTTAGGGTATCTGAATGTTAGGCCTGGGTCCTGAGTGTCAGGGGTTGCTGCTGATGAGTGATGGGGGTGTGGTGCATTGAGCAGCAGGAGAATGCATTTACTGACGTTGACCACCTAGGTCCACTGCTGACAGGTCCTGGAGTCCAGACTCCAGAATTTCACCTGTTTCCTTCAGCCAACCCTGGTCCCCTGCAGGAACATTGCTTCTCTTCTCATTACAGCCTCTAGCACCAGAATGGAAAACCTGGGAACATTCTCTTTTCCGCAGGGACCGTTCCCTCCGTGACACCCTGGTCCACTCCTCCATCACCCACTACACCTCAACCCCCTCCCACGGCACCTTCCCATGCAACCGCAAAAGGTGCAACACCTGCCCCTTTACTTCCCCTCTCCTCACCGTCCAAGGGCACAAACACTCCTTTCAAGTGAAGCAGCATTTCACTTGCACTTTCCTCAATTTAGTCTCCTGCAATTGCTGCTCCCAATGCGGTTTCCTCTACATTGGAGAGACCAAACGCAGACTGGGTGACCGCTTTGCAGAACACCTTCGGTCTGTCCGCAAGCATGACCCAGACCTCCCTGTCGCTTGCCATTTCAACACTCCACCCTGCTCTCATGCCCACATGTCCGTCCTTGGTTTGCTGCAATGTTCCAGTGAAGCTCAACGCAAACTGGAGGAACAACACCTCATCTTCCGACTAGGCACTTTACAGCCTTCCGGACTGAATATTGAGTTCAACAACTTTAGATCATGAACTCTCCCCTCCATCCCCACCCCCTTTCCAATCCCCCCTTTTTTCCAACAATTTATATAGATTTTTCTTTTCCCACCTATTTCCATTAATTTTAAATTTATTTCCATCCATTGTTTTATCTCTACCTTTTAGCCTATTTCGATCCCTTCCCCCCACCCCACCCCACTAGGGCTATCTGTACCTTGCTCATCCTGCTTTCTACCCTTAATGTCACCTATTGGCACATTCCTTAGCTAATATCACCACCTTCAACACCTCTTTGTCCTTTTGTCTATGACATCTTTTGGTTATCTCCACCTATCACTGGCCCTCTATCCAGCTCTACTTGTCCCACCCCCCCTTAAACCAGCTTATATTTCACCTCTTTTCTATTTTTCCTTAGTTCTGTTGAAGAGTCATACGGACTCGAAACGTTAACTGTGTTCCTCTCCGCAGATGCTGCCAGACCTGCTGAGTTTTTCCAGGTATTTTTATTTTTTAAATTTTTTTTCTTCTGTTTTCCCTGTTGCTGCTTTGCCTTGTAGCCAATTTCTACACAATCAGCAGGAGTTTACTGACAATGAGTGCAGTTCCCTGTTAAGCGGGCAGGTTGCATTTAAGAGATGCAGACGGCTGAAACATGCACGATCCATGAGCAGGCTGGGCTCCAGTAGCAAAGCTTGTGTGCTGCCTGCCTCAACAGCAGCGGCTGTGGGATAATTATAACCCCCAAACTCCAAACCAGAAAACAGCAGCCGTCCAATTCTTAGCCCATAAGATCTTGCTGTGTGTGAGTTGGCTGCTAGGTTTCCTATAATACTGCACATTATTGGCTGTAAAGTATTTTGGGGTGTCCTGAGATTGTGAAACGGGTTATATAAATGCATTGTTTTCTTTTTAAATAAGGCCCAAACTTCTCAGTGATAAATGTTCTTTTGTCTGTATTTCTGATGGCAATCTCTTCCTCCCACTGTTCAAGGGTTTCGAAATAGTTGAGCACAATACATGTATACAAAGAATTATCTGTGGCTTATCTTATAGAAGATATTAAATAGAAATAAAACCCAATGGGAATCAGTCTAAAGGAGCGAAAGGAAACTGAGCAGCGTTTATCTGAAGCCAGTGGGTTCTGACTGCAGGTTGCCTGGTACAGGTTCAATGGCAGACCTCAGTCTGCTGGTTGTAACTGTACAACAAGCTGATTGGCTGGTTGAAAGCCACAAGCACTATCTGTTTTCCGGTCAGAACAAAAAAATAATCTGTATCTCAATAAATTCTCCTTGGGATGTTTAGTTGTGAGAACAGCTAGACCTTGGCTTGCTCCAGGAATTACAGCCATTTCCATATCAATATTAAGATGGAATTTGACTCAAATGCGCTGGAATTAAATGTGATTCAAAGCGTGTCTAATCTAAAATAATTTAATTCTCTTAGGGAAAATGATCTTGAGATTTTAAAGGGAAGTTATATCGCTCAATTTTTATTTAGCAATGTCTACACACCAGACCCCGACTGAGAAAGTCAAAAAGTTGATTTCATGTAGAGAAATCCAACTTCTTGGCAAATAGCCCATTTGCTGTGTTCTCCCTCACTCATTTTAAACTGTGATATACCGCACACTTGCTGCACATTAAAAGTTCAAAGTTCACTATTCAGTGTGCCCATAAATGACATCATTATATCAAAATTTTTAGCATTTCTAAAGTGTAAAATATAAATACATTAAATTGGTCCAATTTTATAGCAATCAGTTTCTGGGCTAACATCTATTTTTTGCCTGCTCTCCAAAATTATAAAATATGCAACAGTTCGGGGTCTCTTCACTGGGGCTCTTCAATGCACACAGTTTACATCAATGACACCCTTTACCACCTCCCCACCAGAATACAGCTGGTGCTGGTAAATGCGGAGGATTCCTGGAGGAATTGGGCTGAGTTGAAAATTCCAGCAATAGGCTCCACTCTTGGCATTCCGGGAACTTCAGGCCATGAGAAAAGCATGTTTTAGGATAGAACAAGGTGAGTGGTGTAAAATGTTGGCTCTGCAATAGAGAGTGTTTGAGGAGAATAGCGCTGATATATTTAAAGAGAAGCTGGATAAAGCCATGAGGGAGAAAGGAATATAAGTCTATGCTGATTGGGTAAGATGAAGAGGGTTAGGAGGAGACTTATGTGGAGAAGTTGGGCTGAATGGCCTGTTGCGGTGCTGTAAATTCTGTCTAATTCGATATGTAACAGGGTGACAGAATCCGGATTGTCTAATATCTCTGCTCCTGGAGAGGGGGGAAGGAGGGGAGCAATTGTGAAATGACACCTCGTAGGAAGGAAGGTAATGTAAGAGATTGCTACTCACCTCAACAAAAACAGAAACAGAAATACCTGGAAAAACTCAGCAGGTCTGGCAGCATCGGCAGAGAAGAGCACAGTTGACATTTCGAGTCTTCATGACCCTTCAACAGAACTAAGTAAAAATAGGAAAGGGGTGAAATATAAGCTGGTTTAAGGGGGGGGGGGGGGGGGGGGGGAGGGGGTCGTTGGGACAAGCAGCCAGTGATAGGTGGAGATAACCAAAACTGTCACAGACAAAAGAACAAAGAGGTGTTGAAGGTGGTGATATTATCTAAAGGAATGTGCTAATTAAGAGTAGAAGACAGGACAGATAAGGTACAGATAGCTCTAGTGGGGGTGGGGGAATACTAAAAGGTAGAAATAAACAATGGGTAGAAATACATTTAAAAATAATGGAAATAGGTGGGAAAAGAAAAATCTATATAAATGATTGGAAAAAACAAAAAGGAGGGGGAAGAAATGGAAAGGGGGTGGGGATGGAGGAGGGAGTTCAAGATCTAAAGTTGTTGAACTCAATATTCAGTCCAGCTAGGGACACTCTAGAAGGTAGTGGGATGCTGCTGGGAAGCTGCTGGGAAGCTGCTGGGAAGCTACTGGGAAGCTGCTACAATAACCTGACATCTCTTGTCCTCACAATCTAAACTGGGACTATTGGCAGTCTGCCACCATCACATTTATGCAGATGAATGTGTGTTCAAATTAGATCCCTTCTTTTTTAAAAAGAAATTATCTAATTTCTTTGAAGTGCAAAGTTATGCTAAAGCATCTTTCATGGAAGTGGCTGTCACTGAACTGATGGTTTTTATGGATTATATTTTCAGATAATTAATGAAGATGTCACAAATGCACTTCAAAACTGCACCTGAACCTATACATAATAGATTACTGATTGAGATAGTTCCTGGTTAATTTTAAACATGTTTTAACCACTGCCCACCCAATCAGCAAAAATCCTAAAGGGATGCCAGGAATCACAACTATATTCCTGTTAAAACTAAACTCAGCTCTCTGAGAAAATCGAAAGATAAGAAACAAGTGGTTACTCAAAGCGAGAAAATTTGCAGGGCTATGGGGAAAGAACATTGGAGTGGGACTGATTGGATCGCTCTTTCAAAGAGCTGGCACAGGCACAATGGGCCAATTGGCCTTGCTCTGTGCTGCAAGATTCTATATATGAGGGTCCGAAAGAGCTTCATTAGGCAGCCACAGATTAAGAGCAGAATTCCAGATGCTGCAAAACTAGTAACAAACTTTTACTGCACCAGTTTATATGTGTTACAGATGAAGATCATTTTGGTGGCAAGGTTAAGATCACAGAATCACAGAATTGTTATGACCCAGAAGGAGGCCATTCGGCCCATCATGTCTGCATTGGCTCTCTGAATGAGCAATTGACCTAGTTCCATTCTCCTACCTTCTCCCTGTATCTCTGTACATTCAATTAACAGCCTAATTACCTTTTGAATATTTCAGTTGAACCTGCCTCCACCACACTCTTGGACAGTAGATTCCAAATCCAAACGACTCTCTGTGTGAAAAAGATTTTCCTCCTAGCACTATTGCTTCTTTTACTAATTAATTTAAATCTGTGCCCTCTGGTTCTCAATCCTTTCACGCGTGGGAACAGTTCCTCTTTATTTATTTTGTCCTGACTCCTCATGATTTTGAACACCTCTATCAAATCTCCACTCAACCTCTTTTTCCCTAAGGAAAACAGTCCCAACTTCTCCAATCTATCTTCATGTCTGAAGTTCCACATCCCTGGAACCATTCTAGTGAATCTTTTCTGTACTCTATCCAGTGCCTTCACATCCTTCCTAAAGTGGGGTGCCCAGAATTGGATGCAATACTCCAGCTGAGGCCTAACTAGTAACTTACACAAGTTTAACATAACCTCCACATTCTTATATTCTGTGCCCCTATTAATAAAGCCCAGAATACTGTATGTTTTATTCGCCACTCTCTCAACCTGTCCTGCCAGTTCCAATGACTAATACACATATACACACAGCTCCCTCTGCTCCTGCACCCCCTTTAGAGCTGTAGCCTTTTGTTTTATATTGTTTCTCCATGTTCTTTCCAGCAAAATGAATCACTTCACATTTCTTTGCATTGAACTTCATCGGCCACCTGCCCGCCCATTCCACCAACTTGTCTATGTCCTTTTGAACTTCTACATTATCCACCTGACAGTTCACAATGCTTCTGAGTTTTGTATCATCTGGAAACATTGAAATTGTGCCCTGCACACCAAGATCTAGGTCATTAATATATAGCAGGAAAAGCAAGGGTTCCAACACTGATCCCTGGGGAACACAACTACAAACCTTCCTCGTGCCTGAAAAACATCCATTAAGCACTACTCTCTGTTTCCTGCCACTCAGCCAATTTTGTACCCATGTTGCTCCTGTCCCTTTTATTCCATGGGCTCTAACTTTGCTCACAAGCCTGTTGTGTGGCACTGTGTCAAACACCTTTTGGAAGTCTATGTACACCACATCAACAGCACAGCCCTCATCAACCCTCTCTGTAAGCCCTTCAAAAAGCTCCAGCAGGTTAGGTAAACATGGCTTTCCCTCAAGAAATCCCTGCTGGCTTTCCTTAATTAACCCACATTTGTCCATGTGACTGTTAACTTTGCCCCGAATTATTGTTTCTAGAAGTTTCCCCACCACCAAAGTTAAACTGACTGGCCTGTAGTTTCTGGGCTTATCCATACACCTTTTTTTGAACAAGGGTGTAACGTTTGCAATTCTCCAGTCCTCTGTCACCACCCCTGAATCGAAGGAAGACTGAAAAATTATGACCAGTGCCTCCACTCTCACTTCCCGCAGTATCCTTGGGTGCATCTCATCCAGTACCGGTGTCTGATCAACTTTAAGTGCAGACAGCCTATCCAATACCTCCTCCTTATCAATTGTAAACTCTTCTAGCATCTGAATTTCCTCCACTTTTACCATGGCCTATGTTGCATCTCCTTCCGTGATTAAGGCAGATAAAAAGTATTCATTTAATACCTTAGCTATGTTCTCTGCCTTCATGTGTAAACTCCCCTTTCTGCTCCCTCATCATCCCTACTCCTCCTTTTACCACCCTTTTACTATTTATACGCCTATAGAAGACTTTGGGATTCCCTTTTATGTTAGCTCCCAGTTTCTTTTCATACTCTCTCTTTGCTTCTCTTATTTGCTTTTTCACCTCCCCTCTGAGTCTTCTATATTCAGCCTGGTTCTCAACTGTAGTTTCTGCCTGACACCTGTCATAAACACACTCTTTCTTGATCTTAATTTCTATCTCCTTTGTCATCCAGGGAGCTCTGGATTTGTTTGCCTTACCTTTTCCTTTCTGGGGAATATACCTTGATGGCACCTGAATTATCTCTTCTTTGAAGGTAGCCTACACCATGTGGACTGCAGCGGTTCAAGAAGGTGGATCACTACCACCTTCTCAAGGGCAATTAGGGATGGGCAATAAATGCTGGCCCAGCCAGCGAAGCCCACATCCCATGAAAAGAATGAAGGAAAAAAAGCCCATTGATCAGCTAACGTTTTTTTAACCCTTGACTCCAATTTATTCAGCTCCGGCCTGTTCTTATCCTATTGAAGTTGGCTTCCCCCAAGTTATTTTTTCTTATTCTGGATTGTTCTTTGTCCTTTTCCATAGTCAGCCTAAACCTAATGGTACAATAATCACTGTCCCCGAAATGTTCTCGCACTGTCACTTGATCTACTTGGACCACCTCATTCCCAAGAACCAGGTTTAGCATTGCCTCCTACCTCATTGGACTGGAAACATACTGGTGTAGAAAATTCTCTGAACACATTCTAGGAACTCTTTCCCCTCTCTGCCCTTTACACTACCACTATCTCAATCTACATTTGGATAATTAAAGTCTTCATTATGACTAATCCCCATTATAACTGCTCTATAATTATTACACCTCTCTGCAATATTCTTGCTAATTTGTTCCTCAACATCCTTCCCACTAGTTGGTGTCTATAGACTATACCGAGCAATGAAATTACACCTCTTCCATTCCTTAGCTCCAGCAAAGTAGATTCTGTCCTTGACCCCACTGGGACATCCTCTCTCTAGCACTGCAATGCTCTCCTTAATCAATAGCGCCACCCCTCCTCCATTTCTTCCTTTCCTATCTTTCCTGGATACCTTGTACCCAGGAATATTTAACATCCAGTCCTGTCCTTCTTTGGGACAAGTCTCTGTTATAATCACAACATCATATGGCAATCTACACCTGTAACTCAACAATCTATTTACCACACTCGTGCGTTCACATACATACATAATAAGACTGATTTACACTACATTACTTTCTCCTTCACTCTGGCCCTACCTAATAACTTTCTATTCTCTACTCTAGTGCTGTCTATCTTTCCCAATATTCTGTGCACCTTGGTGTCCCTCTCTGATATCCTCTCCTTGTTCCGACCCACAATGTGCTTGACTGTGTGTGGCCACATGTAAAACTCCCTGGTGTAGGTTAGCAGCCAGTTTGCAGATATGGGGCTGAATTTTCTGTCTGAGGTGTGGGTGGTGGAGCCCTCATGTCAGTGCTTAAAACATCGTGCGAGTGTCGCGACGTCAGCGCGCGGCATCGCGATATTTCAATCAGCGGGAGCGCTTTGCAGCGCGACGCCCACCCGCCATTAATTAACGGCCTTGTTAAGGCCATTAACTCACCAATTGACCGGGATTTTGAGGGGACTGTGTGAACTCTGGCTCAGTGCACCGGCCCAACCGGCAGGCGGGTATGTGATTCTTTTACAAACCTCATCCAGTGACGGGATGAGGCTTGATAGCGGATTTTAAAAAGTTTAATAATGTTTTTGTGTATTTTATTAACATGTCCCATCTCGTGTGACATTTTCACATGAGGGGGACATGTTAAGGATTTTTTTATTGCTCTATTTTTAATGTTTTACAGCCTTTCAGTGATCCCCCTGGGGCAGCACTTAGCCTCAGGGAGATGTGCGCTTTTCCGTGTACATGCTCAAGAGAGCGGACTCTCGCTTTTGGGGAAACCCCGCCCCCCCCCCCGCACACCCGCCCCCACGCACAGGGAGCGCACCCAGCTTCCTGTCGGGCATCACGCTGGACGGGCCTTCATTGGCCTGACCGTGTAAAATGGCGGTGGGGCCTGTTTTGGTGGCGGTGAGCAGCTCCCTGCCCATCTGCCCCATGGTGAGGGTCATCTCTTTTAGCTGCTTTCTGCCTGTGAAACACAGGGAGCTGTTGGTATCAGCCACATGAGGAACAGGCCATTTCACTCAGACTCCCACTACAGAACACGAAAGACTCACTCAAATCCCTTCAGTCGCCCGCACATCAGAAAGCTTCAGGAGGAAAAGCCTGCAATTCGATAATGTTCATCAGCAAATGACAATGTGCATCATCAGAAAATATCACCCACACTCAGACTGAGACAAAAGGTTCTGGGCAGACACCCCACATCACAGACTAGAGGCTATAACACTGGCTGACACTCAGAGTGAGCTGTGGACAGGGTGCTGCACTGTCAGACGGTCAGTACTGAGGGTGTGCTGCACTGTCGGAGGGTCAGTACTGAGGGAGCGCTGCACTGTCGGAGGGTCAGTAGTGAGGGAGTGCTGCACTGTCAGAGGGTCAGTACTGAGGGAGTGCTGCACTGTCGGAGGGTCAGTACTGAGGGAGCGCTGCACTGTCGGAGGGTCAGTACTGAGGGAGTGCTGCACTGTCGGAGGGTCAGTACTGAGGGAGTGCTGCACTGTCGGAGGGTCAGTACTGAGGGAGTGCTGCACTGTCGGAGGGTCAGTACTGAGGGAGTGCTGCACTGTCAGAGGGTCAGTACTGAGGGAGTGCTGCACTGTCAGAGGGTCAGTACTGAGGGAGTGCTGCACTGTCAGAGGGTCAGTAGAGGGAGCGCTGCACTGTCGGAGGGTCAGTACTGAGGGAGTGCTGCACTGTCGGAGGGTAAGTACTGAGGGAGTGCTGCACTGTCGGAGGGTCAGTACTGAGGGAGTGCTGCACTGTCGGAGGGTCAGTACTGAGTGAGTCCTGCACTGTCAGAGGGACAGTACTGAGGGTGTGCTGCACTGTCCGAGGGTCAGTACTGAGGGAGTGCCGCACTGTCAGAGGGTCATTACTGAGGGAGTGCTGCACTGTCGGAGGGTCAGTACTGAGGGTGTGCTGCACTGTCGGAGGGTCAGTAATGAGGGAGTGCTGCATTCTCGGAGGGTCAGGGGTGAGGTTTTGCTGCACTATCGGAGGGTCAGTACTGAGGGGGTGCTGCACTGTCGGGGGGTCAGTACTGTGGGTGCACTGCATTGTCAGAGGGCCAGTACTGAGGGAGTGTTGCACTGTCAGAGGGTCAGTACTGAGGGAGCGCTGCAGTGTCGGAGGGTCAGAATAAGGGACTGCTGCAGCGTCGGAGGGTCAGAACTGAGGGAGTGCTGCAAGGCCGGAGGTGCTAGCTTTCAGATGAGATGTTAACTGAGGCCACAATCTACCCACTCTGCTGGATGCTGAAGATCGAATTACTACAATTTGATGAAGAGCACAAGTTTTGTCCACCTCACCCTGGCCAACATCATCGAAAGAAAGATCACCTGCTCCTGATAACATCACTATTTGTGCAATCTTGATGTTCATAAACTCACTGTCGACTTTCTAACATTACAACAGTGGCTACAAAACAGCTTTATTATTTGAAATTTCGAGTTCTCATGACCCTTCAGCAGTTCTGTTGAAGGGTCATGAGGACTCGAAACGTCAACTCTTTGCTTCTCCACCGATGCTGCCAGACCTGCTGAGTTTTTCCAGGTAATTCTGTTTTTGTTTTGGATTTCCAGCATCCGCAGTAGTTGTTTTGTTTTTTTGTTTTTTTTTTTGTTTTTATCATTATTTGAAAAGCAGTTTGGAATATCCTGAGGTCACAAGAGGCGCTAATGATGCAATAGCAAGTTCCTGTTTCTCTTCTTCAAGATGTTGAGACAGATTTTAAGAATGAATAGAGTTAAACAGCACAGAAACAGCCCCTTCAGCCCATCGTATCCATGCTGACCATCAATCACCTCTCTATCCTAATCCCATTTTCCAGCACTTGGCCCATAGTCCTGTCTGCTGTGGCGTTTCAAGTCCGTATCTAAGTAATTCTCAATTCTCTAATTTCTTTAATTTTTCGGCACAGTCCAGGGATTCAGAAGTCAGTGAGTTCATCATCGATTATTAACCCTGGCGGACACTATGTCGAATTCTGGACTCTGTACCACTACAGTGCTATTCCAGCACTGACGGCAACACTGAAAAGAGCAACAAACTGCTACTGAGTTTCAGCAATCAGGAGACAGGGAAAATCTCAGGATTATTTATTCTCGATAAGAGAAGGATCCGTGGAACAGAGTATTGATGGAGTTAAGAGTGTACTGAAATACTTAAGGGAAAATTTGATGGGTATTAAAGGGAGTTAGGGGCTCAGAAGGTATCGGCTTTGAAATTGGGTAGGCAGACTGCGATAATAAGACCATAAGACATAGGAGCAGAAATTAGGCTATTTGGCCCATCGAGTCTGCTCTGCCATTCAATCATGGCTGATAAGTTTCTCAACCCCATTCTCCCACCTTCTCCCCGTAACCTTTGATCCCCTTACCAATCAAGAACCTATCTATCTCGGTCTTAAATACACTCAATGACCTGGCCTCCACAGCCTTCTGTGGCAATGAATTCCATAGATTCACCACTCTCTGGCTAAAGAAGTTTCTCCTCATCTCTGTTCTAAAAGGTCTTCCCTTTACTCTGAGGCTGTGCCCTCAGGTCCTTGTCTCTCCTACCAATGGAAACATCTTCCCCACGTCCAGTCTATCCAGGCCTTTCAGTATTCTGTAAGTTTCAATCAAATCCCCCCTCATCCTTCTAAACTCCATCGAGTATAGACCCAGAGTCCTCAAACATTCCTCATATGTTAAGCCTTGCATTCCTGGGATCGTTCTCGTGAACCTCCTCTGGACCCTCTCCAGGGCCAGCACATCCTTCCTGAGATACGGAGCCCAAAATTGCTCACAATATTCTAAATATGGTCTGACCAGAGCCTTATAAAGCCTCAGCAGCACATCCCTGCTTTTATATTCTAGTCCTATCGAAATAAATGCCAATATTGCATTTGCCTTCCTAACTACCAACTCAACCTGCAAGTTAACCTTAAGAGAATCCTGGACTAGGACTCCCAAGTCCCTTTGCACTCCAGATTTCTGAATTCTCTCCCCATTTAGAAAATAGTCTATGTCTCTATTCTTCCTACCAAAGTGCATGACCTCACACTTCCCCACGTTGTATTCCATCTGCCACTTCTTTGCCCATTCTCCTAACCTGTCCAAATCCTTCTGCAGCCTCCCCACCTCCTCAATACTACCTGTCCCTCCACCTATCTTTGTATCATCTGCAAACTTAGCCAGGATGCCCTCAGTTCCTTCATCTAGATCATTAATGTATAAAGTGAAAAGTTGTGGTCCCAACACTGACCCCTGAGGAACTCCACTAGTCACCGGATGGGGGAGATTCTTTCTGGATTTTCCTGCTCCTGCCATGTCACCTCCCCCGTGGTAAGCAGGAAACCACAATTTCTAACCAAGAAACAGCGCGGAGAGGAAGTGGGAGTGACCCTGAGGAATTTCCAGGCCTTGTACTTTATTCCTGTTCGTCTGGGAAGATGTGCTGCAGTTGTCTCTTGTGCCTGAAAGCAGAATGAGTTAATCAGAAACCATGTCCTTGATCAGTAATAAATTCATGAAGATAGGAAGCCCAGTATTATTCAACTCACAGGAACTGGGTTCTGCTCATTCTGTCATTGAAGTACACTTTATTTCGGAATACTTTGTTTTGCAAATCACCAATCCTTTGAACTGCAGCTTATAAATGTGCTGTTGAATTAATAACTCATTTTATCAGGTGTGTCAGTGAATGAAGCAACAACCAGCCAGAGACTGGGAGCTGCTCCTGTGTTCTTCAGACTTTCCACTGGGTTTCCAGACAGTTATGCGTTTGAGTTAAAAGCTTCATTCTCATCACTTCAAATTCTGTATCGTAGCTCAGCATCAGGAGCCAAAATCTTTTGAGATGTGAATCAGCTGGATTGTAGAACGTGAGGTAGAGTTTCACCTGATTTTTCTAAACTGGTAGAAAAGATACCCTTTGTGAGGCAGTTCCCTCTGAGCACAGTCTCAAGTAAAACCCTAAAGGATTCCAAAGGGATAAAGATTTTAGAGAGGAAACATTCCCAATGTGATCCTAAAACTCCTGGGTTAATGGAGGGCAGAAACCTGTACTTTGCCTGACGTTCAGAAACACCTGTAGGAGCAACGTACATAGAGTTACATAAAACTGGAGCACAGAAACAGGCCATTCGGGAGGGGAAGCAGTGGCGTTAGCGGTATTGTCACTGGACTAGTATTCCGGAGACTCAGGGTAATGCTCTGGGGACCCGGGTTTGAATCTCACCACGGCAAATGGTGAAATTTTAACCCAATAAAAATCTGGGATTAAAAGTCTGATGATGACCATGAAACCATTGCCGATTGTCATAAAGACCCATCTGGGTCACTAATGTCCCTTTAGGGAAGGAAATCTGCCACCCTTACCTGGTCTAGACTGTATGTGACTCCAGACCCACAGCAATGTGGTTGACTTGCAAAAATGCCCCCTGAACAAGGGCAATTAGGGATGGGCAATAAATGCTGGCCCAGCCAGTAATGCCCACATCCCATGAAAAAATACATGTCCATTCTGGTGTTTATGTTCCACTTGAGCCTCCTCCCTCCCTTCTTCATCTCATCCTGTTGGCATATCCTTTCTCCTGTGTATCTTGTCTTTAATGTGTCCAGACTGTTCACCTCAACCACTCCCCGTGATAGTGAATTCCGCATTCTCACCACTCTCTGGGGAAAGAGTTTCTCCTGAATTCCTGTTGGGATTTATGAGTGACTGTCTTATATTTATGGCCTCTAGTTCTTGGCCACAAGTGAAAACATTTTCTCTCTATCTACCCTATCAAATCCTTTAATATTCTCAGGTCACCCTTTGGTTTTCTCATTTCTAGAGAAAAGTGTCTCAGCCTGTGAAATCTTTGCTGATCTTCTCGCAAGTCCGTTCTGATATAATCCTTCAAAATCTCGCCTACGTTTTCCCCAGTGTTTTTAGACCACGTTGCTAATTGCTTGATGTGCAATTGTTTTTATAACTCTGTCTGGCTTTTCAGCAAAGCTTTCTTCTGTGTCCTGACTGGCGCTCTCTGGAGTGACACTCAGTCTGTTAACTGCAGCCTGCGTTAGCAGCATTCTGTCTCAATCACCCACCTTGTGGATCCTTTATCAGCAAAGTAGCAGGTGCTGAAGAGATTGAAGGATTCATAGGAGCAATTATTGCCAGAGCTTTCTTGTCATGTGATGCTGAATGCCGGATGTTGTCCTGGACCATCCCCTGGTGTAGAGCCAAGGGTTAACATCAGAAGCACATGATGCTGATGCAATGATGATGTAACATCACATGATTGATTAACAGAGACCTGGAGGCAGCAGAAGCTCCAACCTCATGCAGAGGCCCCAATATCTACATAGTTGCTGTGAATAAAGAGTAATGGTTTTAACAAACAACAGTCTCAAGCAGCTTACTTTGGGAGGATAAGAAAGCCCTACAGAATATCTAATTCCCTAGTATTTCCTGAAATTTCAATGCCATTTTCCAGCATTTCCAGCATTCCTTGGTATTCCAACAACAACTTGTATTTATATAGCAGCTTTAATGTATTCAAATATCCCAAGATGCTTCACAGGAGCATAATAAACCAAAGTATGACACTGAGCAAAAAACGGGGATACTAGGACAGATGACCAAAAGTTTGCCAAAGAGGTAGGTCTTAAGGAGTGTCTTAAAGGAGGAGAGTGGGATAGAGAGGCAGAGAGGTTTAGGGAGGGAATTCCAGAAATAAGGAGGGGTGAGGCCATGGATGAATTTGAAAACAAGGATGAGAATTTTATAATTGGGATGTTGCTTAGAAGCCAGTGTAGGTCAGCGAGCTCAGGGGTGATCATCGAATGGGACTTGGTGCAAGTAAAGATGCGGGAGGCAGAGTTTTGGATGAGGTCAAATTTACAAGAGGTTAGAATGTGGGAGACCAGCCACAAGTGTGGTAGAGTAGTCAAGTCTAGAGTTAACGAAGACTTAAATGAGTGTGTCAGTAGCAGAACTGAGAGAGAATTGAGACAGGGGCAAAGTGGGACAATGTTATGGATGGAATGGATGGTTCTAATGATGCTGTGAATATGTGGCCGGAAGCTCATCTTGGGGTGAAATATGACACCAAAGCTGCAGACAGATGGTTCAGCCTCAGACAGTTGTCAGTGAGAGGGATGGAGTCAGTAGCTAGGAAATGAGTTTACAGCAGGGACCAAATACAATTGCTTCTGTCTTCCCAATATTTAATTGGAGGATATTTCTGTTCATCCAGTACTGGATGTGGGACAAGCAGTCTGCTAATTTAGAGACAGTGGGGGAATCGAGAGGGGTGGTGGGGAGGTAGAGCTGGGTGTCATCAGCGTACATGTGAAAACTAACACCATGCTTTCAGATGATGACACTGAGTTGTGGTTAAGAAATTGGAAGGGGTCAAGTATAGATCCTTAGGAAATACCAGAGGACTTGGTGCAGGAGTGGGAAGAGAAGCCATGACAAGTGATGCTTTGGTTATTAGATAAATGAGAGTGGAACCAGCTGAGTGTCGTCCCACCAATAAAAGAAAGGCTTGCATTTAGATACTTTACAACCAGTGATGTGCTTTTTTAAGTATAGTTTCTGTTTAATGTAGGAAACGTGGCAGCCAATTTGTGCTCAGCAAGATCCCACAAACAGCAATGTGAAAATGACCAGGCAATCTGTTTTTGTGATGTTGATTGAGGGATAAATATTGGCCAGGACATTGCGGAGAATTCCCTGGCGCTTCTTCAAAATAGCACCATAGAATCTTTTCCATTCCCCTAAGGAAGCAGATGAGGCCTCAGTTTAATGTCTCATCTGAAGGACAGCGCCTCTGGCTGTGCAGCACTCCTTCAGTGCTTTGATTTTTGTTTTCAAACTCTGAAGTTGGACTCGAACCTTAACCTTGCGACTTGCCCATGGTTGACACACAGCTGGAAGTCAGCGGAGAGGTGTTGGAGGAGGGTGGGTTGGTCTACCATGTCAAAGGCTACAGACAGGTCGAGAAGGATGAGCTATTCCCTGGAATTATATGAGGAATGCCGGGGTGGTCCCATTGCAGCATTACAAGGGTTTTGCAGCCATCCATGTGTGGGTGTTGCCTTGCAGTGGTGGGGCTTGTGAATGAATCAACCCCAATCCAGGAATCTGGGGAAACTGTGATATTAAAGGGACTGTGTGCCAGAATACAATCATAAGGAGGGTGACTCCAAGCCATCGCCAGTCTGGGCAGCTTGTAAACAAGCCAAATGGTTCACTTGGCTTTGCCTCTATTAGCTGTACCAGGTGACGAACCCCAGCAATATGTCACAGTGAGTTTCCTGTGCAATATCATGTCTCTTGACCAATCGGGTCCTTTGCTGGTGCCAAGCGAAAACTCTCTGGAAACGGGCAACTCAGCTGCTGCTCTGTTACTGCAGAATTCCTGCAAGGCCTGGAGTTTCCTGCAGAGGTGTCATCTGGAATAGCACCCCTTCCCACACAGATTCCTGTGTTTTCAGCCAATCATAATTTGTTGCACTGGTGATAAATCCTGTTTTTGGGGGTGACAATGACAGTGGTAATGGACAGGTGCTAAATGTAATTTTACCAGGAGATCAGTGAAGGAGGAATCATGGAGTTTTTTTAACAAAAGGTATGTGTGAAAACATTACCCTGTCACATCGAGGAAATTAAATAAAGTATTTAAAAAGGGAAAGCTGCAAATCTCGCATGTGACTCTGACAAAAGCTCTCCAGCCAGAATAATAACCCGTCTTTCCTCTTTTCAGTTGCTGTATTGCCAGTAATTTCGGGTTTCATTTTCAATGCAATTAAATGGTTCCTGTCACACTCGAGGGTGTTTTATCAGCTCACATACATATTCACAATCTACAAAAACTTGTCACTGTGTCACATTGTAAATATTGGAAAAGTGTCCAAGTATGAAGTATGCCTGAACTGTCAGGAATCCAGCCAATCCTCTGTGCTTTTCACAAGAGTCTTTTGGCAAATTACAATCTGAAAATACATTTAATGCTCAGGGCTCATTTTAAGTGTCTCGTTTAAATGCCTAAAGATGTAGAATTCAATCATACAATGACAATAACAGGTGCAATATCTACAGGTCAATACAATGTCAGTCATCCTTTTAGGAATATGCAGATCCCATGTATATAGTCACTCACCAGTCAGAGCCTATGGCTGTTTTATTTGTGTTCTAGACTTTCCTCAGCTTTCTCCAACTATCCATATTGTGGCTGGATTGTTCTCCATAGTCCTGTTGCTCTAATGGAGCACTGTAAAGCCTTTCCCACTGCACAAGCCTGAGGGATTCAGTGAGAAACTGTTCAATTGCTCCTGAGCCAAACAGTTAGTGCAGGGTCAGTGAGTTGACATGTGTGGCACTTGTTTACTCCCAGTAGCAGTTGGGGGTGAGCAGGCTACAGCTAGTGATGATTCAATAAATGGCAACACAAATTGTCTGCACTGTTTAATATGATTAGTATGTGAGTTATTTCAAAGTAAATTAAACCCCTCAGCACAATTTAAAGAAACTGCCTATTGTAGAAACCTTAGAAACCTTAGTCAGAGGTTTAAGATCCCAATAAGAAGATGGTCTGTGTTCTTTTTCAAGATAGTGATTTGATAATCAGCTGAAAAAGTGCCATTTTCACCCAGTGTGATCTCAGCTACAGAACACCTGCAGTGATCCAGGCATCATGTGGATGGTTTTGTTTGTGAGATGGGGGTCACACTGCAAAGCCCAATCTGTAATTGCTCTGAGGACAATGAAGTGTTGACCAAGGCTGTGGGATTGGGGTCACATGCAGGACAGTCTGGGTGGGGAAGGGGAGGGGTCCTTTTCTTGAAGGACATCAGTGACCCAGAGTTTTAACAACTATTCCAACAGATCCCATGGGTTTTTTTTCCTGATACAAGCCCACACATTACCAAATACATTGAATCTCATTTGAAAAGGTGCCACAGTTGGATTTGAACTCATCTTCAGCTGCACTCCAAACTTCATCGGCTGCGTGAAGTACGTTGAGACATGAGAAGGTTGTGAAAGGTGCTACATAAATGCAAGTCTTTCCTGGAGATTTGATGGGGTGGGGAGACACAGATGGAGGAAGTTTATTGGTAGCTCTGTCATGGCATGTGATTTCTGGAGAGTTTTTTTTATTCATTCACGGGGATGTGGGCTTCGCTGGCTGGGCCAGCATTTATTGCCCATCCCTAGTTGCCCTTGAGAAGGTAGTGGTGAGTTGTCTTCTTGAACCGCTGCAGTCCATGTGGTGTAGGCACACCCACAGTGCTGTTAGGGAGGGAGTTCCAGGATTTTAACCCAGCGACAGTGAAGGAACGGCCGATATATTTCCAAGTCAGGATGGTGAGTGGCTTGGAAGGAAACTTCCAGGTGGTGGTGTTCCCATGTGTCTGCTGCCCTTGTCCTTCTAGATGGTAGAGATTGTGGGTTTGGAAGGTGCTGTCTCAGGAACCTTGGTGAATTCCTGCAGTGCTTCTTGTAGATGGTACACACTGCTGCTACTGTGCGTCGGTGGTGGAGGGAGTGAATGTTTGTGGACGTGGTGCCAATCAAGTGGGCTGCTTTGTCCTGGATGGTGCCGAGTTTCTTGAGTGTTGTGGGGGCTGCACTCATCCAGGCAATTGGGGAGTATTCCATCATGCTCCTGACTTGTGCCTTGTAGATGGTGGACAGGCTTTGGGGAGTCAGGAGGTGAGTTACTCACCACAGGATTCTTAGCCTCTGACCTGCTCTTGTAGCCACAATATTTATATGTCTAGTCCAGTTCAGTTTCTGGTCAATGGTAATCCCCAGGATGTTGATAGTGAGGGATTCAGTGATGGTAATGTCATTGAATGCCAAGGAGCGATTGTTAGATTCTGTCTTGCTGGAGATGGTCATTTCCTGACACTTGTGTGGTGTGAATGTTACTTGCCACTTGTCAGCCCAAGCCTGGATATTGTCCTGGTCTTGCTGCATTTGGACATGGACTGCTTCAGTATCTGAGGAGTCGCGAATGGTGCTGAACATTGTGAGTTCACTTTGTAGAATTTTCATCCTACTGAACTGGTTGAGCTAAGAGTGTGCAATCTTCTGATGTGTTGTAGCACCTCATCAGGAAATGACTCCCAAGTGGGTGAAGTCATTCTCATTGTTATATATCAGGTAACTGACACTAACAGATCAAGGATTCATCTACCAATGAGACAACAGTGTTCAGAGCTGTCCTTTCCACAATCTCCTGCCAATGGATTAGAATCTGGCAGGCCTTAACTGATGAACATCATTGAGCTAACCAGCTCTCATACAACCCTGGTAAAACAGGCAGTTACAGTTCCTGACACACACCTGACAATTGGCTGTCCACTTCAAATATTAAGGACTTTTTTAAAAAGTGAAAGTTAAATGTAAGGATCAGTTTCCCAGTTGCAGACTTCCAGCCCAGAGTCCCAGCCCTGGGAACCTGCACCGTACACTTTCCCAATGCTCCACTGTGAGAGCATGCTCTGCCCAAAATTACCCCTTCGTGTTTTGGATTAAAATGAAATGCTCCAACCCGCTCTGAATTGCTCCTTTGGATTCTCGTCCCTTTCTGGTTTTCTCTGTTTGGTGACAGAATTCACACATTTAACTGATTTGTGTGATGCATTATCATACCTCAGCCAGAAAGGCCAGCTTTGACACTTGCATGTAAATGGTGAATTGCACTGTTTTGCAAACAACTCTGAGTGTCACATCATTCATCTGACAGACAAAGAGGACCACATGCTATCTACTGCAATCTTTATATAGTTTGTCTCCTATTTCCTATAATGTTCAGTGATGCAGAAGCAATGTTGACGTACAGGATCTCTCATCTCTGTGCACAGAGAAGATAATCAATGCTGTTGAAATCTTCCTCCAATGCAGATGGGAAGTGAATTTTAGTTTGGTATGAATTTCAACAATTTCCTATATTTATTAAATATTAACACAGAAAAAATGCCTTTCTTGGTGCTCTGCACTCTGTCGTTATGTTGAAATGAGCTAGAAATCTGAAACAGGGGTAGAAAATTGAAACTGCATCCACAGGGCCTGTGGGCAGAGCTGAGTTAACCTTTTCGGGTAAATATTTTACCTTTTCATTTCAGTCCAATGTTGCCAGTTGCCTCTTTTATTAAAACTGTTTTCTTTGAATAAGTCTTTCATTTGATTTTGTAACAGGTTTCAACAATGCTAATCCCACAATTCACAAACTCTAAATCTGGCCCTAATCCTACACTCAACAATTGTTGGTGAACTCTGCCGAAGTCCTCGTGTTATCACTTTCCCATAAGGACCATTGTATTGTCTTGTTTAATGTACTTTGGTTGCATTATGGCTCCACTCTGTTCTAATTAGACTGTTTTGTTGCACCGAATGGTAACACATGGTTACAAAGAAAGAGGCAGCATCAGAAAACAGGAAACTTTAAAACAAAAACAGAAACAGAAATACCTGGAAAAACTCAGCAGGCCTGGCAGCATTGGCGGAGAAGAGCACAGTTGACTTTTTGAGTCCTCATGACCCTTCAGCAGAACTAAGTAAAAATAGGAAAGGGGTGAAATATAAGCTGGTTTGGGGGTGGGGGGTGGGTGTGGTGTTAACAGGAAACTTTGTTTGGTGTGGAACAAACAGTAAACAACAGAGACAAGATAAATGATGAATTGCACCATTTTCATTTTATGAAATGTCCTGATCTACCAAAGAGGGCAGGATAATATCTTAAATCTTTAATTCCTTTTGTATACATGAAGTTGGTTTTGATTCTCACTGAAAGGAATCCTTTAGCTTCAGGTGTACAATGTAATACAAGGACTCGAAACGTCAACTGTACTCTTCTCCGCCGAGGCTGCCAGACCTGCTGAGTTTTTCCAGGTATTTTTTATTTTTTGTAATACAAGGATTGTTAGAAGGAAAGGGCTTTGGCTGTAAGCAGAGATCAATCTTGCAGCTCAGCTAATCATTTCTTTTTGAAGCCGCTAAAATCTTGTTCAATTTTTTTACATGGATGCAGCACGGCGCTTTGGGTGAGGGATGAGAAATTATAAGAGTTAACTGAAGGTGAGCAAACAGCAGATAAGGATCAGAAGAAAGCACACAGTTACACCTGGGCATGTATCTTGGTCTTTGCCCTCACTCACATCTGAGTACCATCTTTCAGCAGAAATGAACCATGAGGAGAAGGGACAGATCCATAAACCTCGAAATACGCTTCAGAGAAATGGATAAATCACTTTCATTTTAAACAGCCAGATGGAATCGTCCCAGATTCACGCAAAGTGCGGTAGTGGGCAGGATAAAGGACATTATACCCACTGGCCACAATGGCGGCTTTTCACGCCGAATTGTCCCATTCCCAGTGCATCCTGCCTCATTAATAACGCGTTCCTGGGAGACACACCGGGTCACTGGTGGGGCAGCCTCTAATTTGTCTGCCCCGCCATCACCTCAGGCCTTCAGTAATGTGGGCGCTGTATTTAAAGGGGGCTCCTGCACAGAGCGAGCTCTCTCTGAGCGATTGGAAACTGCTGCAAAGTCATGGCTGCCAAAGGGAAGAAACACACTGCCCCCAAGTTTAGCAACGCCTCCTTCGAGTGCCTACTAGATGCAGTGGGGGTCCGCCGTGAGGTCCTCTACCCCCGCACTGGGTGAAGACCAGCAGGAAAGGTCACCAATCCAACGTGGGAGGCAGTGGCAGTGGTGGTCAGCGCCAATGCCCTGCAAAAGAGGACAGTCACCCAGCGCTGAAAGAGGGTGAATGGTCTCCGCAGTCCTCCAGGGTAAGTCACTCTTCTCATCACTCTCAACTCAGACACTCACAAACCCATCACACACCCACAGGGATCTCACTCACTGCCAGTTCAAGAGACATCACCATTCACTATCTCACTCACACCTTCATCTGTTCTGCAGCTAGTGTCCTCATCCTCTCCATGGCACCACTCACCACCCACACATGCCAAGGCATCCTTCTCATCTGGCCTGGCAGACATCCTGCTTACACTCTCTCCATCTCCATTCATGCAGGACAAGCTGGCTCACAACAAAAGAGAGAGGTCGCAGACCGGTGGAGGAATATCTGAAATCAAAATCCTCACAGGAAATAGAGCCACCCAGCTGGCTGGTGATGATCTGGACCATTCCTGTGCTGACGGAGATGTTGGCGGTGGTCAGTCAAGTGGGGGTCCAGCAGAGCAACATCCATCAGACAACCATGTTGTGAGTGAGTTCCCCTGTTCCACAGTCCCTGCCAAGCACTAATTCTCTCTCCGGGCTCTCGCAGGCACATCTGGGAAGCAGCTGAGGGGTCCATGACCCAGGTCCTCGATTCAAGTCCCAAAGACACCTCGGAAGAAGAATCTGATGACACCTTAATTGAAGACTCATCACAGCCTCACCCACACCCTCCACCAGACCCGTCACAGTGCCCACCCACACCCTCCACCAGACCCGTCACAGTCTCACCCAGAACCTCCACCAGACCCATCACAGCCTCACCCACACGCTCCACCAGACCCGTCACAGTGCCCACACACACCCTCCACCAGACCCGTCACAGCCTCATCCACACCCTCCACCAGACTCATCACAGTGTCACCCACACCCTCCACCAGACCCGTCACAGTGCCCACCCACACCCTCCACCAGACCCGTCACAGCCTCACCCACACCCTCCACCAGACCCATCACAGCCTCACCCAGAACTTCCATCAGACGCATCAGAGCCTCACCCACACCCTCCACCAGACCCGTCACAGTCTCACCCAGAACCTCCACCAGACTCATCACAGCCTCACCCACACCCTCCACCAGACCCATCACAGACTCACCCACACCCTCCATCAGACACATCACAGCCTCGCCCACACCCTCCACCAGACCCGTCACAGCCTCACCCACACCCTCCACCAGACCCGTCACAGTGCCCACCCACACCCTCCACCAGACCCGTCACAGCCTCACCCACACCCTCCACCAGACCCGTCACAGTCTCACCCAGAACCTCCACCAGACTCATCACAGACTCACCCACACCCTCCATCAGACACATCACAGCCTCGCCCACACCCTCCACCAGACCCGTCACAGTGCCCACCCACACCCTCCACCAGACCCGTCACAGCCTCACCCACACCCTCCACCAGACCCGTCACAGCATCACCCACACCCTCCACCAGACCCGTCACCCACACCCTCCACCAGACTGGTCACAGCCTCACCCACACCCTCCACCAGAACCATCACAGTGTCACCCACACCCTCCACCAGACCCGTCACAGCCTCACCCACACTCTCCACCAGACCCGTCAAAGTGCCAACCCACACCCTCCACCAGACCCGTCACAGCCTCACCCACACTCTCCACCAGATCCGTCAAAGTGCCAACCCACACCCTCCACCAGACCCGTCACAGCCTCACCCACACCCTCCACCAGACCCGTCACAGCCTCACCCACACTCTCCACCAGACCCGTCAAAGTGCCAACCCACACCCTCCACCAGACCCATCACAGCCTGACCCACACCCTCCACCAGACCCTTCACAGCCTCACCCATACCCTCCACCAGACCCGTCACAGTGTCACCCACACCCTCCACCAGACCCGTCACAGCGTCACCCACACCCTCCACCAGACCCTTCACAGCCTCACCCACACCCTCCATCAGACCCATCACAGTGTCACCCACACCCTCCACCAGACCCGTCACAGCCTCACCCACACCCTCCACCAGACCCGTCACAGTCTCACCCACACCCTCCACCAGACCCGTCACAGCCTCACCCACACCCTCCACCAGACCCGTCACAGTGTCACCCACACCCTCCACCAGACCCGTCACAGCCTCACCCACACCCTCCACCAGACCCGTCACAGTGCCCACCCACACCCTCCACTAGACCCGTCACAGTGCCACCCACACCCTCCACCAGACCCGTCACAGCGTCACCCACACCCTCCAACAGACCCATCACAGTGCCCACCCACACCCTCCACCATACCCATCACAGTGCCCACCCACACCCTCCACCAGACCCGTCACAGGCTCACCCACACCCTCCACCAGACCCGTCACAGTGCCACCCACACCCTCCACCAGACCCGTCACAGGCTCACCCACACCCTCCACCAGACCCGTCACAGCCTCACTCACACCCTACACCAGACCCATCACAGCCTCACCCACACCCTGCACCAGACCCATCACAGTGTCACCTACACCCTCCACCAGACCCGTCACAGTCTCACCCACACCCTCCACCAGACCCGTCACAGCGTCACCCACACCCTCCACCAGACCCGTCACAGTGCCACCCACACCCTCCACCAGACCCGTCACAGTGCCCACCCACACCCTCCACCAGACCCGTCACAGCGTCACCCACACCCTCCACCAGACCCGTCACAGTGTCACCCACACCCTCCACCAGACCCCTCACAGCCTCATCCACACCCTCCACCAGACCCATCACAGGCTCACCCACACCCTCCACCAGACCCGTCACAGGCTCACCCACACCCTCCACCAGACCCGTCACAGTGCCACCCACACCCTCCACCAGACCCGTCACAGGCTCACCCACACCCTCCACCAGACCCGTCACAGCCTCACTCACACCCTACACCAGACCCGTCACAGCCTCAGCCACACCCTCCACCAGACCCGTCACAGCCCCACCCACACCCTCCACCAGACCCGTCACAGCCTCACCCACACCCTCCACCAGACCCGTCACAGCCTCACCCACACCCTCCACCAGATCCGTCACAGCGTCACCCACACCCTCCACCAGACCCATCACAGCCTCACCCACACCCTCCACCAGACCCTTCACAGCGTCACCCACACCCTCCACCAGACCCGTCACAGCCTCACCCACACCCTCCACCAGACCCGTCACAGCGTCACCCACACCCTCCACCAGACCCTTCACAGTCTCACCCACACCCTCCACCAGACCCGTCACAGTGTCACCCACACCCTCCACCAGACCCGTCACAGCCTCACCCACACCCTCCACCAGACCCGTCACAGTGTCACCCACACCCTCCACCAGCCCCGTCACAGCCTCACCCACACCCTCCACCAGACCCGTCACAGTGCCCACCCACACCCTCCACCAGACCCGTCACAGTGCCACCCACACCCTCCACCAGACCCGTCACAGTGCCCACCCACACCCTCCACCAGACCCGTCACAGTGTCACCCACACCCTCCACCAGCCCCGTCACAGCCTCACCCACACCCTCCACCAGACCCGTCACAGTGTCACCCACACTCTCCACCAGCCCCCTCACAGCCTCAGCCACACCCTCCACCAGACCCATCACAGCCCCACCCACACCCTCCACCTGATCCGTCCCAGCCTCACCCACACCCTCCACCAGACCCGTCACAGCCTCACCCACACCCTCCACCAGACCCATCACAGCCCCACCCACACCCTCCACCTGATCCGTCCCAGCCTCACCCACTCCGTCCAGCAGACCCGTCACAGTGCCACCCACACCCTCCACCAGACCCGTCACAGCCTCACCCACACCCTCCACCAGACCCGTCACAGTGCCACCCACACCCTCCACCAGACCCGTCCCAGCCTCACCTACACCCTCCACCAGACCCGTCACAGTGCCCGCCTGCACCCTCCACCAGTGCAGAGACACACACCTCAGTGGGACCTAGTTTTCGAGTAGCCTCAGGGTCACAATCTGGTGAGCACATTGCACAGAAGGCGGCAGTAGGGACTTCCCAGGTTTCCGGCGCTCGGAGGCCTGATGGGGACCAGAAATCTGCTGAGTCTGAATCAGATGAGGAGCCTCTGGACTCGGTCATCCCTCAGTTGCTGGAGCTGCAGAGACAAGCTCGGGAACATCAGGAAGGGATGTCCGCTGCACTCCTCAGATTGCAAGGCACGGTGGAGGAGTCCGTCCATCTTCAGTCTGAGGTCATAGTGCCGGCGCACCGAGGTCAACACTGGTAGGATGGTGGTTGCCGTGGATACCTTGGCCCAGGACATTGCTCCTGCACCACCGTGCAGGCTGAACTCCGTTGCTGATGTCATAGCTGGCCTCCAACAGTGTCAATGCGAGAGGGGCGTGGGGCAGCTCGATCTCACTCAAACACCCCCTTCTCCTCAAGGAGTCGGCCAGGGGCCCTCGGACACCCATAGGGAGGAGGATCAGCAGCTGCACACCCCGCGGCCATCCACCCAGGTGACTCCAGGAGTGTCCGGCCCATCCAAACCCCCTCTTCCTGTGACCCCAGCAGCTCCAGCTCCACAGGCTGAGGAGGGTGCCACTGCCACACAGCAGCACACCAAGAGCAGGCTGGGGCCCTCCAAGTCTCGGCCCTCCAGAGGACACCCATCAAGGACATTACAGACCGGGCCTAGCAGTCAGCAGGCAGCCTCCACATCCTGTGGAAGTCAGGGGAGCACCAAGACGTAGCGGCAGGGTTAGGAAGGTTAAGAAGATGTTGTTGCACAGCCTGGGCACGGGTATTAATGTTCACTATTATAAATGAACTCCCAAGAATGTCTCCTTGCCTATAGCTCCTTGCTTTTTATGAGCAGTGTTTGTGTCACCCAGATGTTCCATGATTTTGACCCAGCAACAGTAAAGGAACAGTTTGGAAGATTACAATCGATGCATTCGCTATTGCTGCAGCCATATCCTTTAAGAGCCTAGGATGCAGGCCATCAGGCCAAGGTGACATGTCAGCCTTTAGTCCCATTAGCTCTTCTAGTGCTTTTCTTTCAGTGTTCGTGGTTGTCTTAAACTCATCTCTCCCTTCCACCCATCCCCCTCACCCTTCCTCAAGCTTTTCTAATATCTTGGGGTGCTTTCTGTGTCTTCTACTGTGAAGACAGATACAAAATGCTTGTTCAAAATCTCTGCCATTTCCTTGTTTCCCATTATTAAATCCCTAGTCTCACTCTCTATGGGATCAATGCTCACTATCACTACTCATTTCCTTTTTATATACTTGTAGAAGCTTTTACTGTTTCTTTTTATATTTCTTGCTAATTTCCTCTCAAACTCCAAGTTCTCCCTCTTTATTATTTTTTAGTCATCCTTTCCTGATTTCTAAAATTTTCCCAATCTTCTGGGCTACCACTAATCTTTGCAGCATTGTACATCTTTTCTTTCAATTTGATACCATCCTTGACTTCTTGAGTTAGCCACAGACAGTGCACCCTTCTCTTGTTGAGAGTTATGAAATATCTTCTTAAGTGTCTGCCACTGCTTCTCCTTTGTTTCCCTTTTTAATCTATTTTCTCAATCCACTTTAGCCAACTCTGTCTTCATATCCTTGTAATTACCTTTATTTAAGTTTAAGACACTAGTTTCAGACCCAAATTGCTCACCCTCAAACTGAATGTGAAATTCTACCATATTATGATCAGTTATAGCTGGAGGATCCTTTACTATGAGGTTATTTATTGAACCTGTCTCATTACACATCACCAGGACTAAAATAGCCTGCTCCTCTGGTTGGTTCTAGAACTTTTATTCTAAGGAACTATTCTGAATACACTCTCTGAACTCATCCTCCAGGCTACTATTGCAATTTGATTTGTCCGATCTATATTAAGATTAAAATCTCCCACAATTATTGCAATACATTTCTTACAAGCCCCCATTATTTCCTGATTTATACCCTGTCCTTTGGTATAACTATTATCAGGGTCCTATAAACCACTCCCACCAGTGATCTCTTTCCTTTGCTATTTATCTCCATCTAAACTGATTCTACAGTTTGATCCCCCGAATCATGATCATCTCTCACTATCATGCTGATCTCATCCTTCATTAACAGAGCTACCCCACCCCCTCTTCCTGTCCTGAAATGTCAGATACTTTTGAATATTCAGGTCCCAGCCATGGTCACCTTGTAACCATGTCTCTGTAATGGCTATCATATTCCTTTATTTCTATTTGTGCTATAACTTCATCGGTCTTGTTCCAAATGCTGTGTATATTATTCAGATAAAGAGTCTTTAATTATATCTTTTTTAAAATCATTTTCCCTGCTCTGACCTTATTTGCTGATGCACTCTTATGTTTATATGCTCTGTCCCTTCTGTCACACCCTGGTTATCATTACTACCCTGCATTAATTACTTTGTCCTTTCTCTTTAACTTTCCAAATCTACCCCCGCATGGACCTTCCCCTCCCCCAACCCCACACTCCATCTATTTGTTTAAATCCCTCTCTACAGCCCTAGTTATACTATTTGCCAGTCCACTGGTCCCAGAACAGTTCAGGTGAAGGATGCCAATGGTTCAGCTCCTTCTTTCCCCAGAAATAACACTAGTGCCCAGGAAATAAAACTCATTTCTCCCATACTAACCTTTGTGCCACACTTTCAACTCTTTTTACCTTATTTACTGTATGCCAATTTGTCATAGCTCAGGCATTAATCCAGAGATTATTATCTTTGTGGTTCTGCTTTTTAATTTATCTCTAGATGCTCATACTCCTTCACAGGAACCTCTTTCTTAGCTCTACCTATGTTGTTGGTACCTACATGAACCATGATGCATGGATCCTTACCCTCCCACTCCAAGCCCTCTTCAGCCCTGAGAAGCCCTTAACCCTGGCACTGGGCAGGCAACACACCCTTCAGAACTCACGCTCTTGGCTGCAGAGAACTTTAAACCCCTGGGCCCTGTTATGGAAGCATTGCAGCTGCCAGCTCCAATAGCAGCCCACTGCCCACTGTCAGGAGGCTGCCCGCTGTCGGGAGGCTGCCCGCTGTCGGGAGGCTGCCCACTGTCAGGAGGCTGCCCACTGTCAGGAGGCTGCCCGCTGTCAGGAGGCTGCCCGCTGTTGGGAGGCTGCCCGCTGTCAGGAGGCTGCCCGCTGTCAGGAGGCTGCCCGCTGTCAGGAGGCTGCCCGCTGTCAGGAGGCTGCCCGCTGTCAGGAGGCTGCCCGCTGTCAGGAGGCTGCCCACTGTCAGGAGGCTGCCCACTGTCGGGAGGCTGCCCACTGTCAGGAGGCTGCCCCCTGCCCACTGTCAGGAGGCTGCCCACTGTTGGGAGGCTGCCCGCTGTTGGGAGGCTGCCCACTGTCAGGAGGCTGCCCACTGTCAGGAGGCTGCCCGCTGCCCACTGTCAGGAGGCTGCCCACTGTCAGGAGGCTGCCCACTGTCAGGAGGCTGCCCACTGCCCGCTGTCAGGAGGCTGCCCACTGTCAGGAGGCTGCCCCCTGCCCACTGTCAGGAGGCTGCCTGCTGTCAGGAGGCTGCCCACTGTCAGGAGGCTGCCCACTGTCAGGAGGCTGCCTGCTGTCAGGAGGCTGCCTGCTGCCCACTGTCAGGAGGCTGCCTGCTGTCAGGAGGCTGCCCGCTGTCAGGAGGCTGCCCGCTGCCAGGAGGCTGCCCACTGTCAGGAGGCTGCCTCCACGGAGCTTCCGGTGGGAGTCTACTTTGACTCCAGGGAGATCCCAGTGGAGTTCCCCCAGTCCCCCACATTAGTCACTTCATCGATCATTATTGGCTACTTGCTGCTGCTGATATTTATCCATCTCCAGCATGTTCTCCTCCAAGCCACTCACCATCCTTGGAAATATATCGCCGTTCCTTCACTGTCGCTGGGTCAAAATCCTAGAACTCCCTCCATAACAGCACTGTGGGTGTACCTACACCACAGGGACTGCAGCGGCTCAAGAAGGCAGCTCACCACCACCTTCTCAAGGGCAATTAGGGATGGGCAATAAAAATGCTGGCCCAGCCAGCGAAGCCCACATCCCATGAATGAATTTAAAAAATAGATTGCTAGAAGGTAGTAATGCACTCAGGTGCTGACCTGACCCATTTATCAACAATCTCGCTCCCAGTCCCACTGTCATTTCATTGCAGGGGAAGATGGTCCATCTACAAACTGCAGATAAAAGGTTATTCTGTGACAAAGGAGATCAATATTCAACCATGTAAACGGGCTGGCACTGGATTGGGTTATGAGACCAATAATCTCCTCCAAATTGTCAGCAACATAGACTTTTCGTACACTCCATCTGGAATTATTGCACTGCAGAATATCAAATCAATGAGGAAGGTCAAGGGTGAACGTATCATGTGATATGAACAGCACCAATTACATTCAAGGCAGATCAGGGACAGTTTCGCTGCTTCTGTGCAAATCTGCCTGTAATTCTATGTAACCAAAGTGTATACCTGGCTCCACAGATCAATGTATCTAAATGGGATAGATTTTGAACAGCTCTAGCAACTCAAGACTGGGCATCCATGAGGCGCTGTGGGCCATCAGCAGCAGCAGAATTGTACTTGAACACAATCTGTTATCTCATGACCCAGCATATCCCCCATTCTACCATTACCATCAAGCCAGGGGATCAACCCTGGTTCAACGAAGAGTGCAGGAGGGCATGCCAGGAGCAGCACCAGGCATACCGAAAAATGAGGTGTCAACCTGGTGAAGCTATAACACAGGACTACTTGTGTGCCAAACAGCATAAGCAGCAAGTGATAGAGCTAAGCGATCCCACAACCAACGAAGCAGATCTAAGCTCTGCAATCCTGTCACATCCAGTCGTGAATGGTGGTGGACAATTAAACAACTCACTGGAGGAGGAGGCTCCACAAATATCCCCATCCTCAATGATGGAGGACCCCTGAAGCATTTGCTACAACCTTCAGCCACAAGTGCCGAGTGAGAAGTGCCATCTCAGCCTCCTCTGGAGGTTCCCAGCATCACAGATGCCAGTCTTCAGCCAATTTGATTCACTTCACGTGATATCAAGAAATGGAAAGAACTGGATACTGCAAAGGCTTTGGGCCCTGACAATATTCCAGCAATAGTACTGAAGACTTGTGCTCCAGAACTTGCCGTACCCCTAGCCAAGCTGTTCCAGTACAGCTACAACACTGGCATCTACCTGGCTACGTAGAAAATTACCCAGGTATGCCCTGTACACAAAAAGCAGGACAAACCCAACCAGCCAATTACAGCCCCATCAGCCTACTCACAATCATCAGTAAAGTAATGGAAGGGGTCATCAAAAGTGCTATCAAGCAGCACTTGCTTAGCAATAACCTGCTCACTGATGCCCAGTTTGGGTTCTGCCAGGGCCACTCAGCTCCTGACCTCATTACAGCCTTGGTTCAAACATGGACAAAAGAGATGAACTCCCGAGGTGAGGTGAGAGTGACTGCCCTTGACATCAAGGCAGCAATTGACCGAGTGTGGCATCAAGGAGCCCTAGAAAAACTGGAGTCAATGGGAGTCGGGGGAAAACTCTCCACTGGTTGGAGTTATACCTAGCACAAAGGAAGATGGTTGTGGTTGTTGGAGGTCAGTCATCTCAGCTCCAGGACATCACTGCAGGAGTTCCTCAGGGTAGTGTCCTTGGCCCAACCATCTTCAGCTGCTTCATCAATGACCTTCCTTCCATCATAAGGTCAGAAATGGGGATGTTCACTGATGATTGCACAATGTTCAGCACCATTCACGACTCTTCAGAATCTGAGGCAGTCCACGTCCAAATGCAGCAAGACCTGGACAATATCCAGGCTTAGGCTGACAAGTGGCAAGTAACATTCACACCACACAAGTGTCAGGCAATGACCATCTCCAACAAGAGAGAATCCAACCATCGCCCCTTGATGTTCAATGGCATTACTATCACTGAATCCCCCACTATTAACATCCTGGAGGTTACCACTGACCAGAAACTGAACTGGACTAGCCATATAAATACTGTGGCTACAAGAGCAGGTCAGATTTTAAGAATAGTGCAACGAGTAACCTACCTCCTGACTCCCCAAAGCATGTCCACCATCTACAAGGCACAAGTCAGGAGTGTGATGGAATACTCTCCACTTGCCTGGATGAGTGCAGCTCCCACAACACTCAAGAAGTTTGACACCATCCAGGACAAAGCAGCCTGCTCGATTGGCACCATATCCACAAACATTCACTCCCTCCACCACCGATGCACAGTAGCAGCAGTGTGTACCATCTACAAGATGCACTGCAGGAATTCACCAAGCCTCCTTTGACAGCACCTTCCAAACCCACGATCACTCATCTAGGAAGACAAGGGCAGCAGACACATGGGAATACCATCACCTGGAAGTTCCTCTCCAAGCCAATCATCATCCTGGCTTGGAAATATATCACCGTTCCTTCACTGTCGCTGGGTCAAAATCCTGGAACTCCCTCCCTAACAGCACTGTGGGTGTACCTACACCACATGGACTGCAGCGGCTCAAGAAGGCAGCCCACCACCTTCTCAAGGGAAACTAGGGATGGGCAATAAAAATGCTGGCCCAGCCAGTGAAGTCCACATCCCGTGAATGAATTAAAAAAAATTTTCCCCTAGATCAATGTATCATTCCCTAGATCAATGTATCGGTTCCCTAGATCAATGTATCAGTTCCCTAGATCAATGTATCGGTTCCCTAGATCAATGTATCAGTTCCCTAGATCAATGTATCAGTTCCCTAGATCAATGTATCGGTTCCCTAGGTCAATATATTTGTTCCATAGGAACATGGAGCAGGAGTAGGTCACTCAGCCCTTCGAACCTGCTCCACCATTCCATATGATCATGGCTGATCCTCTATATCAACGCCATTCTCCCGCACTCTCCCCATATTCTCGCACTCTCCCCATACTCCCACACTCTCCCCATACTCCTGCACTATCCCCGTACTCCCGCACTCTCCCCGTACTCCCGCAGTCTCCCCGTACTC
The DNA here is from genome assembly GCF_964194155.1 of Cetorhinus maximus. Taxonomy (NCBI): domain Eukaryota; kingdom Metazoa; phylum Chordata; class Chondrichthyes; order Lamniformes; family Cetorhinidae; genus Cetorhinus; species Cetorhinus maximus. Next base: position 147,176,981 of record NC_135885.1, on the reverse strand, counting down.
CCGCACTCTCCCCGTACTCCCGCACTCTCCCCGTACTCCCGCACTCTTCCCGCACTCTCCCCGTACTCCCGCACTCTCCCCGTACTCCCGCATTCTCCCCGTACTCCCGCACTCTTCCCGTACTCCCGCACTCTCCCCGTACTCCTGCACTATCCCCGTACTCCCGCACTCTCCCCGTACTCCCGCACTCTTCCCGTACTCCTGCACTATCCCCGTACTCCCGCACTCTCCCCGTACTCCCGCACTCTTCCCGTACTCCCGCACTCTCCCCGTCCTCCCGCACTCTCCCCATACTCCCGCACCCTCTCCATACTCCCGCACTCTCCCCATACTCCCGTACTCTCCCCGTACTCCTGCACTCTCCCCGTACTCCCGCACTCTTCCCGTACTCCCGCACTCTCCCCGTACTCCTGCACTATCACCATACTCCCGCACTCTTCCCGTACTCCCGCACTCTCCCGGCACTCCCCATTTCTCCTCATTTCAGTCCTAAATGGTCTACCCCATACCCTATAAAACCATAAGACCATAAGATGTAGGAGCAGAAGTGAGCCATTCAGCCCATCGAGTCTGCTCTTCCATTCAATGAGATCATGGCTGATCTGATAATCCTCAACTCCACTTTCCTGCCTTTTCCCCATAACCCTTGATCCCATTACCGATTAAAAATCCGTCTATCTCAGCCTTGAATATACTTAACGACCCAGCCTCTACAGCCCTCTGCGGTAAAGAATTCCACAAATTCATTACCCTCTGAGAGAAGAAATTCCTCCTCATCTCTGTTTTAAATAGGTGACCCCTTACTCTGAGATTATGCCCTCTGGTCCTAGACTCTCCCACATGGGGAAACAACCTCTCAGCATCTACCCGGTCAAGCCCCTTAAGAATCTTATATGTTTCACTAAGGTCGCCTCTCATTCTTCTAAACTCCAATGAGTACAGGCCCAACCTACTCAACCTCTCCTTATAAGAAAATCCCTCCATACCAGGATCAACCTAGTGAACTGTCTCTGGACAGCCTCCAATGCCAGTATATCTTTCCTTAGATAAGGGGACCAAAATTGTTCACAGTATTCTAGGTCTGGTCTAACTAGTGCCTTATACAGTTCTAGCAAGACTTCCCTATTTATATACTCCATTCCCTTTGAAATAAAGGCAACATTCCATTTGCCTTCCCTATTACCTGTTGAACTTGTATGTTAGCTTTTTGGGATTCATGCACAAGGACTCCCAAATCCCTCTGTGCTGCAGCTTTCTGCAGTCTTTCTCCATTTAAATAATATTCAGCTCCTCTACTCTTCCTGCCAAAGTGCATAACTTCACATTTTCCCACATTATATTCCATCTGCCAAGTTTTTGCCCACTCACTTAACCTGTCTATATCCCTCTGTAGACTCCTTGTGTCATCCTCACCACTTGCCTTCTCACCTATTTTTGTGTCATCTGCAAACTTGGCTATAGTACATTTACTTCCCTCATCCAAGTCATTAATATATGTTGTAAATAATTGTGGCCCCATTGAACCCTGTGGCACTTCACTAGTTACATGTTGCCATCCTGAAAATGCCCCCCCTTATCCCAACTCTCTGTCTTCTATTAGTTAGCCAATCCTCTATTCATGCTAATATCCTACCCCTAACACCATGGGCTCTTATCTTATTAAGTAGCCTTATGTGCGGTACCTTATCAAACACCTTTTGGAAATCCAAATATATTACATCTACTGGTTCCCCTTTATCTATCCTGCTTGTTACCCCCTCAAAGAATTCTAATAAATTTGTTAGGTATGTTTTCCCCTTCATGAAGCCATGCTGACTCTGTTTGATTATATTATGTATTTCTAAATGCTTTGCTATTACATCCTTTATAATAGACTCCAACATTTTCCCAATGACGGATGTTAAGCTAACCGGCCTGTAGTTGCCTGTTTTTTGTCTCCCTCCCTTTTTGAATAAGGGTATTACATTGGCCATTCTCCAATCCTCTGGGACTTTTCCAGAATCTAAGGATTCTTGGAAGGTTACCACCAGTGCATCCACTATCTCTGCAGCTACTTCCTTTAATATCCTAGGATGGAACCCATCAGGTCCAGGTGACTTATTGGCCTTTAGCCCCATTAGTTTCCCTAGTACTTTTTCTCTAGCGATAGTTATTGTATTTATTTCCTCCCCCGCTTTTGCCCCTTGATTATTTAGTATTTTTGGAATGATATTAGTATCTTCTACTGTGAAGACTGAAGCAAAGTATTTATTCAACTCCCCTGCCATTTCCTGGTTCCTCATTATTATTTCCCCAGACTACTCCCACCAGTTTCTTCTTCCTCTTGTTATTTTTTACCTCCACCCATATGGATTCTACACCTTCTGATCCAAGGTCCTTTCTTGCTATTGTACTTATTCCATCTTGTACTAACAAAGCTACCCCACCACCCTTTCCTTCCTGCCTGTCCTTTCGAAAAGTCACATACCCCTGAATATTTTGTTCCCAGCTTTGATCTCCTTGTAACCATGTCTCCGTAATGTCTATAAGATCATACCCATTAACCTCTATTTCTGCTGTTAATTCATTCATTTTGTTCTGAATACTACAAGCATTTAAGTAAAAGGCCATTAATTTTGCCTTTTTACCATTTTTTACCCTTTTGACCCTATATGCTGCCTTTTTTATGTTTGAACACTTTGTCCCTTCCTGTTATACCCGGGTATCAATATCTAAATAGCTGCCCTGCAAGGCTGCCATATTCTTTTGCTTTGTAACTCTATGTATTACCTTTCTAGAACCAACCCACCCCCTCCCCCCCGCCCCACCCCCGAGACTGTGACCCCTTGTCCTAGACATGCACCCCAGCCAGAGAAAACATCATTGCTGTATCCAGTCTGTCCATCCCTGTCAGAATTTTGTACATTTCAATGACATTCTCATTCTTCTAAACTCCAATGAATACAGGCCTAGTTGGCCCAATCTCTTCTCATACAACAACCCTCCCAGGAATCAGTCTGGTGAACCTTCGCTGCATCCCCTCTGTGGCAAGTATATCCTTTCTTAGGTAAGGAGACCAAAGCTGAACACAATATTCCAGGTGTGATCTCCAAGGCCCCGTAAAGCTGCAATAAGACATCATTGCTCCTGTACTCAAGTCCTCTTGCAATGAAGGCCAACATACCATTTGACTTCTTAACTGTTTGCTGCACCTGCATGCTTGCTTTCAGTGATTGGTGTACAAGGACACCCAGGTCTCTTTGTACATCAACATTTCCCAATCTCTCACCATTTAAATGGTACTCTGCCATTTTGTTTTTCCTGTATACCGACTGTCTGTATACCGACTGACTGTATACTGACCGACTGTATACCTGCCAACTGTATACTGACTAACTGTATACTGACTGACTGTATACCGACTGTCTGTATACTGATTGCCTGTATACTGATTGACTGTATACCGACTGTCTGTATACTGATTGCCTGTATACTGATTGTATGCTGACCGACTTTATACTGGCTGACACTATACTGACTGACTGTATACTGACTGACTGTATACTGACTGCCTGTATACTGATAGACTGTATACTGACTGCCTGTATACTGATAGACTGTGCACTGACTGACCAAATACTGACTATACCTTCTGATTGTATACTAACTGTATACCGACTGTCTGTATACTAACTGCCTGTATATTGACTGTCTGTATACCGACTGCCTGTATAATGTCTCACTGTATACCGCCTGACTGTATATCAACTGACTGTAAATTGACTGTATACTGTCTAACTACATACCAACTGACTGTATACTGACTGACTGTATACTGAGTGTATACGGACTGTCTGTATATGGACTGTCTGTATACGGACTGTCTATATACCGACTGACTGTATACTGAGGGACTTTATGCTGACTCTGTATATTGACCATGGTATACCGTCTGACTGTAGATCAACTGACTCTAAATTGACTGCATACCATATAACTGTATACTGCCTGTCTGTATATCGACTGACTCTATACCAACTGTCTTTATATGGACTGACTGTATACCGACTGACTGTATACTTACTGACTGTATACCGACTGACTGTATAGTGACTGCATACTGACTGAGTGCATACTGACTCTCTGTATACTGATTTACTGTATATCTACTGACTGTATACTGACTGACAGCATACCAACTTTCTGTATACGGATTGACTGTATACTGGTGGCATGCTGACTGACTGACTGTATGCTGACTGTTTGCACACTGACTGTATACCAATTGGCTGTATACTGGCTGATTGTATATTCACTAATTTTTTACTCATCGACTATGCATTGACTGACTGATTGTACACACATTGACTATATACTCACTAGTTTATGCTCACTAATTCAAGGTGTCAAGCTGACCATGTGATGCTTATTTAATATTTTCCAGTTATTGATGTACAAATGTTGTTTGACAGTGAGTCTCCCTGAAATGTGTAATAAAGGGAAACTCTGCATGTTGCAAAGCTTGGCAGCCATTCAACACATCCCAAATTCCTGTTTATTCACTTAAATGTCAAGGAAATTGGAAGAGCCCCAGGTTTGTGGGGATTCAGTGCCCAGGTCTTTGGTTGTTGTTCCCACTCAGTGTGATTCCAACAGGCAGGGAGCTGTGAAACACTCACTCTAGAAATGACCTAAGTTTATCCAGCACAGAAAAGTCTGAAAATTACATCAGAAACAACTCATTGCTGTTAAATGAGTGGGTCTCAAGCTGTGGACTGTGTGAATCCTACCCAGAATCAATAAAGGGAGCAGCCACATTCTGTTCGCTGCTGAATGCAGCAGCTGAATCCATACTCTTCAAAGTTGCATTGTCTTTCAAAGTAAACAGCAATGCCTCGCGTAATCTAAATACAGGTGAACACCACAGAGCCGTCCACTGACCCAAACTCCGACAGTCTACACTGATTCACAATATCAGCACAACAGCTGTCTAAGTGCACACCTGTCAACATGATACCAGAACTGAGAAGTTACAATGACCAGGAAAGATGAACAGGCCGAAGGAAAGAACAATGAGGAGCAACCTAATAGAGGTCTTTAAAATGGAATGGTTTAATAGGCTAAACATACAGAAGTTTCTCCTTGTGAAGGAGACCAGAATTAGGGGTCATAAATAGAAAATAGCAAATGAGAATTCAGGAGAAATGTCTTTATTCAGAGAGAATGTGAACTCGTTACCACAGGGAGTGGCTGATGTGAATAACATAGATCCAAATAAGGGGAAGCTAGATAAACACATGAGGGAGAGAGAATAGTCCTGGCAGATTGGAAGTTAGCAAATGTAATACTGCTATCCAGGATAGGAGGGAGAGAGAAAATGGAACTACAGGCCAGTTAACCTGACATCAGTTGTTGGGAAAGTGCCTGGAATCTATTGTTAAGGAAATCTTAACAATACACTTAGAAAATCATAGTGTGATTAGAACAAGCCAACATAGTTTTACAAAAGGGAGATTGTGTTTAACAGATATATTAGAGTGTTTGGAGAATGTAACTAGTAGGGTAGATAAAGGGGAGCCAGTAGATGTAGTATACCTGGATTTTCCAAACAGCATTCAATAAGATGCCATACAAAAGGTTAATAGACAGGACAAGGGCTTGTGGAGTTGAGGGTGATACATTAGCATGGATAGAGGATTGGTTAATGGACAGGAAGCAAATAATAGGGATAAATGGGACATTTTTAAGTTGACAGGCTGTGACTCGAGTGCTGGGAGGATCAGTGCTGGGGCTTGAGCTATTTACAATCTATTCTAATGATTTAGACAGAGACCGAGAATAATGTATCTAAGTTTGTTGATGATGCAAGTAGGTGGAAAGGGAAGCTGTGAGGAGGACACAGAGAGGCTGCAGAGAGGTATAGAGAGGTTAAGTGAGTGGTCAACAAGATGGCTGATGGAGTATGATGTGGGGAATTGTGAAGTTATTCACTTTGGTCAAAAGAATAGAAAAGCAGAATATTTTTTAAGAGGTGTGAAACTTGTAAATATTGATGCTCTGAGAGATTTGGGTGTGAGGTCTTGCTACAATTGTATGGGACTGTGTTAACACCACACCTAGAACATTGGGCTGGATTTAACTCCCATACTTTCATGTCGCCTCCCTGGACTCCCCTGCCCTACTGTAATTTTACCCTTGGTGGGGTTGGCTTCAGGCAACCATCTCACCTGTGGGTCAATTGAGACCCTTAAGTGGGCAATAAATGCCAACTTAAAGGCCTCATCCTGACATTGCTGGGATTTAACCTGCAGTAGGATGAAGCCCATGACAAACTGCTAGCCTGGCAGGTTTCCCTCCTTAACAGGCCATTGGATCCCCAACAGCCCCCCTAACAGCCTAAGGTTTTACCACCCCCCACCCCCCACCCCCCACCCCCCACCCCCCACCCCCACCCACCCCCCCAGCCGGGTTGCTCTTTGCCCATGGCATCCCAAATCCCAGCCCCCGACCTCCTCACATCCTGCCCGCCCTCGCTGGAGGCTGCCACCTTCTCACCCAGTGAGACACCCAGCCACTCCCAAATGATCTAGTGCCACATACCTGATGTGCTTCTGATTGGCCAGCAGCTTTCTGAGGCAGGACTTCCTGATTGGCCATTAAATGACTGCCAGGTGGAAAGGGTTCCCCTTGGTGGCCTCCCCATAACTTTTCAGCTGGTGGGATGCAGGGAGAGGGGGTTGGTGGGGTACCTGGCACCTTGAGTATGCAGTTTTGGTCTCCATATTTAAGGAAGGATATACTTGCACTGGAGGCAGTACTGTGATTGGTCCCTGGGATGAAAGGGTTGTCCTATGATGGGAGGCTGAGTAAATTGGGTCTTTATTGTCTGGAGTTTAGAAGGATGAGAGGTGATCTCAGTGAAATATTCAAGATTCTGAAGGGGCTGGTCAGAGTAGACACTGCGAGATTGTTTCCATTGGCTGGGGAATCGTGAACATGGGGACACAGTCTCTGGAAAAGGGTCGATGATTTAGAACTGAGGAGATGAGGAGAAATTTCTTCACTCAGGGTGTTGGGAATCTTTGGAATTCTCTACCCCAGAAAGTTGCGGATCTCCCTAAACCTCTTCACCTTGTTTTAAGACACTCCTCAAAAACTACCTCTTTTACCAAACATCTCCCTGATCTCTCCTTATGTGGCTCAGTGTCAACTTTTATTTGATAACGTTCCAGTGATGCGCCTCGGAACATGTCTCTATGTTAAAGGCAATACAATTTTTGTTGTCCTTGTTGTTCTAGACCATATGAAGCTTCGAGTGTTGTAGCGACTGCGCCCATGCAGGTCCATGGTGAATATCCATCATCACACTGACTAACCCAGGCTGATGACGAAGGTCAGTGGTAAACCAGAGGGTGTTGTTGATATCTGATCTTGGGTTCGGGGTCTAAATGGGGTTTCTTTAGGGTTTGCCTATTATCCTATGAATGCTACCATAGACTGTTATTCTTAAAAAAAACATTCTTGTTTATTTACAGATCCATGTACATCACCTACATCTCAAAATTCTATAGGGCATGGTTTTACACTGGGCGTGCGGGTCCGCGCCCGACATGCCCGAGTGTGAAATAAAGCGTGTTGATGTCGGCCGCGTATACCAACGTCAATGCGCACTCTCGCAATAGCTCCATTGGCAGTGCGCCCGTCAGCAATTAAATGGCCTATTAAGGTCATTAAGTTAACAATTGCCCTGAATTTTTCACTGCCTATTCAACCTAACGGTTGGCGAGCAGACGAAAAAACCAAGCGGCCTTTGCATTTCTTAGGAAACCTCATCAATGTGCGGGATGAGGTTTCCTAAAGCAAATAAAAATCAAATAAAAATATAACACTTGAATTAAAAACATGTCCCTGCTCACGTGACAGAGTCACATGAGGGGACATGTTTTATGACATTTTTATTTTAAACAGCGCTTCATCTCTAAGAGGCAGCGCCGTGCCTCAGGGAGATTGAGGCTCTCTTTTACACACGTGCAGGGAGTTGGTGCTAGGCTCACTCGCCATCCTCCCCCCACCCGCACAGGCAGCACTGAGCACTGCCACTTGTATCCCACGTTGGGCAGGCCCTAATTGGCCCACCCACCTAAAATCACAGTGTGGTGCCGATTGTAGGCTGCAGTCGGCTTCCTGACTGCCTCCCAGCCCCCGCCGAGCATCCCCGCCAATGGCAAAATTCTGCCTTTAGCTATTCTGTGACATCCTTGACCCTGGCACCGGGGAGGCAACACGCCATCCTGAAGTCACATCTACAGCTGCAGAAGCGCCTGTCTGCACCCCTCACTATTGAGTCTCCTCCCACTATTATTCTTGCACTCTTACTCCTTCCCCCTGTGCAGCTGAGCTACCCACAGTGCCGTGGCTGCACTCTCCAGAGGAACCTTTGCCCTCACCGTTTTACAACACAGAAAAATGGTTCTTGAGTGAGATGCGCTCTGGGGCCTCCCTGACTAGCTGCCTGCCTCCCTTCTTCCGACTGGTGGTCACCCATTCCCTCTCTGACTGCACTTCCTTAAGCTGCGGAGTGACCACATCTAAAACGTGCTATCCACGTAACCCTCAGCCTCGTGGATGCTCCACTGTGTCTCCAACTGATGCTCAAGCTCAGAAACCCGTTACTCAAGCTGGTCAAACCATTGGCACTTCCAGCACGTGTGGTCATCCAGACTGCAAGGAGTGTCTAAAAATCCCCACCTGCTGCAGTCCGGACAACACACGGGACTGAGCTCCATTTGCCAGACTTTTTCTTTGTTTTTAATTAAAAGACTATTTCCTTAAATTTGGGATAATTTGGAATTTGGTTAATTAAGGAAAGCCAGCATGGATTTGGTAAGGACAAATCATGTTTACCTAGCTTGCTGGAGGTTTTTGTTGAGGTAACAGAGAGGGTTGATGAGGGTAATGCTGGTATGTGGTGTACATGGACTTCGAAATGGCGTATGGTACAGTGTCACACAACAGACTTGTGAGCAAAGTTCTAACTAATGGATAAGAATTTGGCTGAGTGACAGGAAACAGAGAGCAGTGATAAATGGTTGTTTTTCAGATTGGAGGAAGGTTTGTAGTGGAATTTCCCAGGGGTCAGTGTTGGGACCCTTGCTCTTCTACTAATGACCTAGATCCTGGTGTACAGGGCACAGTTTAAAACATTGAGGATGAAATGAAACTTGGAAGCATTGTAAACAGTGAGGTGTACAGTGTAGAATTTCAAAAGCACATAGACATGTTGGTGCAATGGGCGGACGAGTGACAGATGAAATTTAATACAGAAAAGTTTGGTAGGAAGAACCCAGAGAGACAATGGGCCTGAAATTCAATGCAGTGCCAATCAGAGCCAGGGTGCCCCTCTGCTCTAACTACCAGAGCCAGGGTGCCACTCTGCTCTAACTATCAGAGCCAAGGTGCCCCTCTGCTCTAACTATCAGCGCCAGGATGCCCCTCTGCTCTAACTATCAGAGCCAGGGTGCCCCTCTGCTCTAACTTTGTTACCTGAAAACCTTCTCGATCCTTTCTTCCCTGACCTTCCGGTTCAGGCCGGCCAAGAGCTGTGCAGGGCAGTGGGCTCTCAGGACCTCCGGTCAAAGGCTCCAGAGTCGGACGCAAGGAGGCCTTGTCCTGTTTGGTGGGCTGAAAGGTCCAGTCACTTTCAAGCCAGGGAGAAGGTAGGTTTGTCAGGTTAGTGGCTAGAATTTGGGTGGAGTGGGGGCCCCAGGCCCTCTGGTGGGGGGGTCAGGCACTCAGGTGGGGGGGAGTGGGGGTGGGGGGGTGTCAGGCATTCAGTGGGGGGCACTCGGGGGGGACAGGCACTAAATGGGGGGCACTCGGGGGGACAGGCACTAAATGGGGGGCACTCAGGGGGACAGGCACTAAATAGGGGGCACTCGGGGGGACAGGCACTCAGAGAGGGGCACTCGGGGGGACAGGCACTCAGTGGGGGGCACTCGGGGGGACAGGCACTCAGTGGGGGGCACTCGGGGGGACAGGCACTCAGTGGGGGGCACTCGGGGGGACAGGCACTCAGTGGGGGGCACTCGGGGGGACAGGCACTCAGTGGGGGTTGGGGCACTCTGTGTGGGGTGTCAGCTAGTCGGCGGGCTGAGTAGGGATGTCGGCCAGCTGAGGTAGGAGGGTGGGAGGTCATTCCACCTTGGGAGGCTGGCCAGTCGGTGGGGGGATGGCAGTCAGTTGGTGTGCGTGGTGGGGGTGGGGGAGAGGGAGGGGGAGAGGGGGAGATCAGTGAGTCGGGGGTGGGGCTGGACAGTTTGCGCGGGGGGTTTGGCAGTTGGTGGAGGCGGGGGCGAGCTGGGCAGGGGGTCCCAGACAGTCAGCGGGGGTGGGGTGGTTGTTAGCTGTTTACTGGGGGTTGGCCAGTCGGTGGAGGCCGGGGCGAGCTGGGCAGGGGGTCCCAGACAGTCAGTGGGGGTGGGGTGGTTGTTAGCTGTTTACTGGGGGTTGGCCAGTCGGTGGAGGCGGGGGCAAGCTGGGCAGGGGGTCCCAGACAGTCAGCGGGGGTGGGGGGGGGAATCAGCTGTTTACTGGGGGTGGTCAGGCAGTTGGTGGGGAGGTTGAGCCGCGTCTGGTTGGGTTGGACCTGGAGGGTTTGGGTGTGGTCCCTCTGGAGGGGGCTGGCAGTCCCTTGGGGAGGAGATGGAGTCCCATTGGTGGGGGGTGGGGGGGGGTGGGGGGAGTGGGTTGGGGGAGTCCTTAAGGGGGCTCGTCAGAGTGTAGGTGCCCCCTGGGAGTTTGGGCTGTGAGGGGAATTCTGTGTGGGGTCGGGGTTCACCTGTACAATAGTTATCCAGAAGCTAGACATAGTTTTAATTCTTCTAACTTGCTCTGGGTAACTATTACTGTAAGACAGTCAGAACCATCTGAAGTTTCCAATGTAAACTGCATTTTTGGATGGTTCCCAATGGTGGGGGCATTGCTGATTCCCCCAGTCACACTGCCCAGCAGCTTGGAACCTACAGCCCATTATAAAATAAAGGGAGCAACTCTAAATGGGACACAGGAACAGAGGGACCTGGGTGTGTATGTGCATAAGTCCTTGAAGGTAGCAGGACAGTTTGAGAGAGGGGTTAGTAAAGCATACAGTGCCCTGGGCTTTATTAATAGGGGTATAGGGCACAGGGGCAAGGAGGTTATAGTAAACTCATATAGAATGCTGGTTCAGCCTCAGCTGGAGTATTGTATCCAGTTCTGGGTGCCATACTTTAGGAAGGATGTAAAGGCAGTGGAGAGAGTGCAGAAAAGATTCACGAGAATGGTTCCAGGTTGAGGAATTTCAGTTACGTAGACAGATTGGAGAAGTTAGGCCTGTTTTCCTTGGAGAAGAGAAGATTGAGAGGAGATTTGCTTGAGGGATTCAAGATCAGGAGGGGTCTGGGCAGAGTAGATAGTGAAAAACTGTTGCTATTGGTGGAAGGATTGAGAACCAGAGGACACAGATTTAAGGTAATTGACAAAAGAAGCAATGGTGACATGAGGAAAAGCTTTTTCACACAGCGAGTAGTTAGGATGTGGAATGCACTGCCTGAGAGTGTGGGGGAGGCAGGTTCAATTGTGGTTTTATTGAGGGAATTGGATTATTATCTGAAAAGGAAGAATGTGCAGGGATATGGGGAGAAGGCAGGGAAGTGGCACCGGGTAAGTTGCTTCTTCGGAGAGACAGTGCAGACACGATGGGCTGAATGGCATCCTTCTGTGCTGTAACCATTCTGTGATTTTGTGATTCTGTGTCCCGGATTGTATTTATCCCTCGGTCAACATCACTAAACTGATTATCTGGTCATTCGTACATTACTGTATGTGGGAGCTTGCTGTGCACAAACTGGCTGCTGTATTTCCAACATTTTAACAGTGACTGCACTTCAGAAAGAATTGTCTGTGAAGTGCTCATGAAAGGCGCTATGGAAATGCAAATCTTTCTTTTATCTTGGTGACCAGGAAAGGAGGTTTGGGGAGAAAGTTCCCTTTTTAATTTGAGTGCATCAGTTGGGTTTTTAAGATAATCCGACAGATCTCGTGCTGATTTTTTATTGAATTCAATTTCCGAGCTTGGCATTCCAGACCTGCCAATCTAACGCTAGGGGCAGAATTTTCCCGTTAGCATGTGGGTGGCGGGTCCTGCACACCCGCTTGTAAAATGGCGCGGGCGAGCATCCCGACGTCACCGTGTACCATTGCGATATTCCGTTGGGCGGGCGCGTGATGATCTCCGCTGCGCGTCTGCCACTAATTAACGGGCCACTTAAGGCCCTTGAGGCGCCAATTGACAACGATTTTTCAGCACCCGTGTGATCTTCAGGTCAGTGCACGGGCGCAATGGGCAGGCGGGTAGGACACATTTGTATAAACCTCATCCACGGGCAAGATAAGAGGGCTCAGTGGGGTTGCGAGTGTGCTCTCACAAGTATTGATTTTTCAAAGTTATTGAAACTTGCCTGTGTGATCTGCAATACTTCAAAACGTATACCAGCTGCTTGGTCTGGACTATTAACCTTCAGGTCCGCACTCTGCAGTGAGGAATCGTTTCTGGGCCTGCAGGTTTCAGGAAGCCTTCCCTTAGCCTGGGAATGGGAGCTGAACTCTCCACTGGAGGCACCTCCTCTGAGGAGGAAGGGAGGGATAGAATAAGGAGGAGGCCAGGAATGCACATTCAGCCTCCAGGGGAACCACCCTTGGGCAGACAGGCGCAGGCACAAGGGGCGCAGGGCCAAGAGGTAGTCCAAGGTGGAAGGGGCTGCAGAAGACGCCACTATCCTGCTGCCAGGGTTTACAGGCGGTGAAGCAGCTACCTCAATATGTCTGAGGTGCAGTGCCGAAGGAGGCTCCGACTCTCAAGGGAGACAGTCAACTATATCTGTCAGATGATTGGCCCTGAGATATCTCCTAACTGTGTGGGTGGACACCCCATGCCAGTGGCTCTACAGGTCACAGCTGCCCTCAACTTCTATGCCTCTGGCTCCTTCCAGGGCTCGGTGGGTGATCTTTGCGGTGTCTCCCAATCAGCTGTCTACACTTGTGTCAAGCAGGTTACAGACGCTCTGTTCAATGGGTATTGACCTTCATCCACTACCATTGGGACCAGGCCAGCCAGACACAGTGAGCCAGAGACTTCGCGGCCATTGCTGGCTTCCCCCGCGTCCAGGGTGCTAGAAACTATACACATGTGACCATCAAGGCACCAGCGGGTGAGCCCGGTGCCTTCGTCAACAGGAAGGGCTTCCACTCCATGAATGTGCAGATAGTGTGTGATCACAGGATGCTGATTCTACAGGTCTGTGCAAGGTACCCAGGCAGCTCCCACAACGCCTACATCCTCAGACACTCCCAGGTGCTGGGGCTCTTCAGTGCTCCAGCCCGGCTGGATGGCTGGCTGCTGGGTGACAAGGGCTATCCCCTCAGAAGGTGGCTCATGACGCCTCTCCGCCATCCAAGAACAGAAGCTGAGCAGCGCTACAATAGGAGCCAGGGCACCACAAGGGCTGTGGTGGAGAGAACCATCGGTCTTCTCAAGATGCGCTTCCGATGCCTGGACCGCTCAGGGGGCGCACTCCAGTACCCCCCAGATCGTGCGTCGGTGATAGTGGTTGCATGCTGCGCTCCCCACAATCTGGCACTGGAAAGGGGGGACGAGTGGATGATGAAGATGTAGACGCAGTGGCTGCGGCTGCACACGATGAGTCCAGCAGTGAGTCCGAGGATGAGCATTGCACAGGGAAATGCTGAGGGGGGTAGACGCTGACCCGGGCATACTCCAGGGAGGCAGGGACACCTGGGAGGCTTTAATCCAATGAACCTTTAGCTAGCACACCAGAGATGGACCTCCAGGACAAGCCTAGGCTGCAGGCTCCATACTCGATACCTGGGTGCAAAATCTGCCTGGTTAGGAACATTAACTAAGGGCCTTGTTAATAAAGCTGAATGTTCCACAAATCACTCATTACATTTTTGGAAAGCATCCACATGCAGAAGAAAAGAGGCTCCCTCAGCCACGGGGACATGTCTGAATTTAATATGTCAAACAAACAAACTTGTGCCAAAAAAAAGACAATAGTGTTACAGATCAGAACAAATCATAAAGACCCCATCTTGGGCCAAACAAAAGCACCAGTAATAAACCCGGGCTGTGCCTAAGGTGCCTTATGTTTCCGTTTCCGGGTGCTATGTCTTGGTGCTGCCCCATCGCTGGGACTGGTATCTGAGCCAGCTGCTGACTCTGCTGTCCTGTTGGCCTCGATGACCTTGGCGGTCGTCCTCTGGCCCGTGGAGCCTGTGCTGGCCCCGCCTGGGAGGGAGCTGCCAGTTCCACAGCTGGCACCTCCCCAGCCGTTGCCGCCTCACCAGAGCAACAGTCACTGGCGGAGGGATGGAGGAGCTGCTGCCCTCATCTGGAGCGCCCTGAGAGGAGCCCACAGAGACAACAGGCAGCTGCTGCACCGATGTGAGGTCAGTTCGGACCTCCCTGCTCACTGTGGAGGGATGGGCACCGAGCTGGGAAACTTGATGACCAGACCATCTCCCACACTGGCACTGACCAGCTGAGGTCAATGCTGATGTGAGGGCTTGCTGGTCCGAGCACATCCCCAGGAAGCCCTGATGGGTCTCCTGGAGGAGCCTCTCCGCGAGAGTCGCCACTCTCTCCATGGAGGATGTTTGGCGCTCGGACATGTGGCTCATTGCTTCGGCGATCGTCCGTGTAGAATCCTCCACCACGGTCACCAAGTCAAGCATAGCCTCATGTATCTCCCCCAGATGCTCCCGCACACCCAGCCGCATTTCCTGCATTTGCTGCATCGTGGACGACTCCAGAGGCTCATCATCAGCCACCGACTGAGCATGTGTCTGGTCCCCTGCAGTCCTCCGACTGCTGGCACCATGGGCACTCTCTGTCTCTGCCAGCTCTTCCAGCGACTGTGAAGTGCCCTCACCGCTGTGCACCGGGACATTAGCTGATGATCTAATTCCCACCGAGGTGCTAGTATCTGCGCTGGTGCCTGCCTGGCAGAGATGGTGTGACACTGGTGAGTCGGAGACTTCAGGGCCCTCAGGTGTGAGAGGGGGTCCCTGTGTCTCCTCCTCCCGGCCCTGCTCCGATGATGCTGAAAGGAAGAACAAGGACATTGGCTCAGTTAACGTGGAGACAATGTCAATGTGCATCCCTGTCCCCCGGATCATTATGTGCTCATCCTTCCATAAGCAATGGTCAAGTCATGTTGCAAACTTCAATCACTGAACATTCAGCACTGCCATGGTGACCTCACATCTGGGCAAACATTCCTGCCCGTGGCACCCCAGCCTCACCGACACCGGTGGACCTGGGCACATGGCGCCTCCCCAAATCTAGGGCCTCCTGCTCGAACCAGGTAAGCATCATCACCTGTGCCGGCCCTCCGCCAGTCCTCACCCGCTCGGGGGCATTATGTACATCCTTCTCCTGTAAAGGAGAGAAGAGCATTGATTGGCGCTACTTGTACCTGGACTCTCTTCATGCACGGCCCAGCCCACCCAGAGTGGGACATTGCAGAGCACCAGTGTCTCCTCACCCCACTACTGTCGAACACTCACACAAAGATGCTGGGCCTGTCCATCACTCCCCCCACTCACTCCCCCTTGGCCAAATGCTGCCTACATCACATTGGGCACCACAAGGTCTAACCTTCCATAACAAGGAGGCACAAGCACGTGGAGCGCAGAGGGCAGCAGATGGATCGGTGCCAACGCCACCTTGAAGCTCCCCTCCCAGCATCTCATCACCCTGACTTTGACATGTCCTGGAGTTCCAGCCCTGTGCCCAGGTGCAGCTCCTCCAGGTTACCCCCAAAACAGTCATGTGGGTCTCAGTGTACCACATGCTGCGGGGGCAGAACCCATCTCTTCACCACCCTCTCAGGGTGACCTTGGCATGGGCGATATCTGCTGGCCCACCCAGCGAAGGACACAGGTCGTCAATGATTCAATACAGTCACTACACTCAGACTTGGGGGTGGGGGCAGCGGGGGAGGGAAAGCCGACCTGCTGGGTTAAGTGACCAATGCCAACATGGTCCTCACCCTTCCAGAGCGCAACGGGTCATTGAAGCGCTTGTGACACTGGATCCAGGTACACGCACCACATCGCGGGAGCTCACCACCTCCGCCACCTCCTCCCAGGCAGGTTTGTTCATGTGGGGGGGCCTCCTCCTCCCGTCCTGGGGAACCAGCACCTCCCCCCGTGCTGCCACCTCCTCGAGGAGGGCAGCAAGGCAGTCGTCCGAAAAACGTGGAGTACACTGGCCCCCTGCCCTACCCTCCGGCCCCCCTGCCCTACCCTCCGGCTTGGCCTGCCCCGATGGCCCACCCTCCGGCCTGGCCTGCCTCGATGGCCTATCCTCTGGCCTGGCCTGCCCCTCCGGCCTACCCTCCGGCATGGCCTGCCCCTCCGGCCTACCCTCCGGCATGGCCTGCCCTATGTAAAATGGCAGCGCGGACCTGACCGCGAGTGAGGATTGGGCCCGTGTCCGCTCTGCCCCCCCACCAAACAGAATATTCAGCCCTAGAGGTCATCACCTCTTACTCTCTACCTGAAATCGAGAAATTGGAGTCAAGGTCATGATGGAAATTTCATTGTGTCTTTACCCAAACAAGGTGTTTGATGTTCTGATATAAAATGAATCATTGTCATGACATCATTTACCTATGTGGCAACAGATCTGTCCTGTTCCCCTATTATTAAGACTGCTCTGTGCAAATTGCTTTTTTTATTTTGTCTGATTTTTCCCCCTATGTCAAGCCCCGTGTCTTACATCAAAATTACAGCAACAGGCCATTCAGCCCATCAGAACTATGCCAGTGCTTCATATCACTCACAACCATGCTCTCATCTATTTTCATCTCATCCTTTCAGCATCAACAGCACAAGCGACAGGAGCAGAAGGAGACCTTATAGCCGATCGAACCTGTTCCACCATCGAACCTGTTCCACCATCGAACCTGCTTCACCATCGAACCTGTTCCACCATCGAACCAGCTTCACCATCGAACCTGCTTCACCATCGAACCTGTTCCAACATCGAACCAGCTTCACCATCGAACCTGCTTCACCATCGAACCTGTTCCACCATCGAACCTGTTTCACCATCGAACCTGTTCCACCATCGAACCTGCTTCACCATCGAACCTGTTCCACCATCGAACCTGTTTCACCATCGAACCTGCTTCACCATCGAACCTGCTTCACCATCGAACCTGTTCCACCATCGAACCTGTTCCACCATCGAACCTGCTTCACCATCGAACCTGCTTCACCATCGAACCTGCTTCACCATCGAACCTGCTTCACCATCGAACCTGTTCCACCATCGAACCTGTTCCACCATCGAACCTGCTTCACCATCGAACCTGCTTCACCATCGAACCTGCTTCACCATCGAACCTGTTCCACCATCGAACCGGCTTCACCATCGAACCGGCTTCACCATCGAACCTGCTCCACCATCGAACCTGCTTCACCATCGAACCTGCTTCACCATCGAACCTCCACCATCGAACCTGCTTCACCATCGAACCTGCTTCTCCATCGAACCTGCTTCACCGTCGAACCTGCTTCACCGTCGAACCTGCTTCACCGTCGAACCTGCTTCACCGTCGAACCTGCTTCACCGTCGAACCTGTTCCACCATCGAACCTGCTCCACCATCGAACCTGCTTCACCATCGAACCTCCACCATCGAACCTGCTTCACCATCGAACCTGCTTCACCATCGAACCTCCACCATCGAACCAGCTCCACCATCGAACCTGCTTCACCATCGAACCTCCACCATCGAACCTGCTTCACCATCGAACCTGCTTCACCATCGAACCTGTTCCACCATCGAACCTGCTTCACCATCGAACCTGCTTCACCATCGAACCTGCTTCACCATCGAACCTGTTCCACCATCGAACCAGCTTCACCATCGAACCTGCTTCACCATCGAACCTGTTTCACCATCGAACCTGCTTCACCATCGAACCTGCTTCACCATCGAACCTCCACCATCGAACTTCCACCATCGAACCTGCTTCACGATCGAACCTCCACCATCGAACCTGCTTCACCATCGAACCTGCTTCACCATCGAACCTGTTCCACCATCGAACCTGCTTCACCATCGAACCTGTTCCACCATCGAACCTGCTTCACCATCGAACCTCCACCGTCGAACCTGCTTCACCGTCGAACCTGCTTCACCATCGAACCTGTTCCACCATCGAACCTGCTCCACCATCGAACCTGCTTCACCATCGAACCTCCACCATCGAACCTGCTCCACCATCGAACCTGCTTCACCATCGAACCTCCTCCATTGAACCTGCTTCACCATCGAACCTGCTTCACCATCGAACCTCCACCATCGAACCAGCTCCACCATCGAACCTGCTTCACCATCGAACCTCCACCATCGAACCTGCTTCACCATCGAACCTGCTTCACCATCGAACCTGTTCCACCATCGAACCTGCTTCACCATCGAACCTGCTTCACCATCGAACCTCCACCATCGAACCTGCTTCACCATCGAACCTGTTCCACCATCGAACCAGCTCCACCATCGAACCTGCTTCACCATCAAACCTGCTTCACCATCGAACCTGCTTCACCATCGAACCTGCTTCACCATCGAACCTCCACCATCGAACCTGCTCCACCATCGAACCTGCTCCACCATCTAACCTGCTTCACCATCGAACCTGCTTCACCATCGAACCAGCTTCACCATCGAACCTGCTTCACCATCGAATCAGCTTCACCATCGAACCTGCTTCACCATCGAACCTGTTCCACCATCGAACCTGCTTCACCATCGAACCTGCTTCACCATCGAACCTGCTTCACCATCGAACCTCCACCATCGAACCTGCTTCACCATCGAACCTGCTTCACCATCGAACCTCCACCATCGAACCAGCTCCACCATCGAACCTGCTTCACCATCGAACCTCCACCATCGAACCTGCTTCACCATCGAACCTGCTTCACCATCGAACCTGTTCCATCATCGAACCTGCTTCACCATCGAACCTGCTTCACCATCGAACCTGCTTCACCATCGAACCTGTTCCACCATCGAACCAGCTTCACCATCGAACCTGCTTCACCATCGAACCTGTTTCACCATCGAACCTGCTTCACCATCGAACCTCCACCATCGAACTTCCACCATCAAACCTGCTTCACGATCGAACCTCCACCATCGAACCTGCTTCACCATCGAACCTGCTTCACCATCGAACCTGCTTCACCATCGAACCTGCTTCACCATCGAACCAGCTCCACCATCGAACTTCCACCATCGAACCTGCTTCACGATCGAACCTCCACCATCGAACCTGCTTCACCATCGAACCTGCTTCACCATCGAACCTGCTTCACCATCGAACCTGTTCCACCATCGAACCAGCTTCACCATCGAACCTGCTTCACCATCGAACCTGTTTCAGCATCGAACCTGCTTCACCATCGAACCTGCTTCACCATCGAACCTCCACCATCGAACTTCCACCATCGAACCTGCTTCACGATCGAACCTCCACCATCGAACCTGCTTCACCATCGAACCTGCTTCACCATCGAACCTGCTTCACCATCGAACCTGTTCCACCATCGAACCTGCTTCACCATCGAACCTGTTCCACCATCAAACCCGCTTCACCATCGAACCTCCACCATCGAACCTGCTTCACCATCGAACCTCCACCGTCGAACCTGCTTCACCGTCGAACCTGCTTCACCATCGAACCTGTTCCACCATCGAACCTGCTCCACCATCGAACCTGCTTCACCATCGAACCTCCACCATCGAACCTGCTCCACCATCGAACCTGCTTCACCATCGAACCTCCACCATCGAACCTGCTTCACCATCGAACCTCCACCATCGAACCAGCTCCACCATCGAACCTGCTTCACCATCGAACCTCCACCATCGAACCTGCTTCACCATCGAACCTGCTTCACCATCTAACCTGTTCCACCATCGAACCTGCTTCACCATCGAACCTGCTTCACCATCGAACCTGCTTCACCATCGAACCTCCACCATCGAACCTGCTTCACCATCGAACCTGTTCCACCATCGAACCAGCTCCACCATCGAACCTGCTTCACCATCGAACCTGCTTCACCATCGAACCTGCTTCACCATCGAACCTCCACCATCGAACCTGCTCCACCATCGAACCTGCTCCACCATCTAACCTGCTTCACCATCGAACCTGCTTCACCATCGAACCAGCTTCACCATCGAACCTGCTTCACCATCGAATCAGCTTCACCATCGAACCTGCTTCACCATCGAACCTGTTCCACCATCGAACCTGCTTCACCATCGAACCTGCTTCACCATCGAACCTCCTTCACCATTGAACCTGCTTCACCATCGAACCTCCTCCATCGAACCAGCTCCACCTGTCAATACAATCATGGCCGATCTTGATGAGTAACGAAGGTAAATGGATTTCAATGTGGGGGTGGAAGAAAAGGATAGACCAAGGGAATTTCTAAATAGCGATAAACTAGAAACTGGATGTCTAAAGAGGTCTGGGGGGCCCAAGAAATTAGATCATTACAATGTCATGAGTAGATGTGGAAAATAATCAGAAAGGTTAATGGAATGCTGGCCTTTCTATCTCCAGGACTAGAATACAAGGGGGTGGAAGTCACGTTTCAGCTGCACAAAGCCCTGGTTAGAGAACACCTGGAGTCACTGTCAGGAGCTGTAAGAATAGGAGTAGGAGTAGACCACAGGCCCCTTGAGCCTGCTCTGCTTTCAATATGATCTTGGCTGCACTTCAACCTCAACTCTCCTCTCCCTCCCACTCCCTATGTCCCTTGATTCCCTGAGAGACAAAGAATTTGATGAAAAGGTCATTGACCTGAAAGGTTAACTCCCAGATGCTGCCTCTCCTGCTCAGCATTTCTTGTATTTGTTGTTTTGGTTTCAGGTTTCCAGCATCTGCAGCATTTTACTTCTATATTAAAAAAAAATCTTCAACTCAAAGGGTGACAATGGCAACGAGGAAACAGCTAATTACCGACATGAGCATGTGTCAGTGTAACTAGGAAACATTGTAGTCACCTCAGGTGGACACTTCTAGAATTTGCTCTTGAACAGAATCTGCATTCAGTTCACTGCAGAAGGGAATCTAGAGCAGAAATGTTTCTGATTTAGGACCCACTGCATTATCCTCTTTACCTCGTGCTCCTTCCCCACCCGCTCTCTAAAAACTCCTGATATTAAACTGACAACTGACATTCATCAACTTGAGACAATACATGACTCCACATGATTTTCTTTTGATGAGTGTAAGGTGGTGGGGGGGAGGGGGAGGGGGTTGGAGGAGGGGGAGGGGGTTGGGGGTGGGGGTGAGGGGAGGGGAGTTGGGGGTTGGGGATGGGGGTGGGGGTGGAGAGGGGGTTGGGGGGAGATGGGGGGAGATGGGGGGAGGGGGTGGGGGTGAAGGGGGAGGGGAGGGGGCTGGGGGTGGGGGGGAGAAGGGTGGGGGGAGGTGGGGGGAGGGAGGGGGTAGGGGTGGAGAGGGGGGGAGGGGGTGGGGGGGAAGAGGGGAGGGGAGGGGGGTGGGGGTGGGGGTGGGGAAGGGGTGAGTGGGAGGTGGGGAGGTGGGGGGTGGGGGGAAGGGGTGAGGGGCAAGGGGGGAGCGGGTTAGGGGTGGGGGAGAGGGGGTAGGGGGTGAGGGGGCTGGGGGTGGGTGTGTGGAGGAGGGAGGGTGGGGGGAGGGGGAGGGAGTGAGGGTTGGGGGGTAGGGGTTAAGGGGTGAGGGGGGAGGGGGGGGTGGGAGTCAGGGAGGGTCGTGGGGTAGTGGGGGAGGGGGAGGGGGGGATGTGCCTAACCCAGAGACCTGAGGGCAATGCAGGAATTGGAGACCAACGAAGGGAGTTTCTTTACCTCTGTGAACTTTAGACTTAAATTCTTCAGAGAAAACACCAGCCATTCCCAGCTAATTTTCAGTGAAGAGACACCATCCAAGTTTGATGCCCAAATATCCGTCTTTATTGACTCCTTCCTAGATTCTTCAGTCACTGTTGCCGTTAGTATTTCTGATAAATTTAGGTCACTGGCAGGGAGCTGTGCTCAACAGGAGAGTGGGCTGAAAACTCAACCAACCTCTATTCTCTTCACTGGTGGATCTTTGTAGGATATAAGAGGCTGCTAAATTTAAAAAAAAATCTTCTACAATCACGCTTGGATGATGCCCAGGTGAAATGTCTTGGGGATAGTTAGCGCTTTCCTGAGAATCAGGAGTGTTGCTTTGGTTTGCAATTCTAGCCAGGATTTGTACATCCAAACACTTATTGAGCATTGCTTCCCCTCCCTCCCTCCCGCAGGCTACATTGATGAGAGCTCTCCTGTGTCTATTGCTCGTGGTCTGTTTCAACAGCAAGATAAATATCAGATCTGTTAGGAAATTAAATGTGGAGGAGAGCAGCAATATGCATATTGTCAGGCAGAATTGCAGTTATCCCTGGGTAATGGAGTCATGTTGATTAATCTTCAGCCGTGGGATTCAGTATTCACCACTGTTCTCCAGGGTAGTCTGTCTACAAAAGGCCTGGCACAGTTTAACAATGGTACGGCAGGGGAAGAGGAGAAACCGAAAGCACTGTACTGGTAATCTTCACACCAGCTGTCAGATATCTCATTTCACAACATATTTTGCCTAAATACCCATAATGTGTTTTCATATCAGACAAAATAATATTTTCGAGGTTCAAAATCAAATGCAGAGCCTTTCAATTTTGTTCTTTTGTGAACGAACGATTTATTGCCCTTGAGGACCCAAGTGAGAGTATTTAAATTTTCTCCAGGCTCTAACATAATTGTATTAAAAATAGTCATTCAGCAGCAGTATTAAAGCAGTAATTTCCGCCTGAATCTAGCGAGATGTTACTTTTATCATTCTGCAATTTCTATCTAGTTATGGTATAATTAAGTTTCCTGACCCTTGACACAGTCTCTTAACAGGACATTTAGAAATACAGTCCTAGAGCAGATATTCAAGCTGATGGCCTTCCTCATATAGCACTGGAATAAACTTATTAAGCTAGTAATTGTATAACACCCATTCGGTTGCATTCACTGTTTCCCTTATTTTCTGCCACTAATGAACAGTCAAAGGTACAAACCATTTCTGCAGGTCACACAACCCTGAGATTAATTCCATCTTCTCCTTACCTTTGGCTGATTAAAAAGCACAGAAGGAAAATTGACTATGGCAAAAAAACATTGGAGCAGCAGGAGGCCATTCGGTACCTCCACCTTATTCAACTATCCATTTAGATCATGGTCTATCTGTGTCTTAACTCCATTTCCTGCCTTTGCTCCATATCCCTTGACCCCCCCCCCGCCCCCCCCGACCAAACAAAAATCTATCAAGCTTAGTCTTGAAAATTCCAATTGACCCAGCGCCTCCAAAATATTTTGGATGGGAGCGTCCAGATTTCCGCTCCCCTTTGTGTGAAGAAGTGCTTCCTGACATCACCCCTGAATGGCCTGGCTCCAATTTTACGCTTCTGCCTCCTTGTTCTGGACTCCCACCCCCACCAGTAGAAATAGTTTCTCTCTATCGACTCAGTTAAATCCATTTGTCATTTCAAACCTCTCAATTAGGTTATCCCAATCTTCTAAACTCAAAGGATTACAAATTTATGCAACTTCTCTGAACACTGGTGCAATCTCCAGAAACTCTTCATTTACACATTCACCCAAAAATATCAGTCATTTTTTCTCTTAAATTGCTGCTCAAGGTTGATTAATGCTGGAAGCCGAGATCGCAATTTTGCAACAATAGTCTTCAAAGTTATATAAACCAAATTTTGTGAAAATCTCTCACCTGTTGATATTATTGGATGGTAAATATATCCGAATGGCCTCTATCCTGACCATGGTAGGAACCCCCGTGTCTGTAATCAGTTGCTGGGGAACAGTAAGATGTCTTTTAAACATGGGACCTGTCCAAGTGTTAATATTGCCTTAATTTTCTGACTGTCCACAAAACAAAAAACCGCTGAGTGGTAATGACGTGATAATGTAGCAGTGTCAACACTCATCTCACACCTGCCACTTCTTGCACTTGATTTCAGTTACAAAGAATCCAATTTGATTCAGTGCTACCATTTGCTCTCGTACTCTCTGTGTCATTGTGTAGCGCTCTTTGTGTTCAAGAGAAAGGTTTTTGACAATCATTCCCTCACAAGGACTGTTTACAGTGGCACTGATTGGCCATAATCTACATGATTTCTGATCTCACCATTATTTTTAGGATGGCTGGTCTCAGTGAAAGAGCCTGGTCAATACAAGATGAACTTAATCTCCAACTGAATGTTATGTTTCGCCCTGTGACAGTGAATGGAACTGGACCAGATAAAGATGTATGATCGCAATGGGACTGGAATTGAGCAACAAAATGGAAAGTAAAATCAGGAGTCCTTCCTCCTCTGTGTGATTACCTCCCTCTTTTTCCATGAGGTTCCAAAGAATAAAAAGTTGATAATTGTATTCTACATTTCTTAAAATCAACTAATGTCCACAAATAGAAATTATGTTGTAAGTTCAAATTTGTATTGAACAATATAAATACATTTCATTTGTCAGGTTTTTACAGGAGAGGGGAAGCCTTAGCTTTGTACCTTCCAGGTCTACATTAAGGGATGGAGCCTGCAAATTAAAAAGGGCCAGCACACACACAATTTGAAATAAAAGTGTGGTAATAGTTTAAATTTATCTTTCTTTGAAGTGTTTTTTCAATGCGTGTTTGTTTATTTGTACAAGGATAGAAGTTAAGTGAATTAAAGGTTTTCAATTGAACTTTCACTGGCTATGTTTGATTGACAGTTTTATGAGATTCGAAGAGGGTATTTTTTTTTCAAAAGCTATTTTGAAAGGCTGATTATTTTTATTATTTCATGAGCACTTCAAAGACTTGTCAGTGTTATGATATGGCTCATTGGTTCTGTACCTGGTGATACTGGAGGAGTACTTCAACAGCTGAGCAGATGTCAGGACATTAATTCAATGCAAAAATTAAACCATAGCATTCCCTTCATACATTAACATCTGATTCTTCATGCTGTATAATGCAGAAGATGACTTTATCCACTGTTTGAAGTACTCTAATGCATCTGAACTCGTGCACATTGCTGGTCAATTGAATAGTCTCATCTTTTAAGGACAGAATCCTATGATCAATCACTGCATTAATTACCTATTTAAATTTCAAACAGCATCTAATTATGACAGTTGAAGTTGTCAAGAGCTTTAAAAGTTATCTATGAAAACATTCCCAACTCCACAGCAGGCTTCTCTTAAGGTTCACAAACTGACTTACCTTGTATAGTTCCACAGCCTTTAGGAATCCACCCACCACCACACAACTTTCCCTTAGGTTGATATTTTTATTTGGAGCATGTATTCATATAGCAAACCTAACGTCACTACGTGAGCACAGATTTTGACACACCAGCATTCCCCAACCAGTAAAAATGGCAAGTGACAGGAATCGAAAGGTATAAAATTGTAGTCCAGTATGCCTCCTGTTTGGTCCTCTCAATCTGGCTGCTCTCAGCATCAAGAGACAAAAATTCAGCTCCTCTGCAAATCAGCCAGTGTTTCAACCAGACATTGAGTAAATCAGCCAGTGTTTCAACCGGACATTGAGTAAATCAGCCAGTGTTTCAACCGGACACTGAGTAAATCAGCCAGTGTTTCAACTGGACATTGAGTAAATCAGCCAGTGTTTCAACCGGACATTGAGTAAATCAGCCAGTGTTTCAACTGGACATTGAGTAAACCAGCCAGTGTTTCAACCGGACATTGAGTAAATCAGCCAGTGTTTCAACCGGACATTGAGTAAATCAGCCAGTGTTTCAACCGGACATTGAGTAAATCAGCCCGTGTTTCAACCGGACATTGAGTAAATCAGCCAGCGTTTCAACCGGACATTGAGTAAATCAGCCAGCGTTTCAACCGGACATTGAGTAAATCAGCCAGTGTTTCAACCAAAAATTGAGTAAATCAGCCAGTGTTTCAACCGGACATTGAGTAAATCAGCCAGTGTTTCAATCGGACATTGAGTAAATCAGCCAGTGTTTCAACCAGACATTGAGTAAATCAGCCAGTGTTTCAATCGGACATTGAGTAAATCAGCCAGTGTTTCAACCGGACATTGAGTAAATCAGCCAGTGTTTCAATCGGACATTGAGTAAATCAGCCAGTGTTTCAACCGGACATTGAGTAAATCAGCCAGTGTTTCAATCGGACATTGAGTAAATCAGCCAGTGTTTCAACCGGACATTGAGTAAATCAGCCAGTGTTTCAACCGGACATTGAGTAAATCAGCCAGTGTTTCAACCGGACATTGAGTAAATCAGCCAGTGTTTCAATCGGACATTGAGTAAATCAGCCAGTGTTTCAACCGGACATTGAGTAAATCAGCCAGTGTTTCAATCGGACATTGAGTAAATCAGCCAGTGTTTCAATCGGACATTGAGTAAATCAACCAGTGTTTCAACCGGACATTGAGTAAATCAGCCAGTGTTTCAACCGGACATTGAGTAAATCAGCCAGTGTTTCAATCGGACATTGAGTAAATCAGCCAGTGTTTCGATCTGAAACAAAAATAGAAAATGATGGAAAATGCAACAGACTCTGTGGAGAGAAAAAAATCAGAGTTAACATTTCGAATCCATGTGACTCTTTTCTTCAGAGTCATATGGACTCAAAACGTTGACTTTTTTTTTCTCTCCACAGAAGCTGTCAGACCTGAAGAGTTTTTCCAGCATTTTCTGTTTTTGTTTCAGATTTCCAGAATCTGCAATATTTTGCTTTTATTTGAGTGTTTGAATCAGACACTGTGTAAATCAGCCAGTGTTTCAACCGGACATTGAGTAAATCAGACAGTGTTTCAACCGGACATTGAGTAAATCAGCCAGTGTTTCAATCAGACACTGCGGGCAGAGTTTTACATCATGAGGGCGGCACGCGCCCAACCCAATCGGGCGTAAAATAGCACGCGATGATATCAGGCGAACGTCCCAACGACTTTGCGCACTCTGGCGATATTTCGGTCAGCTTATTAAGGCCATTAAAGTATTAAAGAAGAGAGATTTTTCACTGCCTGTCCAACCTTACGGTTGGAGGGTGGGCAAATCGGCCAGGTGGCCTTTTGCACTTTTTAGGAAATCTCATCCATGGGCGGGATGGGATTTCCGACATTAAATTAAAAAATAAAAATGTACTGGCAGAATTTTTATTATGCACATGTTCAAGTGAGTGAGTCCAATGTGGGGACATTTTTTTCAGATTTCCCAAATCTTTATTTTTGATTTCAAAATTCGACAGCTCCCTGAGGCAGGTCCCTACCTTCAGGGAGCTTTTACTGTGCACTTCCCCACACCTGCACAGACGTCAGCGCCCGCCCTCCTCCCACCCCCACCCTGCTAGCGCTGAGCCTTTAACTGCATGTTTCACACTGCCTGGTTGTTAATTGGCCAGCCAGCATGAAATTGCTGTCAGGGGGCCAATCACGGGCAGCACACTGTTTCCCGGCCACTCCTGGGCCCGTCTGCCGTGTCCGCCCAATGACCTGAAAATCAGGTAGTGTGAAGTTAAGCACTGTGCAAACCAGGCAGTGAGTAAATCACTGTGTAAATTGGATAGTGTGCAAATCAGGCAGTGTGAACATTGGGCAGTGTGTAAATTCAGCAGTGTGTAAAGTGGGCAGTGTGTAAATCGAGCTGTGTGTGAATCGGGAAGTGTGTAAGTCAGAAAGTGTGCAAATTGGGCAATATGTACATCGGAGAGTGTGTACACAGGCCAGTGTGTAAATCATGCAGTAGAGAAATTGGGAAGTATGCAAATGAGCCAGTGCATAAATTCGGCAGAATGCAAATGAGGCAGTGTGTAAATCGGGCAGTGTGAAAATTGGGCAGTGTGTAAATCAGGCAGTGTGTAAACTGTGCACAATGTAAATTGGGCAGTGTATATATCAGGCAGTGTGTAAATCGGGCAGTGTGTAAACCATGTAATGTGTAAATGAACATAATGCAAATCTGGCAGTGTGTGAACCAGGCAGTGTGTAAAAGTGCAGTGTGTAAACCAGGCAGTGTGTAAATCAGACAGTTTGTGAATCAGGCAGTGTGTAATCAGACAGTTTGTAAACCAAGCAGTGTGTATGTCAGGCATTGTGTAAAACAGGCAGTTTGTAAATTTGGCAGTGTGTAACTCGGGCATTGTGAAAATTGGGAAGTGCATAATTCGGGCAGTTTTTAAAACAGGCAATTTCTAAATTTGGCAGTGTATAAATTCAGCAGTGTGTAAATCGGGCAGTGTGTAAATTGGGCAGTGTGTAAATCGAGCTGTGTGTGAATCGGGCATGTGTAAATAGAGCAGTGTGTAAATCGGGAAGTGTGTAAGTTGGAAAGTGTGCAAATTGGGCAATATGTACATCGGAGAGTGTGTACACGGGCCAGTGTGTAAATCAGGCAGTGTATAAATTGGGCAGTGTGTAAATCATGCAGTAGAGAAATTGGGAAGTATGCAAATGAGCCAGTGCATAAAT
The DNA here is from genome assembly GCF_964194155.1 of Cetorhinus maximus. NCBI lineage: Eukaryota > Metazoa > Chordata > Chondrichthyes > Lamniformes > Cetorhinidae > Cetorhinus > Cetorhinus maximus. The sequence continues at coordinate 147,148,347 of NC_135885.1, read as the reverse complement.
TCAGCAGAATGCAAATGAGGCAGTGTGTAAATCGGGCAGTGTGAAAATTGGGCAGTGTGTAATCGGGCAGTGTGAAAATTGGGCAGTGTGTAAATCGAGCAGTGTGAAAATTGGGCAGTGTGTAAATCAGGCAGTGTGAAAATTGGGCAGTGTGTAAATCGGGCAGTGTTAAAACTGGGCAGTGTGTAAATTGGACAGTGCACAAATCGGGCAGAGTGAAAATCGGCAGTGTGTAATTCGGGCAGTGTGTAAAACAGGGATTTTGTAAATCAGGCAGTGTGTAAATGAGCAGTGTGCAAATCAGGCAGTGCATAAATTGGGAAGTGTGTAAACTAGGCAGTGTCTATATCAGACAGTGTGTAAATTGGGCAGTGTGTGAATTGGATAGTATGCAAATTGGACACAATGTAAATCGGTCAGTGTGTAAATCGGGCAGTGTGTAAACCATGTAGTGTGTAAATGAACATAATGCAAATTTGGCAGTGTGTAAATCAGGCAGTGTGTAAATCGAACAGTGTTTTAATCAGGCATTGAGTAAATCAGGCAGTGTGTAAATCAGGCAATGAGTAAATCGGGCAGTGAGTAAATCAGGCAGTGAGTAAATCAGGCAATGAGTAAATCAGGCAGTGAGTAAATCAGGCAGTGTGTAAATGAGCAGTGTGCAGATCAGACTGTTTGTAAATCAGACAGTGTGTAAACCAGGCAGTGTGTATGTCAGGCATTGTGTAAAACAGGCAATTTCTAAACTTGTTAGTGTGTAAATCGGGCAGTGTGTAAAACAATCAGTGTGTAAATCAGGCAGCGTGTAAATCGGGCAGTGTTTTAATCAGTATGTGTATAAACCAGGCAGCGTGTAAACAAGGCAGTGTGTAAATGAGCAGTATGGAAATCAGACAGTTTGTAAATCAGGCAGTGTGTAAATTGGGCCGTGTGTAAACCAGGCAGTGCTTAAAACAGACAATTTGTAAATTTAGCAGTGTGCAAATCGGGCAGTGTGTAAATCAGACAGTGTGTAAATCAGGCAGTGTGTAAATCAGGCAGTATGCAAATCAGGCAGTGTGCAAATCGGGCAGTGTGTAAATCGGGCATTGTGAAAATCGGGAAGTTCATAATTTGGACAGTGTGTAAAACAGGCAATTTGTACAGTTGGCAGTGTGTAAATTGTGCAGTGTATAAATTGGGCAGCGTGCAAATTAAGCAGTATGGAAATCAGACAGTGTGTAAAAGAGACAGTTGGCAAATTTGGCGGTGTGTAAATCGGGCAGTGTGTAAATTGGTCTATGTGTAAAACAAGCAATTTCTAAATGCATGTAAGTGGGGCAGAGTGTAAAACAGGCAGTGTGTAAATTGGGCAGTATGTAAATAAGGCATTGTTTTAATCAGGCTGTGTGTAAATCAGGCACTTTTAAATTGGGCAATGTGTAAATCGGGCAGTGGGTAAACCAGGCTGTGTGGAAATCTGGCAGTGTGTGAATCAGGCTGTGTGTAAATCGGGCAGCATTTTAACAGGGCAATGTGTAAATTGGGCAGTGTGTAAATCTGGCAGTGTGTAAATCGGGCAGTGTGTAAATCAGGCATTGTGTAAACCAGGCAATGTGCAAATCGGGCATTTTAAAATCAGGCAGTGTGTCAACAGGGCAGTATGCAAATTGTGCACTATGTAAATCAGGCAGTGGGCAAACCATGAAGTGTGTAACTCGGGCAGTGTGTAAGTCAGGCAGTGTCTAAATCGAGTAGTGTGTAAACCAGGCAGTGTGTAAATTGGGCAGTGTATAAATCAGGCAGTGTGTAAATCAGCCTGTGCATCAATCGGGCAGTATGTGAATTGAGCAGTGTGCAAATCGAGCTGTGTGCAAATCGGGCAGTGTGTAAACCATGTAGCGTGTAAATGAGCATAATGCAAATCGGGCAGTGTGTGAATCAGGCAGTGTGTAAATCAGGTAATGTGTAAATCGGTCAGTGTGTGAATCATGCAGTGTGTAATAAGGTAGTGTGTAAATCGGGCAGTGTGTAAAACAGTCAATTTGTAAATGTGTCAGTGTGTAAATCTGCAGTGTGTAAATTGGGCACTGTGTTTATCAGGACGTGCATAAATTGGGCTATGTGTCAAATAGGCAATTTCTAAATTTTGCAGTGTGTAAATCGGTCAGTGTGTAGATCAGGCAGTGCGTAAATCAGGCAGTGCTTTAATTGGGCAGTGTGTAAATTGGGCACTTTTAAATTGGGCAGTGTGTAAAACAGGCAGTGTGTAAATCGGGCAGTGCTTTAATCAAGCAGTGTGTAAATCGGGCACTTTTAAATTGGGCAGTGTGTTAATCGGGCAGCGTGTAAAACAGGCAGTGTGTAAATCGGGCAGTGTGTAAAACAGGCAGTGTATAAATCGGGCAGTGCTTTAATCAAGCAGAGTGTAAATCAGGCACTTTTAAATTGGGCAATGTGTTAATCGGTCAGTGTGTAAACCAGGCAGTGTGAAAATCAGGAAGTGTGTAAATCGGGCATTGTGCAAATCAGGCAGCATGTGAACTGGGCAGTATGGAAATTGGGCACAATGTAAATTGGGCAGTGTGTAATTCAGGCATTGCCTAAATTGGGTAGTGTGCAAACCTGGCAGTGTAGGTCAGACAGTGTGTAAATCAGGCAGTGTGTAAAACAGGAAATTTTTTAATTTGGCAGTGTGTAAATCGGGCAGTGTGAAAATCGGGAAATGCATAAATTGGGCAGTGTGTAAAACAGGCAATGTGTTAATCGGGCAGTGTGTAGATCAGGCAGTGTTTAAACCATTTAGTGTGTAAATGAGCAGGATGCATATTTGGCAGTGTGTGAATCAGGCAGTGTGTAAATTGGACAGTATGCAAATTGGGCAGCGCATAAACCAGGCAGTGCATAAATCGGGCAGTGTGTAAACCAGGCAGTGTGTAAATTGGGCTGTGTGTAAATCAGGCAGTGTGTAAACCAGGCAGTGCATAAATGAGCAGTGTGTAAAAAAGGCAGTGCATAAATCGGGCAGTGTGTGAATCGGGCAGATTGGGCACAATGTAAATCGGGCAGTGTGTAAACCATGTAGTATGTAAATGAGCATCATGCAAATCTGGCAGTGTATTAATCGGGCACTTTGTAAATCGGGCAATGTGTAAATCGAGCAGTGTGTAAATCGGGCAATATGCAAACCAGGCAGTGTGTAAATGAGCAGTGTGCACATCAGGCAGTTTGTAAACCAGGCAGTGTGTAAACCAGGCAGTGTGTAAACCAGGCAGTATGTAAATGAGCAGTGTGCACATCAGGCAGTTTGTAAACCAGGCAGTGTGTAAATCAGGCAGTGTGTAAACCAGGCAGTGTGTAAATCAGACAGTGTGTAAACCAGGCAGTGTGTAAACCAGGCAGTGTGTAAATGAGCAGTGTGCAAATCAGGCAGTGTGTAAATCAGGCAGTGTGTGAATCAGGCAGTGTGTAAATCAGGCAGTGTGTAAATTGAGCAGTGTGTGAATCAGGCAGTGTGTAAATCAGGCAGTGTGTGAATCAGGCAGTGTGTAAATCAGGCAGTGTGTAAATCAGGCAGTGTGTAAATTGAGCAGTGTGTAAATCAGGCAGTGTGTAAATCAGGCAGTGTGTAAATTGAGCAGTGTGTGAATCAGGCAGTGTGTAAATCAGGCAGTGTGTGGATCAGGCAGTTTGTAAATCGGGAAGTGCATAAATCGGGCAGTGTGTAAAACAGGCAACTTCTAAATTTGGCAGTGTATAAATTGGGCAGTGTGTAAATCAGGCAGTGTCTAATCCAGGCAGTGTGTAAATCAGGAACTGCATAAATCAGGCAGTGTGTAAATCAGGCAGTGTGTAAATCAGGCACTTCAAAATTGGGCAGTGTGTAAATCGGGCAGTGTGTAAATTGGGCAGTGTGTAAATCGGGAAGAGCATAAATCGGGCATTGTGTAAAACAGGCAATTTCTAAATTTGGCAGTGGTAGATTGGGCAGTGTGTAAATCAGGCAGTGTGTAAATTGGGCAGTGTTTTAATCAGGCAGTGTGTAAATTGGGCAGTGTGTAAATCAGGCAGTGTACACATTTGGCAGTGTGTAAGGTGGGCAGTGTGTAAATCGGGCACTATGTCAATTGGGCAGTGTGTAAATCAGGCAGTGTGTAAACCAGGCAGTGCATAAATGAGCAGTGTCTAAAAAAGGCAGAGTGTAAAATAGGCAATTTGTAAATTTGGCAGTGTGTAAAACAGGCAATTGATGTTCAATGGCATTACCATCACTGAATCCCCCACTATCAACATCCTGCGGGTTACCACTGAACAGAAACTGAACTGGACCAGCCATATAAATACTGTGGCTACAAGAGCAGGTCAGAGGCGGGGAATCCTGCAGTGAGTAACTCACTTCCTGACTCCCCAAAGCCTGTCAACCATCTACTAGGCACAAGTCAGGAGTGTGATGGAATATTCTTCATTTGCCTGGATGAGTGCAGCTCCCACAACACTCAAGAAGCTTGACACTATCCAGGACAAAGCAACCACTTGATTGGCACCACATCCACAAACATTCACTCCCTCCACCACCAACGCACAGTAGCAGCAGTGTGTACGATCTACAAGATGCACTGCAGGAATTCACCAAGGTTCCTTAGACAGCACCTTCCAAACCCATGACCACTACCATCTAGAAGGACCAGGGCAGCAGATAGATGGGAAAACCACCACCTGGAAGATCCCCTCCAAGCCACTCACCATCCTGACTTGGAAATATATCGCCGTTCCTTCACTATCGCTGGGTTAAAATCATGGAACTTCCTCCCTAACAGCATTGTGGGTGTACCTACACCACATGGACTGCAGAAGTTCAAGAAGGCAGCTCACCACCACCTTCTCAAGGGGCAATTAGGGATGGGCAATAAATGTTGGCCCAGCCAGCAAAGCCCACACTCCATGAATGAATTTTAAAAAAACTCCATTTGTAAAAAAAATGCTCCTCTTAGGAGCTCATAACACAGTCATTCAGACACAGCCATTGAAACTCCAGTTGAAAAAAACTTACTCCTCTAAAGTGCTCATAAATATGTCAAAATAAACAAACAGCCATTCACAAAACTTTAATCCAATTAACTACTCATAACACTATCAATCAAACAAAGCCCTTGAGAACTGTGTCAACAACCCTGGTGAGCTAAATCAATTAGTGGGCTTGGGGATTAGCCAAGTGTTCATAATAAAATTCCATTGCACAACCATTTAAACAAACTTTCCAGAGCTCAATACAATAGAGCCTTTGAATTTGACAGAACAGATGGTTGGCCATCTGTTCAGTATTTTCAAAGGCTCAACAGATGTCTAAACTGTAAATCAATGTAAAAATTGAAGCACAGGGCCCAGACGGCACATAAATATCTGATTTCAATACTGTTGAAAGCATAAGAGCCCTCTATCAATTGGTGAAAGTACCCTAATGCACCTGAACACTTACACAATGCTGGTCAGTTTAATTGTCACTTATCTTTTAAGGACACAGCCTATGACAAATCACTCCACTAAAACATACTTAATTTATCATATAGTATCTAATTATTATTTTTGAGATTGGCATTTAAAAGGTTGAACCTGATATCACTTTTCAAGAGCGTCAGATCATGACCTACCAGTTTTCCCACGCTGGTCAAAAGTGTGATCAGCAGGAATTGGCTGGGAAATTTAAATTTATGGTTCCCTGTCTTCATTTTCAGCCATTAACATGGGTTTGCTCATCATTTGGGATGGGAAAATCTGACCTTTTGTAAATTAAGCACTGTAAATTGGGTGCTCTGTAAATTGATGGTGTGTAAATCAGTGGTGCATAAATCGATGGTGCATAAATTGAAGGTGTGTAAATCAAGGATGCATTAATCAATGGTGTGTAAATCAATGGTGCGTAAATCAATGGTGTGTAAATCAGATGGTGTGTAAATCGATGGTGCATAAATCATTGGTGCTTAAATTGAAGGTGTGTAAATCAATGGTGTGTTAATCGATGATGTGTAAACTGGATGGTGTGTAAATTGATGGTGCCTAAATAATGGTGCATTAATCTATGGTGCACAAATCAGTGCTTAAATTGGATGGTGTAATTGAATAGCATGTAAATCAATGGTGCGTAAACCAATGGTGAGTTAATCGATGGTGTGAAAATCAATGGTGTGTAAATCAGATGGTGTGTAAATCAATTGCGTGTAAATTGATGGTGTGTAGATGGATGGTGTGTAAATCAATGGTGCGATAATCGATGGTGAATAATTCGATGGTGTGATAATCGTTTGTGTGTAAATCAATGATGCGATAATCGATGGTGTGCAAATTGATGGTGCGATAAACCATGGTGTGTAAATCAATAGTGTATAAATCGGTGGTGTGTAAATGGATGGTGTGTAAATGGATGTTGTGTAAATCAATGGTGTGTAAATGGATGGTGTGTAAATTGATGTTGTGATAATCAATGGTGTGTAAATCGGTGGCGTGTAAATCAGGTGGTGTGTAAGTCATATGGTGCATAACTCGATGATACGCACATCGATGGTGCATAAATCGGATGGTATAAATCGATGATGTGTAAATCGATGGCGTGTAAATCGATGGCGTGTAAATCGATGGTGCGTAAATCGATGGTGCTTAAATCAATATGTGTGAATCAATAGCGTGGAAATCAGACTGTTTTCTGTCCAACAGTGAAAGTAAAGATTTACCTCCCTGGGTTTTACAGAGTGAATTGGTTTGGTGTGAGTTGGGTTCTTTAGCATTCTGCACACACTCGGGCTGCATCACAGAGCTAATTGTAGGCACTGGCAAAGTGTGAAGTGCAGGCCTGGAAGTGAAAAAGCCTTTTTGGAATGCTGAAAGACAGAAATGAGAATTATACGGTTACATTTAATAATGTTATTGGTAAATATGTAATTTTTACATGTTAAATATTTTAATATTATTATTTAGATATTAGAAATTTCAGTTATTAAGAAGATATGGTAGGTGAAAGAACTAGTCTTTTTTAATAAAATGATTGGTTCACTTTCTCTTTTTATTCAGTGCCCTTTTTATTGATCATTCCAGATCAGTAAGTTAATATTTCATTAGTGGGGTCATATTTATTGGCTCATTTCTTCATTTCTGATTTGCCCATTCTCCACTTCTGTTCTAAGTTTTCACTGGTTTACTTTGATTGAATGAAAAAGACATCACAGAAAAAGTTGGAAGAGTATGGTGGGAAAAGCAGAATGATAAAAGTGTGGGGTATGGGCAAAATGGTTGATATATTTCTGCTGCATTGCTCATCACAGCAGTTTATATTGTTTTTGAGGAGTGTTATATCAAGAAACATGAAAGGACGAGCATTTCTGTAAGGCCGTTCATGGTCACAGTATATCCCAAATCAATTTACAGTAAATGGAGAATTTGGAAGTGCATAGATTGTTGCAATGTTGCAGCCAATTTGCGCACAGCAAGCTCCCACAAATGCCAGTAAGATAGTTGACCACATTCTTTGTTTGTGATGTTTGTTGAAGGATAAATATTGGCCATGACACTGGGGAGAATGTCCTTGCACTTTATCAATTAATGTTCTTGGATCTTTGACATTGTTCTCAGAGAGCAGAGAACATCAGTTTACTGTCTCATCTGAAAGTAAGCACCTCCAACAATGCAGTGCTCCCTCAGTACTGACCCTCCAAGAGTGCAGCACTCCCTCAGTACTGACCCTCTGACAGTGCAGCACTCCCTCAGTACTGACCCTCTGACAGTGCAGCACTCCCTCAGTACTGACCCTCTGACAGTGCAGCACTCCCTCAGTACTGACCCTCTGACAGTGCAGCACTCCCTCAGTACTGACCCTCTGACAATGCCGCACTCCCTCAGTACTGACCCTCCGACAGTGCAGCACTCCCTCAGTACTCACCCCTGACAGTGCAGCGCGCCCTCAGTACTGACCCTCTGACAGTGCAGCACTCCCTCAGTACTGACCCTCTGACAGTGCAGCACTCCCTCAGTACTGACCCTCTGACAGTGCAGCGCTCCCTCAGTACTGACCCTCTGACAGTGCAGCGCTCCCTCAGTATTGACTCTCTGACAGTGCAGCACTCCCTCAGTACTGACCCTCTGACAGTGCAGCGCTCCCTCAGTACTGACCCTCCGACAGTGCAGCAATCCCTCAGTACTGACCCTCTGACAGTGCAGCACTCCCTCAGTATTGATCCTCTGACAGTGCAGCACTCCCTCAGTACTTTCCCGCTGACAGTACAGCACTCCCTCAGTACTGACCCTCCGACAGTGCAGCACTCCCTCAGTACTGACCCTCTGACAGTGCAGCACTCCTTCAGTACTGACCCTCCGACAGTGCCGCACTCTCTCAGTACTGACCCTCTGACAGTGCAGCACTTCCTCAGTACTGAACCTCTGACAGTGCAGCACTCCTTCAGTACTGACCCTCCGACAGTGCCGCACTCTCTCAGTACTGACCCTCTGACAGTGCGGCACTCCCTCAGTACTGACCCTTTGACAGTGCGGCACTCCCTCAGTACTGACCCTCTGACAGTGCAGCACTCTCTCTGTACTGACCCTCTGACAGTGCAGCACTCTCTCAGTACTGACCCTCTGACAGTGCAGCGCTCCCTCAGTACTGATCCTCTGACAGTGCAGCACTCTCTCAGTACTGACCCTCCGACAGTGCAGCGCTCCCTCAGTACTGACCCTCCGACAGTGCAGCACTCCCTCAGTACTGACCCTCTGACAGTGCCGCGCTCCCTCAGTACTGACCCTCTGACAGTGCAGCGCTCCCTCAGTACTTATCCTCCGACAGTGCAGCACTCCCTCAGTACTGACCCTCTGACAGTGCAGCGCTCCCTCAGTACTAACCCTCCGACAGTTAGGCACTCCCTCAGTACTGATCCTCCGACAGTGCAGCACTCCCTCAGTACTAACCCTCCGACAGTGCAGCACTCCCTCAGTACTAACCCTATGACAGTGCAGCACTCTCTCAGTACTGACGCTCTGACTGTAACATTCTCATATTGAGTCTGAGGACCTGCTATTTCATAAAAGTAACATCTTGCATCTCCGAGGTGCCTTTATCATAGGAAACATCCCAAGCTGCTTCTTGTGTGCAAAATAGAGGAAAGCTGACACTGAGTCAAAGAAGGAGATATCCAGAAGAATGATTGGTTTCTTGATCATAGAGGTAAGTTTTAATAAGTATTTACAGGAGGAAGAAGAGGCAGAAAGGTTTAGGTCAGTAACTGCAGGGTCTAGTGACTAGATGGCTGAACCATGATGCCATTGCTGGGGTGAGCACAGTGGGGCCTGCACCAAAGCCCAGAGGAATTGGAGGAATGCAGTGATCTTGGAGAATTGTGGAGCAGGAGGAATTTCCAGAGTGAGGGAGAGGCAAGGCCATATTGGGATTTGTAAATGCACAGGGGGAGGTGGATGATCAGGACTTGGAGTGAGGGGCGGAATGAACAGCAGAGATTTGCCTGTGCTCATGTTTATGGAGGAAGGAGACGGGGGGTTGGCCAGCACAGCATTGGATAGTTTGGGATTTTTACTCTGAAACCCACACAATTGAGTGACCGTTTCATTGTGATTTAAATAAGCCAAGGGGAGCTGATATTGCAGCTTGGTCCTTGTCTGATTTCTGTATATGATATGTTGTTTGAAAAACAGAAGTGGGTTAGAGTATGTTATTGAGGATGTATTATTGTATGTGTATAATTTAGAAGTTGTTGGGAATAAAGGGATGTTGATTAAAATAAATAATCATAAAATAGAATAAAGAGCAATAAAGGCAAGTATCCCATATGCCTTCTTAACCGCCTTACCTACCTGCCCTGCCCCCTTTAGGGACCTATGGGTTTGCACACCAATCTTCAGTACCTTCCAAGGTCCTATCTCATAGGGTAATCCCTCGCCTTGTTAGCCCTCCCCAAGTGTATTACCTCACACTTTTCCGGGTTGAATTCCATTTGCCACTGCTCTGCCCACCTGACCAGTCCATTGATATCCTCCTGCAGTTTATGGCTACCCTCCTCACTAATTACCACCCTACCAATTTTCGTGTCATCAGCAAACATCTTGATCATGCCCCCTACATTTAAGTCCAAATTATTTATGTACACCACAAACAGCAAGGGTCCCAGCACCGATCCCTGCGGAACCCCACAGGAAACAGACTCCCAGACACAGAAACATCCCTCTACCATCACCCTCTGCTTCCTGCCTCTCAGCCAATTTTGGATCCAATGTGCTACTTTGCCTTGGACCTCATGGGCTATTACTTTCTTGATCAGTCTGCCATGAGGGACCTTATGAAAAACCTTGCTAAAGTCCATGTAGACCACATCAAATGCATTATCCTCATCGATACTCCTGGTTACCTCCTCAAAAAATTTGATCAAATTTATCAAATACGACCTTCCCTTAGCAAATCCATGCTGACTATCCCTGAATAATCTGTGTCTCTCCAAGTGCAAGTATATTATGTGCCTCAGAATTCTTTCCAGTAACTTCCCCACCACCGAAGTTAGACTGACTGGCCTGGAATTTCCTGGTCTATTCCTCCCTTTTTTAAATAATGGGACAACGTTAGCAGTCCTCCAGTCCTCTGGCACCTCACCTTGGCCAGAGAGGATTTTAAAATTACTGCCTGGGCCCCTGATATCTCTTCCCTTGCCTCCCTCAACAGCCTGGGATACATTTCATCCAGGCCTGCGGATTTATCCACTTGTAAGGCTGCTAAACCCACTAGAATATCCTCTCTCTCTATGTTAATTTCCTCTAATATTTCAGAGTCCTCCACCCTGATGTCTTTACCTGCATTGTCCTTTTCCATTGTGAAGACCGACGCAAAGTATTCATTGAGGACTTCTTCTGGGTCCACACACAGATTATCTCTATGGTCCCGAATTGGTCCTACTCTTTCCCTAGTTATTCTCCTGCTCTTTATATACTTAAAAAACCCTTTGGGTTTTCCTTTATTCTACCCACCAATGCTGTCTCATGAACTCTCTTAGCTTTCCTAATTTCCTTTTTAAGTTAACCCCTGCACTTTTCATACTCCTCTAAGGACTCTGTCATATTGAGCCCTCAGTATCTGTCATAAGCTTCTCCTTTATTCTTAATCCTAACCTTTATGTCTCTTGACACCCAGGGTTCTCCAGACTTGGACCCCCGGCTTTGTCTTTACGGGAACATATTTGCTCTGTACTCTCGCTATTTCCTCCTTGAATGCCTCCCACTGCTCTGACACAGTTTTATCTGCAAGTAGCTGCTCCCACTCCACTTGGGCCAAATCGTATCTCATCTTAGTAAAATTAGCCTTTCCCCAGTTTAGAAGATTTATTCCTGGCCCAACCTTATCCTTTTCCATAACTATCCTAAATCTAACTGAGTTATGGTCACTCCTGACTTGTACCTTGTAGATGATGGAGAGGCTTTGGGGAGTCAGGAGGTGAGTTACTCACCACAGGATTCCCAGCCATCTGACAGATGGGGGTCACTGTCACCCTTGAGAGGCGGAGCCTCCTTCGGCAATGGAACCTTGGACATATTGAGGTAGCTGCTTCACTGCCTGTAAACCCTGGCAGCAGGATAGTGGCATCTTCTGTGGCCCCTTCCACCTTGGACTACCTGCTGGCCCTGAGCCCCTTGTACCTGCGCCTGTCCTCCCACAGGTCGCTGCCCTAGAAACTGCATTGGGACACCTGGTCTCCTCTCCCTTCTGTCCCTCTCTTCCTCCTCCTCAGAGGAGATGCCTCCAGCAGAGACCACAATCCCCATTCCCAGGGTAAGGGAAGGCTGTCTGATACCTGGAAGGACCCAAGTGTTATGAATCCTCTGGAGTCCTGAACTGAAGCTTGTTATTTCTGTCAAAGCAGCTCTGAAGCAAAATGAAGTTGTCCTGTTCACACAAGCAGCAGCAACTTATAAGCTAAAGTACAAACAACTCACATTAGCGAGTCCACTCACCCCTCTTATCCCACCTGTGGATGAGGTTTTGAAAATGTGGTCTACCCACCTGCCCGTTGCGCCCATGCGACACCCTGAAAATCGCATGGGCTGCAAAAACTCCGAGACAATAGGTGCCTCAAGGGCCTTAACTGGCCTGTTAACTAATGGTGGGCGGGCATCCATCTTCATCACGCGCCCGCCTAGAGAAATATAGCAAGGGGGCGTGGTGGTGTGGGGACACAAGCCCAAGGTCATCGCGTGTCATATTACCCTTGGACGTGTTGGCAACGTGTTCGCACACCCAACTTCAAATTCTGGCCGTAGTGTATTTGGATTTCCAGAAGGCATTCGATAAGATGCCTCATAAAAAGTTATTGCACAAGATGGGAGCTCATGGTACTGGGGGTAATGTATTAGCATGGATTGAGGATTGGATAACACACAGAAGACAGAGTCGGGATTAATGTGTCTTTTTCAGGTTGGAAAGATGTAACTAGTGGAGTTTCACAAGGACCAGTCCTAGGGCCTCAATTATTAACTACCTATATTAATGACTTGGAGGAGGGGGCAGAGTGTAATGTATCCAGATTTTCAGATGATACAAAAATAGATAGGAGGGCATGTTGTGATGAGGACATAAGGAATCTGCAAGGGGATAGATGGGTTGAGTGAGTGGGCAAAAACTTGGCAGATGGAGTTTAAAGTGAGGTCATGCCCATTGATAGGAAGAATCAAAAGGCAGACTATTATTTAAATGGAGAGAGACTCCAAAGAAGTGCAGCACAGAGGGATCTGGGTGTTATAGTGCATGAAACACAAAAAGTTAGCATGCAGGTGCAGCAAGTAATTAAGAAGACAAATGGAATTTTGGCCTGTGTTGCTAGGGGGGCTGGAGTTTAAAAATAGGGAAGTCTTGTTACAACTGTACAGGGTGTTGGTGAGGCCGCACCTGGACTACTGTGTACAGTTTTGGTCCCATATTTAAGAAAGGATTTACTGACATTGGAGGCAGTTCAACAGAGATTCACTAGGCTGATTCCTGGGATGAAGGGGTTGACTTATCAAGAACAGGTAAACAGGTTAGGCCTTTATTCATTAGAGTTTAGAAGAATGAGGGGTGATCTTATTGAAACGTATAAGATTCTGAGGGGGCTTGACAGGGTAGATGTTGAGAAGATGTTTCCACTAGTGGGGGAATCTCGAACTGGGGGACATAGTTACAGAATAAGGGGACACTCATTTAAAACTGAGATGTGAAGGAATTTCTTCTCCCAGAGGGTAGTGAATGTCTGGAATTCTCTACCCCGGAGAGTTGTGGAGGTTAGATCACTGAAAGTATTTAAAGAGGAGGTAGATAGATTTTTGATATATCGGGGAGTTGAGGGCTATGAGGAGCTGGCACGAAAGAGGAGTTGAGGCCTGGGGCAGATCAGCCATGATCTTATTGAATGGCAGGGCAGGCATGAGGGGCTGAATGGCCTACTCCTGCTCCTATTTCTTATGTTCTTATGGTCTTATGCCCTAGACCAGGGCGGTGGAGTGGCCCACATTAGGCTCCTCACTCACTGTGAGGAGCGGCCATCGCGCTGACTGGTGGGGATGTGGACCCTGCCTGCAGTGATCGGGAGGATCCTGCACCACATCATCCCTCTCTCAATGCAGCTGTGAGTGTCTCTCTCTCTCCTGCTTTTGACTCTGCTGCCGTGTACTAATTATCTCCACTTTGCTTCATAAGGAGCTCTGCCAAAAAACCAACACCCTCAGTTCCATCCAGGCCCTCACCTCCAGCTAATAGGACACTCCTCCATTGTAGAGCTGGAAATAAGCAGCCTGGAAGACCCGTCACAGCGCCTGCCCACACACTGCACCAGCGCAGAGACACACACCTCGGTGGGACCTAGATCTAGTGCAGGCTCAGGTTCACAACCTGGTGGTCGCTGCACAGACACGTGTCCACAGCAGGAGGAGGCAGGTTCAGCTGAGCTCCCCGGCACTCGGAGGGCTGCTGGGTAAGAGGCGTCAGTGAGGCCCGAGTCAGATGACGAGTCTTTGGATTCGGCCTTTCCAACTCATCGTGGAGAGTCAGCAGAAGGTGGGGGAACATCACACAGAGCTGTTGGAGGCCCTCAGCAGAGTCGGAGGAGTGCGTCCGCCTGCTCTCTGATGAAGTGGTGCCCACATGTGCCCGTATGGAGGTCTCCATGGGGAGGATGGCGGACGCCATGGAGACCCTGGTCCAGCAGAACGTGGAGATGTGCGCAGACCTGCCCTCCATCACGGGAGCCATGGGTGAGTTCCTGCAGTGGCAACGCGAGAGGGAAACAGGCACCTCGACATCCCTCCAGGTGCTCCTTCCCCTCAAGGAGTCAGGCCAGGGCCCTCGGGCACCCGAAGGGAGGAGGAGCGGCAGCTGAACACCCCTGGGTCACCCACTCAGGAAACTCAGAGGCTGTTCTCCTCCTCTGAGCCCCTTTTGCCTGTCAGTCCCTCAACTTCATCCTCTGTCACCAGAGAGGATGCAGCTGGCCCACAGGAGGACAGCCAAAGCAAGCCAGGACCCTCAGGTCTTCAGCTCTCCAGAGGACCCACGCTAACATCATCAGAGGCAACAGGGCCGATCATTGCCCAGGCTGTCCCCACCCCTGCTGTGGATGTCAGGGTAGCACCTGGAGGAAATGGTCGGCCCAGAAAAGTTAAGAAATTCTGATCACAAATAGTTGTGCAGGGGGAACACAGTTTGTCATTTTATGATCTGAAAATATATCCACTTTCAGTGAATAATGTGTAATGGTGTCTTTCAGCTTCATTTACAGGCTTTGTGAGTCTTGCCCCCCATGTCCCCCACCAATAACAGTTCAGCTGGACACAGCCGGACCATGAGTGATTCTGGAGGGGGAAATGTGTGTGTGTGTGGGGCAGGGCATTTCGGAGCCTCGTGTGAGCCTCTCCCACACACACGGAGCTTTTCCCCCATCACCCAGCTCACTGTCCTGTGCATTCTGAACACTGCCCACTGGGATTCACTTTCTGTTGTCCATCTGAGCTGCATCTCCACCCAGCCACTGGCCGCACTCCCTGCAGCACCTGTGCCCGTCCAACACGAGACTCTGCTCACTTCCGATTTCAGAAGCATGCTGCTTGTTACATATGTATTCAGCTCCCCCGTCCTTTCCCCTCCCCCAGTCACCCATGTCCTTTCCCTGGCATGTTGACCACCCGGCATCACCTTCCACCTCCCCATCGTCACCTACCAACCTGAGCTCTTAATTTTTTGGGATCCAGGTGAACATGCACGTTCCCTTCCTTCCTAAAAGTCCCACCCCCATTCACATTAACCTCCCTGACCTCCTCCTTCCCGCCCCCATAGTCCATATCTGCCTCTGATTCCCCACCAACCACCCTCACTGTCCCTTCTAGTGCTACAGTCGCACCCTCACCCTCCCACTCACGCTGCCCTCTCTCACACTCACCATTCCCTCCTACCACTACTGACCCCCCCTTGAACATTCACTTGGACAGCCCATACTTACTCCTTCCTCACCCTGGGCTCATTCCTCCACCTGGACTCCTTCCCGCCTCCGAACGCCTTCCCTTACACCTTCCTACACCCTTACACCAACATTCTCAATTTCCACGATCTGCCCCGCTGCACTCTCCTCCCTGGGTACACCTTCCCCTTCAGGTCAAATCTAGACCTTTCTCCTTCATCCCCCACTACACCTTCCTCTCCCACTCACAGCTGGACCTTACCATCCCCCCCTTGACAATCATCCATAGCAGCCCATGGCCAAGCCCCTGATGCCCTGAAGCAGACCCCAGACATCAACGGTCACCTCCCACCTTCCATGTGCTGCTTCGTGGGGGAGCCATGTCCATGAGAATCCACCCAGCATGTGACGGACATCTTCCTCCAGGGTCTGGTAGCTGTGGGGCTGCAGCATCATCTGCTCCTCGGGTGTCTGCGATTTGAGCAAGGACCTAAAGGTAAGTCCCGACTTCTGCACATCACATTGTCAAGACATGTTCTGGGTCCGCAAATTTTTCTGCCAATGTGAGTGGTAAATTTGACGTGGATGGATGATTCCAGATTTGTCTCGGAGTTGCTGAGCTACAATCTGAGCTATAGAATTGTGAGATATCGGGGAGGGGGAGAGTTACCTGCCACTTTGTCCCAGTAGGCTGTCACACCCTTGAGGTTAAGTAGGAACTGGTCAATGGTCAGAGACAGGAGGATGTGACTGAGAGTCAGACAGGTGAGGGGAATCGGCATGTAGTGTTGGAGGAGCCTCACCCTTTGACTTTAACCGACAGGTATGAGGTACTTCTACCTGTGTGGCTGAGAACAAGGACTGTAGAGTGGATGGGAAACTGACCATTGAACAAAGGTGAAAAGGCCATTCATGTGGGAGGACTGAAAAAGAATGTGGTAGTGATAGGGACATGATGGTCAGGGGGATAGATACTGTTCTCTGCAGCTGTGACCAGGAGCTCCAAAGGCTGTGTTCCCTGCCTAATGCCAGGGTTAAGGACATCTCTTTGTGGGTGGAGAACTTGCAGTGTAGAGGAGGAAACCAGTTGTTGGCAGGAATTAAGGTAATTAGTACCTGCGGAGAAAAAGCATTAGAGAATCCTAAGGGACTAAAAACCTGGGACCTGATGGCTTACATCCTAGGGTCCTCAAAGAGTTAACCGCAGGGATAGTGGATACAGCAATTGTGATTTTCCAAAATTCCCTAGATTCCAAAATGTATTGGATGTTAGCACAACCACTCAAGAATGGAAGGAGTGGGAAAACAGGGAACTACAGGCCAGTTAGCCAGACATCAGTCATCAGAAACATCCCGGAATATCTCATTAAGGAATTCTTAAAAACACACTTAGAAAATCACAGTATGATGAGACAAAGTCAACATGGTTTTACAAAAGATAATCATGTTTGGCGAGTTTATTAGAGTTTTTTGAGGATATGACTAGTAGATAAAGGGGAGCCAGTAAATGTAGTATACTTGGATTTCCAAAAGATATTTGAGAAGATGCCGCACTAACGCTTCTCCCATGCCCTGGGAGATGCATTACCAGCAGCAGCCACTGCCTCCCGGTGGTGCTACCGAGCAATGTATAGCTGCTGGCCTCTGATTGGCTGGCAGCTTTTGAGGGTGGAGATATCAGCCCCATGCCCCCCCACCACCGCACCCCCCAATTTCCTTGCTCTAAGGGAAGGCCCATCACTGCCCACTGATTGGCATTTAATATGACAGGGCTTCCTGCAAAGGGGTGACACAGGGTCCACCCCAGCTCTCCAGCCAGCAGGAGGGAAAGTTGATTTGAAGCTGAAGATCAGCCAAGGTCACACTGAAGGCAGAGCAGGTTCGAGGGGCCTGTGGCCTATTCCTACTCCTGCTTCTTAATTTCTTAGAGCTTCTGACAGTGACTCCGGGTGCACTCTAACCAGAGCTTTGTACATAAAAGCGTGACTTCTACCCCCTTGTATTCTAGTCCTCAAGAATATGGCACTGGTAACAGTGTCTGCCAGTGGCGACAATGAGTGACAGTGCTAAGTGTGTGTGACAGTGGTGACAGTATGTGACAGTGGTAATAGTGCCTGGCAAAGGTAACAGTGTCTGTCATTGGTAACATTCTGTGTGGCAGTGGTAACACTGTGACAGTGGTGACATTGAGTGAAGGTGATAACTGTGTTTGACAGTGATGACAATATAGTGCAGTGGTAGCAACATGTGGCAGTGGTGACAGTTTGGCAGTGGTGAGAGTAGTAACAGTGCAGGGAAGTTGTAACAGTGTGTAAAAGTGTTAACAACGTTTGACAGTGGTAACAGCATGTGGCAGTGGTAACAGCGAATAACAGTGGTAACAGTGAGTGACAGTGGTAACAGTGAGTGACAGCTGTAACAGTGAGTGACAGTGGTAACAGTGAGTGGCAGTGGTAACAGTGAGTGACAGTGGTAACAGTGTGTAACAGCGTGTGGCAGTGGTAACAGCGTGTGGCAGTGGTAACAGTGAGCGACAATGGTAACAGTGAGTGACAGTGGTAACAGTGGTAACAGCGTGTGGCAGTGGTAACAGCATGTGGCAGTGGTAACAGTGAGCGACAATGGTAACAGCATGTGACAGTGGTAACAGCGTGTGACAGTGGTAACAGTGAGCGACAATGGTAACAATGAGTGGCAGTGGTAACAGCGTGTGACAGCGGTAACAGCATGTGGCAGTGGTAACAGCGTGTGGCAGTGGTAACAGCGTGTGGCAGTGGTAACAGCGTGTGGCAGTGGTAACAGTGAGTGACAGTGGTAACAGTGAGTGACAGTGGTAATAGTGAGTGCCAGTGGTAATAGTGAGTGCCATTGGTAATAGTGAGTGCCAGTGGTAATAGTGAGTGACAGTGGTAACAGTGAGTGACAGTGGTAACAGTGAGTGACAGTGGTAATAGTGAGTGCCAGTGGTAATAGTGAGTGGCTGTGGTAACAGTGAGTGGCAGTGGTAACAGTGAGTGGCAGTGGTAACGGCGAGTGTGAGTTGTAACAGTGAGTGGCAGTGGTAAAGGTGTGTTGCAGTGGTAACAGTGAGTGGCACTGGTAACAGTGTCTGCCAGTGGTGATGGTGGTAACAGTGTGTGGCATTGGTAACAGTGTCTGGCATTGGCAACAGTGAGTGGCAGTGATAACAGTGAGTGGCAGTGGTAACAGTGAGTGGCAGTGGTAACAATGAGTGCCAGTGGTAATAGTGAGTGCCAGTGGTAATAGTGAGTGGGGCAGTGGTAATAGTGAGTGGCTGTGGTAATAGTGAGTGGCAGTGGTAAAGGCGTGTTGCAGTGGTAACAGTGAGTGGCACTGGTAACAGTGTCTGTCAGTGGTGATGGTGGTAACAGTGTGTGGCATTGGTAACAGTGTCTGGCATTGGCAACAGTGAGTGGCAGTGGTAACAGTGAGTGGCAGTGGTAACAGTGAGTGGCAGTGGTAACAGTGAGTGCCAGTGGTAATAGTGAGTAGCAGTGGTAATAGTGAGTGGGGCAGTGGTAATAGTGAGTGGCTGTGGTAATAGTGAGTGGCAGTGGTAACAGCGTGTGGCCGTGGTGACTGTGACTGGCGGTGGTGACCGTGACTGGCAGTGGTAACAGTGTGTGACAGTGGGCCCAGTGTGTGACTGTGGGCCCAGTGTGTAACAGTGGTAAGGATGAGTGTAACAGCGGTAAGGGTGGGTGGCAGTGGTAAGGGTGGGTGGCAGTGGTAACAGTGGGTGGCAATGGTAACAGTGAGTGGCAGTGGTAACAGCGTGAGGCAGTGGTAACAGTGAGTGGCAGTGGTAACAGTGAGCGGCAGTGGTAATAGTGAGTGGCAGTGGTAATAGTGGGTAGCAGAGGTAATAGTGAGTGGCAGTGCTAACAGCGTTTGGCAGTTGTAATAGTGAGTGGCAGTGGTAATAGTGAGTGGCAGTGGTAACAGTGAATGATAGAGGTAACAATGAGTGACCATGGTAACAGCGTGTGGCAGTGGTAATAGTGTCTGTTAGTGGTGAAGGTGGTAACAGTGCATGGCGGTGGTGACAATGAGAGACATTGCTAACTGTGTGTGACAGTGGTGACAGTATAAGAAAGAGGTAATAAAGCCTGGCAAAGGTAACAGTGTCTGTCATTGGTAACATTGTGTGTGGTTGTAGTTACAGCGTGTGACAGAGGTAAGAGTGAGTGACAGGGGTAACAGTGAGTGACAGGGGTAACAGTGGTAACAGAGAGTGGCAGTGGGCCCATTATGTGACAGTGGAAGGGTGAGTGGCAGCGGTAACAGCGTATGGCAGTGGTAACAGTGTGTGGCATTGGTAACAGTGTCTGGCATTGGCAACAGTGAGTGGCAGTGGTAACAGTGAGTGGCATTGGTAACAGTTAGTGGCAGTGGTAACAGTAAGTGGCAGTGGCAACAGCGAGTGGCAGTGGTAACAGTGAGTGGCAGTGGTAACAGTGAGTGGCAGTGGTAACAGTGAGTGCCAGTGGTAACAGTGAGTGGCATTGGTAACAGCGTGTGACAGTGGTAACAGTGACTGACAGTGGTAACAGCATGTGGTAGTGATGACAGCGTGTGGCAGTGGTAACTGTGACTGGTAGTGGTGACTGTGACTGGCAGTGGTAACAGTGTGTGACAGTGGGCCATGTGTGTGACTGTGGGCCCAGTGTGTAACAGTGTTAAGGATGAGTGGCAGTGGTAAGGGTGAGTGGCAGTGGTAATGCTGGGTGGCAGTGGTAATGCTGGGTGACAGTGGTAATGCTGGGTGACAGTGGTAAGGGTGGGTGGCAGTGGTAACAGTGAGTGGCAGTGGTAACAGCGTGTGGCAGTGGTAACAGCGTATGGCAGTGGTAACAGCGTATGGCAGTGGTAACAGCGTATGGCAGTGGTAACAGTGAGTGGCAGTTGTAACAGTGAGTGGCAGTTGAAATAGTGAGTGGCAGTGGTAGCAGTGAGTGGCAGTGGTAACAGCGAATGGCAGTGGTAACAGTGAATGGCAGTGGTAATAGTGAGTGGCAGTGGTAACAGTGAGTGGCAGTGGTAACAGTGAGTGGCAGTGGTAACAGTGAGTGGCAGTGGTAACAGCATGTGACAGCGGTAACAGTGAGTGGCAGTGTTAACATGGAGACAGTGGTAACAGAGAGTGGAAGTGGCAACACTGTGAGCCAGTGATAACAGCATGTGGCAGTGGTAACAGCATGTGGCAATGGTTACAGTGAGTGTCAGTGGTAACAGTGAATGTCAGTGGTAACAGTGTGTGGCCGTGGTAACAGTGAGAGGCAGTGGTAACAGCGAGTGTGAGTGGTAACAGCGAGTGGCAGTGGAAACAGTGTGTGGCAGTGGTAACAGCATGTGACAGTGACCCCAGTGTTGCACATTGTAGCAGTGAGCAACAGTGGTAACAGTGTGTGCCATTGGTAACAGCGAGTGACAATGGTAACTGCGAGTATCAGTGGCAACAGCATGAGGCAGAGGTAACAGTGAGTAGTAGTGGTAACAGCGAGTGGCAGTGGTAACTGTGAGTGGCAGTGGTGACAGTCTGTGGCAGTGGTAACGGTGAGTGGCAGTGATAATAGTTGGTGGCAGTGGTAATAGTGAGTGACAGTGGTAATAGTGAGTGGCAGTGGTAACAGCGGTTGGCAGTGGTAACAGTGAGTGGCAGTTGCAGCAGTGAATGATAGAGGGATAAACGAGTGACAGTGGTATCTGTGAGTGGCAGTGGTAACTGTGAGTGGCAATGGTAAGAGTGAGTGGCTGTGGTAACAGTGAGTGGCTGTGGTAAAAGTGAGTGACAGTGGTAACAGTGAGTGGCAGTGGTAACAGTGAGTGGCAGTGGTAAAAGTGAGTGGCAATGGTAACAGTGAGAGGCAGTGGTAATAGTTAGTGGCAGTAGAAACAGCATGTGACAGTGGTAACAGTGAGTGGCAGTGGTAACAGTGAGTGGCAGTGGTAACAGTGAGTGGCAGTGGTAACAGTGAGTGGCAGTGGTAACGGTGAGTGGCAGTGGTAACGGTGAGTGGCAGTGTTAATGGTGAGTGGCAGTGGTAACGGTGAGTGGCAGTGGTAACGGTGAGTGGCAGTGGTAACAGTGAGTGGCAGTGGTAACAGTGCGTGGCAGTGGTAACAGCATGTGACAATGGTAACAGCATGTGACAGTGGTAACAGCATGTGACAGTGGTAACAGTGAGTGGCAGTGTTAACATGGAGACAGTGGTAACAGAGAGTGGCAGTGGCAACACCGTGAGGCAGTAGTCACAGCGTGAGCCAGTGGTAACAGCATGTGGCAGTGGTAACAGCGAGTGGCAGTGGGCCATGTGTGTGCCAGTGGTTACAGTAAGTGACCGTGGTAACATCGAGTGGCAGTGGTAACAGCGCGTGGCAATGGTTACAGTGAGTGGCAGTGGTAACAGTGTGAGGCAGTGGTAACAGCGTGAGGCACTGGTAACAGGGTGTGACAGTGGTAACAGTGTGAGGCAGTGGTAACTTCGAGTAGCAGTGGTAACAGCGAGTGGCAGTGGTAACTTCGAGTGGCAGTGGTAACAGTGAGTGGCAGTGGGCCATGTGTGTGCCAGTGGTTACAGTGAGTGACCGTGGTAACATCGAGTGGCAGTGGTAACAGCGCATGGCAATGGTTACAGTGTGAGGCACTGGTAACAGGGTGTGACAGTGGTAACAGTGTGTGGCAGTGGTAACAGCGTGTGACAGTGACCCCAGTGTTGCACATTGTAGCAGTGAGCAACAGTGGCAACAGCATGTGGCATTGGTAACAGCGAGTGACAGTGGTAACTCCGAGTGGAAGTGGTAACAGTGAGTGGCAGTGGTAACAGTGAGTGGCAGTGGTAACAGTGAGTGGCAGTGGTAACGGTGAGTGGCAGTGTTAACGGTGAGTGGCACGGGTGACTGTGTGGCATTGGTAACTGTGTGTGGCAGTTGAAACAGTGAGTGGCAGTGGTAACAGTGAGTGGCAGGATTATAGTTGGTGGCAGTGGTAATAGTGAGTGACAGTGGTAATAGTGAGTGGCAGTGCTAACAGCGGTTGGCAGTGGTAACAGAGAGTGGCAGTGGTAACAGCGGTTGGCAGTGGTAACAGTGAGTGGCAGTGGCAACAGTGAGTGGCAGTTGCAGCAGTGAATGATAGAGGGATAAACGAGTGACAGTGGAAACTGTGAGTGGCAGTGGTAACAGTGAGTGGCAGTGTTAATGGTGAGTGGCAGTGTTAATGGTGAGAGGCAGTGGTAACGGTGAGTGGCAGTGGTAACGGTGAGTGGCAGTGGTAACAGTGAGTGGCAGTGGTAACAGTGTGTGTCAGTGGTAACAGCATGTGACAATGGTAACAGCATGTGACAGTGGTAACAGCATGTGACAGTGGTAACAGCATGTGACAGTGGTAACAGCGAGTGGCAGTGGTAATAGTGAGTGGTAATGGTAACAGCGAGTGGCAGTGGTAACAGCGAGTGGCAGTGGTAACAGTGAGTGGCAGTGGTAACAGTGAGTGGCAGTGGTAACGGTGAGTGGCAGTGGTAACAGTGAGTGTGAGTGGTAATAGTGAGTGGCAGTGGTAATAGTGAGTAGCAGTGGTAACAGTGAGAGGCAGTGGTAACAGCGAGTGTGAGTGGCAACAGCGTGAGGCAGAGGTAACAGCGAGTGGCAGTGGAAACAGTGTGTGGCAGTGGTAACAGCGTGTGAGAGTGACCCCAGTGTTGCACATTGTAGCAGTGAGCAACAGTGGTAACAGTGTGTGCCATTGGTAACAGCGAGTGACAATGGTAACTGCGAGTAGCATTGGATACAGCGAGTGGCAGTGGTAACAGTGAGTGGCAGTGGTAATAGTGAGTGGCAGTGGTAACAGTGAGTGGCAGTGGTAATAGTGAGTGGCAGTGGTAACAGCGAGTGGCAGTGGTAACAGCGAGTGTCAGTGGTAACAGCGAGTGGCAGTGGTAACAGCGAGTGACAGTGGTAACAGTGTGTGGCAGTGGTAACAGCGTGTGACAGTGACCCCAGTGTTGCACATTGTAGCAGTGAGCAACAGTGGTAACAGCATGTGGCATTGGTAACAGCGAGTGACAGTGGTAACTGCGAGTGGAAGTGGTAACAGTGAGTGGCAGTGGTAACAGTGAGTGGCAGTGGTAACGGTGAGTGGCAGTGTTAACGGTGAGTGGCACGGGTGACTGTGTGGCATTGGTAACTGTGTGTGGCAGTTGAAACAGTGAGTGGCAGTGGTAACAGTGAGTGGCAGGATTATAGTTGGTGGCAGTGGTAATAGTGAGTGACAGTGGTAATAGTGAGTGGCAGTGCTAACAGCGGTTGGCAGTGGTAACAGAGAGTGGCAGTGGTAACAGCGGTTGGCAGTGGTAACAGTGAGTGGCAGTGGCAACAGTGAGTGGCAATTGCAGCAGTGAATGATAGAGGGATAAACGAGTGACAGTGGTAACTGTGAGTGGCAGTGGTAACAGTGAGTGGCAGTGGTAACAGTGAGTGGCTGTGGTAACAGTGAGTGGCAGTGGTAACAGCGTGTGACAGTGGTAACAGTGCCTGGCAGTGGTAACAGTGAGTGGCAGTGGTAACAGCGAGAGGCAGTGGTAATAGTTAGTGGCAGTAGAAACAGCATGTGACAGTGGTAACAGCGAGTGGCAGTGGTAACAGTGAGTGGCAGTGGTAACAGCGAGTGGCAGTGGTAACAGTGAGTGGCAGTGGTAACAATGAGTGGCAGTGGTAACAGTGAGAGTCAGTGGTAACAGTTAGTGGCAGTAGAAACAACATGTGACAGCGGTAACAGCATGTGACAGTGGTACAGCGAGTGGCAGTGGTAACGGTGAGTGACAGTGGTAACGGTGTGTGGCACTGGTGACTGTGTGGCATTGGTAACTGTGTGTGGCAGTTGAAACAGTGAGTGGCAGTGGTAACAGTGAGTGGCAGGATTATAGTTGGTGGCAGTGGTAATAGTGAGTGACAGTGGTAATAGTGAGTGGCAGTGCTAACAGCGGTTGGCAGTGGTAACAGTGAGTGGCAGTGGCAACAGTGAGTGGCAGTTGCAGCAGTGAATGATAGAGGGATAAACGAGTGACAGTGGAAACTGTGAGTGGCAGTGGTAACAGTGAGTGGCAGTGTTAATGGTGAGTGGCAGTGGTAACGGTGAGTGGCAGTGGTAACGGTGAGTGGCAGTGGTAACAGTGAGTGGCAGTGGTAACAGTGTGTGGCAGTGGTAACAGCATGTGACAATGGTAACAGCATGTGACAGTGGTAACAGCATGTGACAGTGGTAACAGCATGTGACAGTGGTAACAGTGAGTGGCAGTGTTAACATGGAGACAGTGGTAACAGAGAGTGGCAGTGGCAACACCGTGAGGCAGTGGTAACAGCGTGAGCCAGTGGTAACAGCATGTGGCAGTGGTAACAGCGAGTGGCAGTGGGCCATGTGTGTGCCAGTGGTTACAGTAAGTGACCGTGGTAACATCGAGTGGCAGTGGTAACAGCGCGTGACAATGGTTACAGTGAGTGGCAGTGGTAACAGTGTGAGGCAGTGGTAACAGCGTGAGGCACTGGTAACAGCATGTGACAGTGGTAACAGTGTGAGGCAGTGGTAACAGCGTGTGACAGTGACCCCAGTGTTGCACATTGTAGCAGTGAGCAACAGTGGTAACAGCATGAGGCATTGGTAACAGCGAGTGGCAGTGGTAACTTCAAGTGGCAGTGGTAACAGTGAGTGGCAGTGGGCCATGTGTGTGCCAGTGGTTACAGTGAGTGACCGTGGTAACATCGAGTGGCAGTGGTAACAGCGCATGGCAATGGTTACAGTGTGAGGCAGTGGTAACAGTGTGAGGCAGTGGTAACAGCGTGAGGCACTGGTAACAGGGTGTGACAGTGGTAACAGTGTGTGGCAGTGGTAACAGCGTGTGACAGTGACCCCAGTGTTGCACATTGTAGCAGTGAGCAACAGTGGTAACAGCATGTGGCATTGGTAACAGCGAGTGACAGTGGTAACTGCGAGTGGAAGTGGTAACAGTGAGTGGCAGTGGTAACAGTGAGTGGCATTGGTAACGGTGAGTGGCAGTGTTAACGGTGAGTGGCACGGGTGACTGTGTGGCATTGGTAACTGTGTGTGGCAGTTGAAACAGTGAGTGGCAGTGGTAACAGTGAGTGGCAGGATTATAGTTGGTGGCAGTGGTAATAGTGAGTGACAGTGGTAACATTGAGTGACAGTGGTAACAGCGAGTTGCAGTGGTAACAGTGAGTGGCAGTGGTAACAGTGAGTGGCAGTGGTAACTGTGAGAGGCAGTGGTAATAGTTAGTGGCAGTAGAAACAGCATGTGACAGTGGAAACAGCGAGTGGCAGTGGTAACAGTGAGTGACAGTAGTAACAGCGAGAGGCAGTGGTAACAGTGAGTGGCAGTGGTAACAGTGAGAGGCAGTGGTAATAGATATTGGCAGTAGAAACAGCATGTGACAGTGGTAACAGCATGTGACAGTGGTAACAGCGAGTGGCAGTGGTAACAGTGAGTGACAGTGGTAACAGCGAGTGACAGTGGTAACAGTGAGTGGCAGTGGTAACAATGAGTGGCAGTGGTAACAGCGTGAGGCAGTGGTAACAGCGTGATGCAGTGGTAACAGCGTGCGGCAGTGGTAACAGCGAGTGCCAGTGGTAACAGCGTGTGACAGTGGGCCCTGTGTGTGCCAATCTTAACAGTGAGTGACCATGGTAACAGCGAGTGGCAGTGGTAACAGGGTCTGGCAGTGGTAACAGCGTGTGGCAGTGGTAACAGCGCTGGCAGTGGTAACAGTGAGTGGCAGTGCTAACAGCAAGTGGCAGTGGTAACAGCTTGAGGCACTGGGAACAGCTTCAGGCAGTGGCAACAACGTGTGGCAGTGGTAACAGCGTGTGACAGTGACCAAAGTATGTGACAGTGTAGCAGTGAGTAACAGTGGCAACAGCGTGTGGCAGTGGTAACAGCGAGTGGCAGTGGTAACAGCGAGTGGCAGTGGTAACGGTGAGTGGCAGTGGTAACAGTGAGTGGCAGTGGTAACAGCGAGTGGCAGTGGTAACAGCGAGTGGCAGTGGTAACGGTGAGTGGCAGTGGTAACAGTGAGTGGCAGTGGTAACAGTGAGTGGCAGTGGTAACGGTAAGTGGCAGTGGTAACGGTGAGTGGCAATGCTAATGGTGAGTGGCAGTGGTAACGGTGAGTGGCAGTGGTAAAGGCGTGTTGCAGTGGTAACAGTGAGTGGCATTGGTAAAAGTGTGTGGCATTGGTAACTGTGTGGGGAAGTTGTAACAGTGAATGATAGAGGGATAAACGAGTGACAATGGAAACTTTGAGTGGCAGTGGTAACAGTGAGTGGCTGTGGTAACAGTGAGTGGCAGTGGTAACAGTGAGTGGCAGGGGTAACAGCGTGTGGCAGTGGTAACAGTGAGAGGCAGTGGTAATAGTGAGTGGCAGTAGTAACAGCATGTGACAGTGGTAACAGCGAGTGGCAGTGGTAACAGTGAGTGGCAGTGGAAGCAGCGTGATGCAGTGGTAACAGCGTGTGGCAATGGTAATAGCGTGTGGCAGTGGTAACAGCTTGAGGCAGTGGTAACAGCATGTGACAGTGGGCCCTGTATGTGCCAATGGTAACAGTGAGTGACCGTGGTAACAGTGAGTGGCAGTGGTAACAGTATGTGACAGTGTAGCAGTGAGTAATAGTGGTAACAGCATGTGGCATTGGTAACACTGTGTGGCAGTGGTAAAAGCGAGTTGCAGTGGTAACAGTGAGTGGCAGTGGTAACAGTGAGTGACAGTGGTAACAGCGAGTGTCAGTGGCAACAGCGTGTGGCAGTGGTAACAGTGAGTGGCAATGGTAACAGCGAGTGGCAGTGGTAACAGCAAGTGGCAGTGGTAACAGCGAGTGGCAGTGGTAATAGTGAGTGGTAATGGTAACAGCGAGTGGCAGTGGTAACAGCGAGTGGCAGTGGTAACAGTGAGTGGCAGTGGTAACAGTGAGTGGCAGTGGTAACGGTGAGTGGCAGTGGTAACAGTGAGTGTGAGTGGTAATAGTGAGTGGCAGTGGTAATAGTGAGTAGCAGTGGTAACAGTGAGAGGCAGTGGTAACAGCGAGTGTGAGTGGCAACAGCGTGAGGCAGAGGTAACAGCGAGTGGCAGTGGAAACAGTGTGTGGCAGTGGTAACAGCGTGTGAGAGTGACCCCAGTGTTGCACATTGTAGCAGTGAGCAACAGTGGTAACAGTGTGTGCCATTGGTAACAGCGAGTGACAATGGTAACTGCGAGTAGCATTGGATACAGCGAGTGGCAGTGGTAACAGTGAGTGGCAGTGGTAATAGTGAGTGGCAGTGGTAACAGTGAGTGGCAGTGGTAATAGTGAGTGGCAGTGGTAACAGCGAGTGGCAGTGGTAACAGCGAGTGTCAGTGGTAACAGCGAGTGGCAGTGGTAACAGCGAGTGACAGTGGTAACAGTGTGTGGCAGTGGTAACAGCGTGTGACAGTGACCCCAGTGTTGCACATTGTAGCAGTGAGCAACAGTGGTAACAGCATGTGGCATTGGTAACAGCGAGTGACAGTGGTAACTGCGAGTGGAAGTGGTAACAGTGAGTGGCAGTGGTAACAGTGAGTGGCAGTGGTAACGGTGAGTGGCAGTGTTAACGGTGAGTGGCACGGGTGACTGTGTGGCATTGGTAACTGTGTGTGGCAGTTGAAACAGTGAGTGGCAGTGGTAACAGTGAGTGGCAGGATTATAGTTGGTGGCAGTGGTAATAGTGAGTGACAGTGGTAATAGTGAGTGGCAGTGCTAACAGCGGTTGGCAGTGGTAACAGAGAGTGGCAGTGGTAACAGCGGTTGGCAGTGGTAACAGTGAGTGGCAGTGGCAACAGTGAGTGGCAATTGCAGCAGTGAATGATAGAGGGATAAACGAGTGACAGTGGTAACTGTGAGTGGCAGTGGTAACAGTGAGTGGCAGTGGTAACAGTGAGTGGCTGTGGTAACAGTGAGTGGCAGTGGTAACAGCGTGTGACAGTGGTAACAGTGCCTGGCAGTGGTAACAGTGAGTGGCAGTGGTAACAGCGAGAGGCAGTGGTAATAGTTAGTGGCAGTAGAAACAGCATGTGACAGTGGTAACAGCGAGTGGCAGTGGTAACAGTGAGTGGCAGTGGTAACAGCGAGTGGCAGTGGTAACAGTGAGTGGCAGTGGTAACAATGAGTGGCAGTGGTAACAGTGAGAGTCAGTGGTAACAGTTAGTGGCAGTAGAAACAACATGTGACAGCGGTAACAGCATGTGACAGTGGTACAGCGAGTGGCAGTGGTAACGGTGAGTGACAGTGGTAACGGTGTGTGGCACTGGTGACTGTGTGGCATTGGTAACTGTGTGTGGCAGTTGAAACAGTGAGTGGCAGTGGTAACAGTGAGTGGCAGGATTATAGTTGGTGGCAGTGGTAATAGTGAGTGACAGTGGTAATAGTGAGTGGCAGTGCTAACAGCGGTTGGCAGTGGTAACAGTGAGTGGCAGTGGCAACAGTGAGTGGCAGTTGCAGCAGTGAATGATAGAGGGATAAACGAGTGACAGTGGAAACTGTGAGTGGCAGTGGTAACAGTGAGTGGCAGTGTTAATGGTGAGTGGCAGTGGTAACGGTGAGTGGCAGTGGTAACGGTGAGTGGCAGTGGTAACAGTGAGTGGCAGTGGTAACAGTGTGTGGCAGTGGTAACAGCATGTGACAATGGTAACAGCATGTGACAGTGGTAACAGCATGTGACAGTGGTAACAGCATGTGACAGTGGTAACAGTGAGTGGCAGTGTTAACATGGAGACAGTGGTAACAGAGAGTGGCAGTGGCAACACCGTGAGGCAGTGGTAACAGCGTGAGCCAGTGGTAACAGCATGTGGCAGTGGTAACAGCGAGTGGCAGTGGGCCATGTGTGTGCCAGTGGTTACAGTAAGTGACCGTGGTAACATCGAGTGGCAGTGGTAACAGCGCGTGACAATGGTTACAGTGAGTGGCAGTGGTAACAGTGTGAGGCAGTGGTAACAGCGTGAGGCACTGGTAACAGCATGTGACAGTGGTAACAGTGTGAGGCAGTGGTAACAGCGTGTGACAGTGACCCCAGTGTTGCACATTGTAGCAGTGAGCAACAGTGGTAACAGCATGAGGCATTGGTAACAGCGAGTGGCAGTGGTAACTTCAAGTGGCAGTGGTAACAGTGAGTGGCAGTGGGCCATGTGTGTGCCAGTGGTTACAGTGAGTGACCGTGGTAACATCGAGTGGCAGTGGTAACAGCGCATGGCAATGGTTACAGTGTGAGGCAGTGGTAACAGTGTGAGGCAGTGGTAACAGCGTGAGGCACTGGTAACAGGGTGTGACAGTGGTAACAGTGTGTGGCAGTGGTAACAGCGTGTGACAGTGACCCCAGTGTTGCACATTGTAGCAGTGAGCAACAGTGGTAACAGCATGTGGCATTGGTAACAGCGAGTGACAGTGGTAAC